>NW_026000037.1:7141559-7170895 GCF_001458135.2 Marmota marmota marmota
TGTAAATCAATGGATGTGTAACTGATGTGATTCTGCAATCTGTGTATGGGGTGAAGGTGGGAGTTCATAACCCACTTGAATCAAAGTGTGGAATATGATATGTCAAGAAATTTGTAATGTTTTGAACAACCAACAATAAAAAATTAAAAAAAAAAAGAAAAAAAAGTTCTCTGACATATTGTTTGGTAAGTGAAAAGAACAAGTTGTGACAGTGTCAATTGCATAGATGTTAAATATTTCATAAATAAAAACATTAAGCTATAAAATGTTTATACATACACATTTCTACTGGATGTGGTGATGAAGGAGAATTTTATTTGTTACTCTACATAGTTCTACACATATATATTTGTGTAAGAAGTATTCATGTATTACTTTATTAATTACAAAACTAAGTCCCATGTTATAAAATCTTCACTGTCTGGATTGCTTTGCTGCCAGCCTGTCATTCTTGTTAAGATGCTGAGGTCTTCCCGCTGCAGCTTGCATCTGGAATAGGATCTGAACCATCTTGGTTAAAGCAGGTCGTGTTTAGGCATTTCCTTTCACCAACAGTACATCCTGAATGCACTGAGCCACCCCCCGAGTCCATGTGCTTATTGATTTTCCACCTTCTTGGAAATGCTTTTTCATATGATCTTACCTGGGTGAACTTCCTTTAGCAGGCCAGGGCCCTATCAGCCTAGACCTCTACCCCGGAGTCCAGTGTGCCGGGGCATCTTACCTGTGCACCCGAGGCAAGGAGCAGGGATCATTGGCTTCACCCCAGTTGCAATCATCCCGTGACTGAGTTAAACTACCAGCCTTGGATGCATCTGGATGTCCTCTGTCTTGCCACACTTGCCCATTACCTCTGAGCCACCCCAGAGGAAAGTCAGGTCTGCACATCACGCCCATGGCCTGGCTGCAGCAGTGGCTGCCAAACCCATAGCCCAGGTGGCTCCCTTGGCCCCGTTTTGGTGTGATCCCAGCTTCTTTTTCTTCTCCACCAGCCAAGTCCTGGACACTTTTCATTTGCCCCCCAGTTTTGCCTTTATCCATTTCCATCTTGCTTTGTGTCTTGGGAGGCTGAGTTTTATGGACTTCCTTTATTGGGATGGTCTGAAAGTGCAGGGTATTTATTCCTCTGCTTGTCTCTCCCCACAGAACCAAAGCTTTTCTACAAGGTCTCTCCTGGGGCTATAAGTTTCCCCGGTTCCTGGGAACTGCCCCTGCCCTTTATTTCTTCAAGCTCAGAGAAAGTAGCTGTTGCCTGAACAGGGATTCAACCATCCCTGTGAGTTTTTCCTAAGCTTTGTTAGTTGATTCATCACTAAAGTCTCTTTGGCCGTGTGTGTGTGTGTGTGTGTGTGTGTGTGTGTCCCGTGTCCTGCCAGCACTAATTGCAGGGTATTAGGGCAGTGGGTCAGGCTCCGGCACATGTACTCTGAGGTATGGCAACAAAGGCAGCAGAAGCCCCAACCCTTGATTTTGAAGTTTAAGATCTCCTCCTGTTAAACTATAGGCAATGACTAAATAATTCAATGCAGGTCATAAAATGAATCTTGTCTAATCACAACAGTTTCATGAATACTGGGCACTTGATCTTTCTTTAGCTTTTGGTAAAAGAGGAAATGGTATTTTAGAATTTATATTAATACTGGTAAAATGGACATTAAAACTAATTACTTATACTTCAAAATAGTATTAATTTTGAACTCTGAATACTCTTAAAGATGATGCTCCCTTTGTTTGGCATCGTGTTTTCATTCCATTTCTTTTTAATCATTGTATTTCCCACAGAGTGGTGGGCCACACTGCTTTTGTGTCTTCCCTCAATAGACAGTCATGTCATTTCCTCCCAGGGACGCTGTGGTAGCTTTCTGTCCACTGCCCATGTTCGGCGGATGCTCTGTTTGACAATCTGAATAAAAGGCGAACTGATGTCACTGGAGCTGTGACCTGGTCTTCCTTTTGGTAGTGCACCTCTATTCAGAAATATGTTCTGAGTATCTGTCGCACACAGGACATTGTTTTAGGTACAAGGTTTTCAGGTAGCAAAAAATTCATGGCCAATGTAGTTTTCACTGCATGGTGAAGCCATTGAGCTTTTATTGGCAAAAACCAAAATTGAAAGATCAAACGCCTGAGAGGAGAGTCTCCATGCCTTGTCGTTTTAGTGCGTATCAAAACATATTCTCACGATGCTGTTTCTAAGGAAAAATGCACTCCAAGAATTAACCAAATTCTAAGTGTATGCTTGGCTTTCAATCTGTTTAAATTGAAAACTGTTTCTCTATGACCCCTTTTAACATCTAGAAGAAGATGCTCTGAAAGCGTATAAATCAAGGTTAACAATCAGAACTATTAAAAAAAGGTAATTTAATCCTTGCTTTAAATCATTTTTGACATTTCTCTTTCCTTTCAAATGATAAAGGAAAAACAAATGGAGGCCCAGAAATTAATTAACTATAGACTCTCACACCAAACAAGTCTTCATCATTTTCCTAAATTTCAAATCAGAAAGAAACTTGATGTCTACGGAATAAGAAGGTGAAATCTGCCTTGCCGATGGATGCTTCTGGAACTTTCCTTCTTGGGAGCTGAGGAGCCAGAGGGCAGCTCTACTGTCCTTGATGATGCCACTCACTGTTCCATACGAGGAGAGCGAAAGTTCTCAGAAGAGCTGATCGTCTTTCTTGAAATATGTCGACAGGTCCCTCATAATACAAAACTCCTTCCAGGCTCCCTAGTTGGGGGGCAGTGTCCCTTGTTAACTTTAGCTAAGTAGAGATTCTCTGTTCCTGCAAAATGAGTCATTTATCAACTCCTAATACAACTTTTGGCAAAAAATCTTGAATGTCATTCTTAATATACAGCAATGAATTTTTATTTAGTTCTTTAAAATTGTTTTTTTTTTTCCTTTCATCTCTATTATCTTATTTTAAACAAGGAGTTGTAGCTCCTGGGGTAATTCAAGGTTTTCTTTGTACCCAGTCTATTTTCCTTTTCAAAGGCCTCGGAAGACAGATGATGAAGTTTGAATTACTTCGTTTCTGTGGAAGAACAGCAGAGCCGTCTAATAAGTCTTTTTTCTATTTCTGAAAACTTCATCTTCCCAAAGGGGATGTGGTATATGGCCACTTGGTCCACCACATTTCCAGCATTTATCACTGTCATTTAGAAGCTTGCCTTCCATCCCTGCTGGGGCATGTGTGTCAGTTCTTGAAAATGTCTCTTATTTTAGATCAAAAGTGTGTTTGTTTCTGTTTGCTTCTCAGCCGAGCTGGCTGTAGACCGGCTGTTGTTTTTCAGCGGGACTTTCTTTATTCATGGGGTTGACCTTCCTACATTTGTGTTGGAAAAATATCTCCTATTCATGAAAGCAGCTGCATTGAGGGGGGACTGAAACTTTGAACTATGCTTTCAAACTCAGCTTTGAAAACATCAGCCCTCTTAAGAACATTATTTACAAGGAGCCAATACTTTTAGAACTACATTCACAATGTCTTGAGTGATAAATTATTGTATTGGTTGATTCTTAGGTTATTTATAAACATTTATGCATCTTAATAGGCACTGAAAAATCTCAGAAAGTGTGTATTACAAATATCTAGTAATTTGATTTAAAGGTATTTTTGTCACAAAGTATAAGTTCAATATAGAAAAGAAACAGATAACTGGATGTTTGCTGGATAGTAAATCTGCCTAGACATTTTTCTATAGTGGAAAACTGATTATCTTCCAAACATCCGTTTTATCCCCTTTCCACTTTTAAGTTATGGCAAAGAAAGTTGTTACTTCTACGCCAGTGTGTAACTGATAAACAATTTGGGCAAAATTAACTCAGTCCTGATTGGTAATCCCACACTGTGGGCCTAGCAGTTAGTTCAATCATGGGTATGCCCGGTACTAAGCCAAAGAATGCAAGGTGATCTCCTGGCTAAACGTTCTTTATTGAGAATTTTAACACGCACTTGTGTTCTTTAGGTATGGAAGGCATATATAATTTCTCCATCTTTGGATGTAAATGAAGGAATGCATAGTTCCAGTGTCATGTAACCTTCACAGATTAGCTACATCATGAGTGGTGACACCCACCAATTTTGAAGTATACAGTGAGCCTGCTCACACCCAGTAATCCAGATTATAACAAAGCTGCTGCCAGCTGCCATCTTGTGACTGTGAGGCTGCCAATCTCAGGACAAAGTTATATCAGAATGCAGATCAGGTAATTCTAAAACAAGGGAGTTGTACCTGCAAACAATTACTTTTTTAATAATGGCATTAGTATATTTATGCTATTAAAGATAATATAGGAAACTTTATGTTCTTTTCAATTTATCCCTGAAAAATTAGAAAACATAAAAGGGATCTAAACTTCTGTAAAACATTCACCACTAAAAACTATTAGTTATTAAATAATATCTCTAATCTCGAAAAATCATGAAAAACAGTTAAGAGTTTAGAGTCATGTGTTTTCTTCTAATTAATGTTCCAATTTTAGAGATTAATGCCATAACTTGGAGCCAATTAGTATTGTTCACTTTCTTCTTGTCTCCATATATTTTCTTATTTTGAAAAGTTCCACAGTATTTCTATTCTTTGGTACACCACAGGCCCGTGGTTTTGGTCTTGGTTCTACACATGGATGTCTCATTGCTCACCACCTCGCCTTCCCATGGCTCCCCTCGTTCTGACTTATTTATCTAGTACATTTTTTGATCAGCTGCATGTCCTTGTTGAGTACTATTTTTATCCAAGTGGGCGTATGGTGTTATATTCTTATGTGAGTCATTGTAGGGATTATATGTCCCCAGTTGCATAATTAAATGACAACCAGATATTATCAAAGAACAAATTTTCAACAAATTGAGCATGAGATCAAGCTGATTTTTCTTAGTGACTCATAAATCAGGCAACATCCCTTCTATGACATCAAAAGCCACTCTCCGAGGAGGGACAGGACTGTCAGTCTTTGTTAAAAAGCATAAGCAGGACCAAGGATCAGCAAAGTGCAAAAGCAATTGCTTAGCATCCAGTTACTTGAGGTTACTTTTCTATAAGGTCAAAACAGAGGCTTCCATATCTTGCTGGTCCAGGCTGACCAGGCCTTTTGGATTGATTGCTGTCAATTTTCTGGTGTTGGAAAACTGACCTGTTCGGTTTGGTCACATCGCATGAGTTATTCCAATATGGTCTGGTCTGGCCTATGGGGCCTAGAGTAGGAACTTAGTTTGAAATGATGACCTCTTGTAAATTTTATTCAACAGTATACTTTGATTTGGACATTTTTTTTCACTACTTTTTAAAAATTGTTCTTTTTAGTTATATGTAAGAGTTAATCTATTTTGATGTATTTATACAGCATGGACTATCTCTTATTCTAATTAGGATCCCAGTCCTGTACACAATGTTGAGATTCACTGTGGGGTATTCCTGTGTGTGCGTAGGGAAGTTATGTCAGATTCCTTCCACTGCCTTTCCCATTCCTATCCCCACTCCCTTCCCACGCCTCTTTTTCTTGAAACTCCATAAACAGTGCTTTAACTTTTACCTGCATTGAATACCATTAAGGAGGTTGGAGGCTGATTTAATTTCCCCCTCTTATAGAGGACTTCTGTTTTTAGCTGAATGGTGGAAGATTTCTTTCTTTATCTTGAATATTGGATGTGATTTGTTTTCATCTCAGTCACTGTACATCAGATTTCCCCGATACACATTTCTTCCAGTTTGCACATCAGTGTCATTTCCCTGTTAAACGTATGGGTGCTTTCCTATTCTTTTTGTTTGTCTGTCTTTCTGGAGTCTTTGCTTAACGAACACCAATTACCTTTATGCTGTTTATTCCTTAGTTATCCTTCATATCCATCGTCCTAGCTCAGTTGTTTTGATCTTGTTCTCTCCCTGCTCTCTCTCTCTGTCCTGTCTCTTTCTCTGTGATCATGTTGATTGCCTTGAGTTTTTTTTTAATACAACATTAATTTTATTTCATTTTAGCCATGTCTGTCCTGATCCTGATATTTATTTAGTTTGTCTATTGTATCAGAAATTGTGTTTAGTTCCCAATTTATTTTCTTAGTTCATAACCCCTGTCTTTTTATTTTGTTTTTCTATCATCTCAAATTTGAGCTATCACATTCTCCTTCTTCTTTGGAAACTTAATTGAATTTCTTTATTGAGAATCTTAACAGAGCAAAACGTTGGCATAAATTCAGTCAGTGTTGGATTATGTATTATTCAATTTTATTGAAATTTCTTTTCTCTTTGTATATTTGTGCATACTTTATGCCTCATCTTTTCATCTGGCTCATGATGAATTTAAGTAGCTGCATTCAGATTCTGTTGTAAGGAAGTGTGAGCCAACCCTTTGATACCTGATGTCCTACTGACATTTTAGCAAATGTTCCCTTTCTTCCCAGCGCCACAAGAAGAGTCCAATTTCCCACTTAAAGTGATTTGGGGATTCATGTTGTGACTCTGATTCTGGACTTCACATTCAATGGCCATTGGAACATGTAGTTGGACTTCACCTTCCTACCATAACAGGGATGTGCTCTGAGTAGCAAATGGTCCCAGAATGGGGTATGTATGGATGGAGCAGAGCCAACCTCAGTCCTCATCCTTGAACCAACCTGAGACTCCTGGCTGGCCCCAGGGGAGTCACAGCCATTTTGTTGATCCGTGAGTGGCAAAGATAAAGGTCGTTTGCAATCACCCATGGTTATTTAGCATCACCATTGCAAAAGCTAAGTCATCTTTCTGATTTATTTAGAACCAGTGTGTTTTTGTTCTTCAACTGAATGCTTTCAATGTTCTCTTATGAGGCCTCTGACTGTAAAAGTGGGGAAGAGAACAGAGCGAGCGACAGATCTTCCAAGGGATGGATCTCCATGGAAGACATACTGTGCTCTGAGATCCCACTAGACGTCTAGATCAGGAAAGCACTTCATTCCTCCAGCCTTGGCAGCTTTCCCTTTGTAGCACAGTACCCTGGGTGACGGCCGTTCTTGGTGGCCCCCATATGGCCTGTGTTCATGTAGGGGTCTTGCCTTGGCATTTAGGGGCTTTTACTTTTGAGAATTTTCCTCTCCTTTCTCAGGGGTACTTGACCATTGATTAATCTGCTTATTGTCAAATTGGAAGATATCAGTACAAATTCTTAGGCCATTTCTGAGACACACTTTTCTCCTAGCCACGGACTCCAGGGAAGGGATTAAAGCCATCCTGCGTGACCTGCATCAAGTCACACATGCCTGTTCAGCTTCATTTTCTTCCTACTTGTGAGATGAGCTCCTTGGCTTGCTACAGAACATTTTTGTCAATTTTTAAAAATTATTCATTTGTTTATCTGATGTGTTATATTTGTATTAGGCAATGGGAACGTCATCATCAATCCTACTTGATTCTTGAGTCCTAGCTCTGCAAGTTTTAGGTAGAAGTGCATTTGTGGAGGTTACACAGTTCCTGAGGATGGGTTCAGGATGAGTATTTTTGTGTAGGGAATATATTGCCATTTTAGACAAAGATCTAGCTGAGAATGCACTTTTTAAATAAAAATAAATTGAACAATGTCATATATCAATGTATTTCAGTTGACTTTGAAACCATCCTCCTTTTATATTTTATTTCTCTAATACTCTGTTTAGAACCACAACAGAAATTACAGCTCTATATTAATATAACAGAATCAAAGAATAGCACTTGGACAAAGAAGACACAAAACCCCCATGGTTTTGGTTTTTTGTTTGTTTTTTTTTTATCTCATACTATATGATTAATTAATAGGAATTAAGATAAAAATCAGATAAAATGAGACCTTTAACATTTGTCATCAGTGTATTATATGTGAGTTGACTAATGAATACCTCCCTTATGCCAGTTACCTTTTGATATTATAACAGAATATATTATTTTTTCCTGACTTCAACCTAACCCAACATGTTCAAGAGGTATGTTAGTGCTTCCTGACCTCGGAGTTTTCAAACACCCCATTTGGAATGAACTTAAGTGTTTTTACTTCTAGTGCATCAGCAAATAGAGGAAATGGCTTAGTAGAAGCATCTTTCATCTGAAAATGGTAAAGGGATTTTTATCAATATTTGTTGGAATTAGTGTGCAGTGGATTAGGTTATTCATTATACAAAGATAATATTTACTTTAGAAATTGGTCTTCTTTGCAAAGTCAAGCTTTAATGGGGAGTGAGGGAGGAAGGAGAAATGATTAGTATGCATATCAATTTTTTACAGTTCTCTTGCATTACCTCAAATAATCTATAACTTAAAAAAAAGACTGAAATTTCTCCAAATGCATCCAACCAAATGACAGTGATTGGAATAACTGTTTATAATGTGATATAGCAATAAATGACCACAGATAGAAGAAAACTATCTCTTGTCGACTGGCATAGCATCATTTAATATTTAAATCAACCATAATTACTGGCAAGCTGAAGTGTTCACTAATGGTTTGCTGAGCAACAAAATAGCACATTTAACAGCGTGAAAATATTATACCACAACATCATCTTGAGTAATGGGTATTGCCTGGAAGTAGAATTTAGGCTGATTTACCCAAGAGAATTTATTGAATTAATGCAACAAAGGTTTCAAATTCTTAGCTTCTGAGATTTTTGTTGTTGTTTCTTCTGCCCCTGAACTCTGCTTTCTCTCAAGTTATTAATTTAAAACAATAATTTTGTAATTTCTTAATTATCAATGAAAAGGTGGCAGTGTGTTTGTTATGATTGCAAGTCACTTGCTGAAGACTGGCAGACACCGAACATGCTAAGTGAACGTTCTATTTTAGCAGACTTTTGTGTATCTGACTCACGCTTTGAGTTGGGTTAATGTATATTCCTTTTAGGTCAGAAGGAAAGTGCTATATGAATTATTCTACAGCACTTGAAAACTTACCAAATTATTTAGGTATCTAACAGAAAGAATTAGATGCATGTGTTATCTTTCCAAAACTTTTAATTTCAACACTCTCTGGACAAAATATTTGATCCAAATTCTGGGGATAACTTGAGAGTAAAAATAAACTTCTGCTTAAAAGCTGACCTGACTCTCCTTTAACAGACATCTCAAGGTGTGCTCACAGAGCAAGCTGTCACTGCACCAGGTCAACGGTGACATTTTGAAATGATGTGGTTGTGGAAGTTCCTGTAGGCAGTTGCTGCTTGCTTTGTTAAATTGCACACATTTTTCAGTCAAGCATTTTCCTGGCTGCATCAAAGGTGTTGAGTAACCGTGTTAACCTTGGTGTGTTTTGGCAATAGGAGATCAAGTAAAAGTCAATAAATGTCTACCACAGCCCTGATAAACTCCAAGGGCAGAAATGGAGGTGTTTATGGGCTGTAAGGGACAATTTGGTCAAGTGTAAGTTTCCCTTCAAATTGCTTATTGCCATTTTAGTGTTAGCAGAACATATTTTAAGTCACTTCTTTGACAGAACATATTGGTTGGCATTGCGTAGGCTTCTGTGTTTTTATAAGACAGATGGCAATTACCCATTTTTGTGCACTGTTATCTTTTAGCTGCAAGTATCACATTTACTGATGAAATGGACTTTGCTGTATTTTTTTTTTCCAATTTGAGCAGTTCCACCTTATAAAATCTCTTTGCAAAGAATATTAAGATGAATTCTGGTGAAATAATAGCATTAAATGTTATAAGAAGCAAGAGATTTTAAAAATGGGTTTGCATGTATGATGGAGTTTCTTTCTTTGAACTGATTCTCTTTTGCTGTGAGATTGTTTTAGAAGGCTGACCGTAGTTTATACACATGCAGGTATCTCCTAACAAGAGGAAACCATCTGTTATTCTTTCAACTTTTAGAAGGCAAAAATACATTAAAAATATTACTTAGGCTTTAATTTGAAGTCACATTCTTCTTCTGAAAAGTAAACTCTCATACAGAAATTATGAAGAATATAAACCTACTATAATTTCTAATATTTAAGTCCTTAAATATTGGTCCCAACACTTCTTTCTAAAAATGAAATTTAAAATCTATGATCCTTTGAAGTAAATATTAAAATTGACATATTTTAATATCCATCAAAATGTGAAGGATAAAATAATCCACGACACACCTCAGTTACAGTTTGGATATTACCTGTCCCCCAAAGCTATTGTTAATGCAGAAATATTCAGAAGTGAGCTGCAACCTAATCAGTCCATTGTATGAACTGACTGAGTGGTAACTGCAGGCAGGTGACATTGCTGGAGGAGGTAGGTCACTTGGGGCATATCCTGGAGGCCCCTTCCTTGAGGCCCACTCCCCTTCTGTCTGTTTCTTCCTGGCTGCCAGGAGTTGATACCTTCTGACATGATTTGCTTCCTTACCTTGAGTCCAGAGCAATGCAATCAGCCCACCACGTATTGGGACCTCTTAGACCAGGAGCCCAAACAAATTTTTGCTCTCTGTTTTTTTCTTGTCATGTTTATTGGTCACAGTGATGATAAGATACCAAGCCCAATATCTTTCTCTCACATTGTTCTAACCCAAGAGAAAGCTGTTTTGATTTCTTTAAATTTCCAGCATCATATTTTTTAACTTTGGTTATAGAGCCTGATATGCACCAAGTATCTAAAAATATGTGAGCAGAACAAAAGGGAAGTTTTAATGTTTGAAATAGAATAAAACACTTTCCTCCTCTATTTAGTGATTCTGAAAGACATTTAAATTGTTCTCATGATTTCAATATTTGCAGATCTTGATACAATCTGAAATTCTCCTTTTTTTTTAAGGCAGCTTCTATAGTAACAAAGTTTGCCTGACTATGAAACGGAATCACCTCTACTTTTGGAAGAGGAGCAAAAGCTTGTTCTAGGTGTGTATATATTTAGCTAGCCTGGATTGCAGATGGTCTTTACTCTAGAGCCCACAGCTTCTGCTAGGGCCCTGATCCATCCCCGGGGAGCTTCAGGAGTGGCCCCTGATACCTGCTTGGGACAGTTACAGCTGCCTGAACTGCTATGTCACCAATACCTTCACTTCTTATCCCATTCACATCCTAATCTCTTCCATTATTTTTGAAACTGTTTCTTTATGCCACAAATCACTTCCCACTTGCCCAGACCAATGGCTTATTCCTGACCTTTACCCTCCTTTGTCTCTGCCCTCTGAGACTCTGGACTGCCCTCTTCCTCCTGTTCTCCCCTCCTTGGGCCTCAAGGTCACTGGCTTTCCCTGGAGGTCTGCTCTTCTTCAGTCTCCCCTAGCCAGGCCTCACTCATTGCACCCTGTGACTCTCCCCCTGTGTGGCTGGCTGCAGAACATTCGTCTCTGTGCTCACCTTCTCGTGGTCTAGGTCTTTGGTTCCAGTGCTCAGTCCTGCACATGGGCTCCTTGGTGTCCCTTAGGCCTCTCAGACTCAGCTGCTGTCCTGTGGCCAGGCCACACCGTTTTCCCTTTTGCTGTATGCACTATCAGCCTGTCCAGCCCCGTTTAACCTGATGTTGGGAAGCTCTTTTTATGTCCTCTGTCTCCCAAGAGAGTACAGCTCACAGTCAGTCATCGTGTCTTGGAAATTCCCTGTCAGAAATGTTTCTCCAATCTGCCTTCTCCTTGTCATTCATTTTGGCCATCACCCATCCCCTCTTGCTTGTTATAACTACTAGATAATTGATCTTTCTACCTCCAATATTTCTTCTGCCTCCATTTAAACTGTATAGTAACTCCAAAATTTCAGTCTTCCGAAAGGAACCAATCCTGTCACTTTTTTGATCAAAACTTTGGCCCACTTATTGGGTAAAGTTCCTCCTTCTTTCTGATAGCCGAGTTGATACTTGGAATCTTCACATGTCTGGTTAGGACTTTCTCCTGATCCATTTTCTGGACCCCGTGTCTCATCTCCAATTTTTTATGCACATGTTATACTTTACACATTTTATTCATAATATTTTATGGATAAAATATTTGACTAGTTGATTGAGAATCACAAACCATTGGGATATGTATAGAGAATGGCTTTATTTTTCCCCTAGTCCTGCTTTCAATTTTTTTCTACTAGACCATCCTTGTTTTAGGGGTCTCACCTCTTTTAATGACATGGGGCAATTTCTGAATGGGGAGGTAATTTCAGTGTTTTAAAAGTACAATTTCACTTAAAGATTTAATCCTGATTCAGGTTCTTTCATCCTTCCAGCATGTGACTGAGCCTCAGCTCTGCTGACTTGAAGCGGGGATGAGGGTTGGTTTTGGAGTCTGCTTTTCACAAACAGCCTGTCTCCCCACTCTGTGGCCCCTCTCTGGCTACTCCCATGTGGGATGGAAGAGCAAGAGGGAAAAGAAAGATATTCTTTCACATACTTGGGGGAAGTTTTTGGTTTCCTTGTGTGGCTCTGTCTCTGGGCTTCCCGAGGCAGGTGGAGTATCTGCAGAAGAGCTCTTCTGTCTGTGCAGTTGCTCAGGATGGCTGGCCAAACTTCCTAGCTCCCCCCCCCCACACACGCACCGCAGCTGGAATCACCACAACACAGTCTTTTGACATGTGAGCCTCTTTCTTCCACCAGTCTAGAGACCACATACAACCTGCCCTTAAGGGCCAATTCTCAGTCTTACTGGTACCTGTGGGGACAAGGCTTTCAATGGAGCGTGGTCAGGCCCCTTCACTGTCTGGAAGTCTTCCCTGATGTTACCTCCCTCTATTCAGTCCTTCCTATGAAATGGCATGTATACCCCAGATGGTCATTTAGGAAACAGAAAGCCTATATCCCTTCTTTTGTATGGCCAGGGGAAGATTGGCAAGGGTATCGCACCCCTACCTGACAAAGTCACAAGAGTTAGGGCGGCTCTCCATAGCCTTCTGATGGCCTTTCTGGGAATGCCACTCCTCTAGTGGGGGCTTCTTCTTCCCCAATCCTGCACTGTCCATTCTGGTATCTGTTGACCATATGTGGGTACTGAGTACCTGAAAGCTGTTCATAATTGACATTCATGGTACATGTAACACACATGCAGTGTGAAGAGCTTAGGTAAAAAGAGGATTTAAATTCCTATCTTATATTTAATAGATGTTAAAATATTTAGAATATGTAGTTTAAATACTATGTCATCAGAATTAATTCTACTTATTTCTTTTTATCCATGTGGCTTTGAGTAAATTTTAAATTATATTTATGGCTTATGCTGGGGTTCAGTAGGTGCTATCCCCAAATATGGTCCTTGACATTTGAGAAAACAGCAGAGGCAGGAAACTGCTCTCACCTTCTCCTGGGAAGCGGGTTATAAAAGCACAGGAAGAAATTTCTACCTTTTCCTGAAGAAAGTCTTAAGGTCCTCATGGGAGAGGTGCCCTACCTGTGCCCAGGGCAAAGTAACATGTTCAGCTCTGAAGATGAACAGTCACAGAGGAGATCTGCTAAATGTCCCCTCATTTGTCACCATGAGATTGCAGTCTTCATCCAGAAGCTTTTTTTTTTTCCATGCCTGTCTGCATTTCATCAAACCTAGAGTAGATATATTCAACTTTAACCATTTCTTTGTGTCTTTATTTTCTGATGAAGGCTCCCATGTCGAGTAAAATTATTATTGTGAATTTGTATGTGTTTCTCTTGATAATCTTTCTTTTGTTGTAGAAGCCTCAGCTATGGACAGCATGTCTAGTGAAAAAGACATTTTCCTCTCCTAAACTTGCATTATATTCTTACTGGATGATTTACAAGATAGGCAATATCAATTAAATTAGACAGGGAGCTAATTTAATTCTAATCATTTTTGTCCAATGAGTTCTGATAACTTAAAACATGGGAACTTGGTATCTTTTGTTTCCAGATTTTGGACTTCAGTGATAAATCAGAGATCATGAACAGTAACATAAAGATCTTACTGAAATATTTCCTTTCAGTTATACTCTTTGGTCCTCAAGCATGGGTCAGGAATTGAGCTGTTATTTTCATACCACCTAAGTTTATAGCATAAGCTGCATGAAAACTACGAGAATCAAAATGGAGTCATTCTTGTCAAGTCTTGACCACTGACCAAGCAAATGAATAAATAAAGCTGGGAGGTCATAGAGGAGGGGATCTCATGTGCGTATATGTGATAGGAAGAAGCCTCCATAAAGACACTACCAGAACCACAACCTTGCACAAAGTCCAGTGCAGTCTGACACCCCAAAGTACTTCTGCAAGGATATCTCCCCAACAATTGCCTCTGTTAAAATTCTTTTTAAAATCCTTATAGCCAAGGATCATTGCTTCAAAACACCTCCTTTTGCCCCTGAATATCTCATCTTGCCTCAACCTCCTCAAATACACTCACAGTTTTCTATGACATGTCTACCCCATTGAAGTTCTCTGTTGTTCCCAAATTAATGTCCTGTTCTTAGGAGAATCTCTGTCTCACTGAAGATTAAGGAGATATTTTTTGAATTTGCAATCCTAATAAAAATTAAAATGGATATAAAAATATATACTGTAATTGAAGTCAGCCAATGTTAATGCTAGAAATCAAAACAGTGTTAGAAAGTTTTGTGGTAAAGTTTATTGTAATGGTATGAGTTGTTTCTCATCATGATTATTAGTATTATCAACCTATTGCAATTATTTCTCTAAACTAATCTCAAAATACATCCTATCCTGCAATTAACTTTGATTTCTAGTCAATCTTTACTTATTGCACTGGGAAACATGGTTCAAATGTATGTGTGTCAATGGGGTGATAGGTTTTGATTCTAAACAGAATTCACATTTTTAAAAGTTGAATAACATTCTAAAAATTTGTAAACATAAATAATCATTAACTATATAATTATAGTGAATTTATCTCTTTAGAAAGTCATGCAGAATTGCCACAGCAGCAGCAAGTCTATCAAGGTAACCTCTATTTCCTCATGATAGTCATTATGAAATATTTAAACACATCCTTAAGATGAAGTTGTCCTTTTCCTTCTGCCTAGATGTCACATCTTCTTGGTGAAAGAAATGTCTAAAAATACTCTCCTTCCCCATCTAATTGAGTCTATATTCGAGGGGGCTGTAATTGGTATTCTGATTGCACTTGGATTCCTCATCAGACCCATTTTTGTTTCAATACCGTCATGATCACAGTTTTACATTATCATACTTAAAGCCCTTGTGATATATGCAGAGAAAGTGGTAAAAGATGAGTGTTAAAATTGTGGTTCTTAGAAAAAAAAATACACCAGGGTTTCTGAGAAGGATGCGTAACCATGAAATAATAAAAAAAGAAATAAGTAGCAGTAATAAATGAGAAGCTAAAAATGGAACAGAAAGGTGACATTCCACATTCAAAATGTAAAATTTTGACATTTTCTTATTATTGATCTAGCATATGCAATCTATTTGACACTAGTGGAAAGCCATAATATTTTAGAATTTTCGTTAGATTTCCCACTGGAAGCATGAAGAATAACAAAAGGTCCATTTTTGTTGCACTTTTCTTTCTTGCTTTCTTTTTTTTTTTTTTGGCCTGAAGGAATTTATATTGTAATGGAAGATTCTTCGAAAGAATAAGACAGATGATTGAGACAGCTCTTTCTTCTTTTCAGTTGCTATATTGAGCAGCTAAATTCTGACCACAATACATTACTCAACACTGTCACTTCTATTTAAAGGGTTTCTAAGAAACCTGAAATTACTTTAAAATATATATAATTGAGAAAATAAGTACATAGATTTTATTTATCATGTAAACTCATGAAAATATATGTAGCACAGATTTATCCACACACATTTATATATATATATATATATATAAACATTCTTTAAAACAAAAATTAGATTGTTTGGATTAATTCTGAAAATTTTCATAATCCAAAGTTTCATAGGTTAGGCAAAAATTGAACATTTGTCTAAATTTGGATAAGCAATTTTGTGGTATAGAACCAGAGACTGAAATACAGAGAAAATAAGTGAATTGTATGGTCTCATAATATCTGTTCAGGGGGTCATTAAACAGTAAAACGAAAAGGTTTTTAAAAACTTTTGAGCTCTTCAGACATCTAAGATCGATGTACCTGTGAGGGTCATACACTGTCATTAATATCCTATCTCTTACTAAATAAATATCATTATTGTATATATGACTCTGTGAAACTTGATCTCTTAAAATGATACCTCCTTTTGTGGTTCTTTAAGTAGTGAAATAGATTCTAATTTATTCCATAACATATCCTTCTCTTGGAAAAATCTTCAAAATGGGGTCAAACACTCTTTTGGGAGAAACAGTTGTTGATACTTCTTAAATAGAAGGTGATTTACTAGATTTTATATTTACTTCCAGTCTTTGCTTTAAAAGTCTTGCATCTAAGGTTGGAGTCCCTCAAAAGTGATTGGCAAAGATTCTTGATCCTGTGTACTTAGATTGAAGGGTGAGCAATTATGAATTGAATATTTGAATTATCTTTGTTGAAATATAAATTTGGCATTAACCTCTCATGGTTTAAAAAAAAAAAAAACAAAACTGGCCAGGCGTGATGGTGCATGCTTGTAATCCCAGAAGCTCAGGAGGCTGAGACAGGAACATCACGAGTGCAAAGCCAGTCTCGGCAAAAGCAAGGAGCTAAGCAACTCAGTAAGACCCTGTCTATAAGTAAAATGAAAAATAGGGCTGGGGATGTGGCTCAGTGGTCAAGTGCCCCTGAGTTCAATCCCTGGTACTGATAAACAAACAAACAAACAAACAAAAAATGTTAGAAGACAAAATAAATTCAGATTCCACGGTGGTAGCCACTCAGAAATGAACCTCAGAATCTGGATGTTAAAATTCTTCCAGGTAAATATAATGCAGCCAGTCTGAAGCCAGTCCTTAATCCATGTGGAAGAATCAGTCCTACAGGTATTCAACATTCTCTTTATTTTAAGAGAATCATTAGAAATTTACATACTTAAGGCTTTGTCTTTTGTCTTCACATTTTTCTTAGTTGGTGATTTCAAAGGCTAATGTCAATATTTTCAGTTTTAGTCTTCATCTATTCAGTGGTAGTCTCTTCATGTTTGGTTGGATATACCCTCTTATTTCTGGAATGCCCTGAAGTCAAGTAGGTTAATTTAGGTACTTGAAACTAGCTATAAATAAAGAGTAGCTTCTATATCTAAAGGGAGATCATGAGTTCCAACTTATAAACATTTATCAACCCTTTTCCTCTATTCTACACTCAATTCCTGGGAAATTCTAATCATTTTTCTCATCTCTGACCTTCTTTTCTTCCTTCCTTCCATCTGTCCTTCCTTCCTTCTTTATTCACAAAATGTCTTTCTATGGGATGGTGGGAACAGGAAGGGGGGCTGGTCTCTTATACTGAGTAAAATATTTAACCTTTAGACCATGATACCCATGAACCTCAATGGCACAAATTCAATTTACCTTATTAGCTCCATCTCCCAATGTCCAATTCTCCCAGGTCAAATTCTCAATTAGACTTCCATGCTTTGTTGGAGGGAGAATCTGGGGGTTGAACCCAGGGATTCTCACATTCTAGGCCAGCCCTTTACTACTGAGCAACCCTCCTAGACCCATGGACCTCCAGGCTTTCATTTGTACTGTTCCTATTGGCTGGTATGCTTGCTCTTTGTCTTCCTGCTTAAGATTAACTCATTCTTCAAAGACCAACTAAAATGAGAAAGCGTCCTCTGACTCTACCAGAAGGAACTTCCTCTGAGTTCTTACAGTATTTGGGTTTTAAAGTAACATGTTATATTTGGGTTATTAATTTATATGTGCTATGACACAGAACTAAGCATTTCCTGTAGCAGTAATGACTTCTTGGAGTTTAGGAAAACATAAATAACATACAAAAATTTTATAACTCTTTTCTACAACTAATAGCGCCCAAAGAGCAAAGACTCTAGCAGCCCCCCCCCTTTTTTTTAACCACTTTTCAGTAGAATCTTCATCCTTCGTCCTTAGAGTCCATTCTGGCACATTATGAGCATCTAATAAATAGTTATTTATTGAATGAATTTCTATAAATAAGAAATGAAGTTAAGGGTCTTTGGCAAAATCACCACAATTCAACATTATAGTAGGGATTCTAGCCAATGCAATAGCACAAGAAACAGCGACAATGGATGTAAATACTAGGAAATTAAGTGACAAAAAACATTAATTGCATATGTTGTTATTGCCATCTAGAAAAAACCAGAATTAATTAAGAGCTGTGTAGCACAATAAGAGAATTCATCAACATAGAAAAACATAAAATGCACACACACACACACACACACAACTAAATTTTTTCCTGTATAACAATAATAAATTAGGAAATGTAATGGAAAGCATTATATTCTCAAGAGCAACAAATATTCTAAAGTACCTTGGAGTAAACCTAACAGGAAGTACATAGGACTATTATGATAAAAGCTGCAAATCTTTACTAATAGCTATAAAACATCCTAAACAAATGAAGTGACAGTTTAGTAAGAATCACTATTTTATATACTCCTCACGTTACCTGAAAGGTCAATTCAATTCCAATATAAGTCAGAACTGGATTCCTCATGGGACTTGAAAACTGATTCTAAAGTTCAAAGTAACTAAAAGTAACTAAAAGAAAAAGGTGGTTCTTAAGTGTTCCCTGTTAAATCCAAATATTCCATAATATTGCATAAAGTACTGTTGTTGATGCAACAATATACAAAGAGATGTCTGGAAATAATCCACCAAATATATGGAACCTGACCACATGGAAGAAAGACTTTCAAATATATGAAGAATAAAAATGACAAAATGGTTTATAAGTAGTATGAAATATTTATGTAGGAAATTATCAGTAAGGAGATTATAAACAACCAAATAAAATTGGACAAAAATAAAACTACAGCAATAATCACAAAGGACAGTATATGAAATTAAGTAAAATGTATGCAATAATCAAGGAAATTTAAATGGGAACAAAAGAGGCATGATTTTGCTTGAAATTCACTCTTTTTTTTTTTTTGTACTGGGGATTGAACTTGGGTGCACTCAGCCCCTGAGCCACAACCCCAGCCCTATTTTGTATTTTATTTAGAGACTGAGTTGCTTCGCACCTGGCTTTTGATGAGGCTGGCTTGGAACTCGTGATCCTACTGCTTCAGCCTCCGGAGCTCTGGGATTACAGGTGGGCACCACTGTGCCCGGCGAAGTTCACACTTTTGGGAGATTTTTCTTCCATTTTCTTGTTGGAAGTTTTCTGTTGCTCCTTGTTTCACTAAAGTTAAGTGATTTTTAATTCTTCTTGCAGGTTTAAGAAGATTGCTAAAAGAACAAGAGAAGTGCCAAACTAATTCTTCTTTAAATTGGGAAGTCAGTGCATTACTCTCAGTTTTTAAAATTGATAATTAAATATTAATTAAGAATTCAGTGATTAACATCCCCCCATCTGATTTGTGGTTCAAAATTATGTTTATGTGGAGAATTGGCTGTAGATTTGTAAGTGAAAATTTAGATATAGGCTAGACAAGAAATACAAAATTTGGAGCTTTATATGTACAATCTATGAAATAGTTACTTTTCTTGAATTTTAAACCATATAAATTTAAAATCTGGATAAAAGTGTACATACATAGTATAAAACTACTTTAGTGCCAAAGGTGAAGTTAATATTTGGGTTTTATTAATTACTCGTACTTACATTTTGGCAGATTTTTTTTTCATTTAATAATATGGATCACTTACACTCTCAAAGAATACACAGAACACCCATTGCAGATGTGCTAGAATATCCATAGAAAGCTAACCTTCCTCTTAGCTGTGGCAAGGAAGCCAAACAACTAACATGGACTAGAGTGTCACATTGTAACTGCATTTTCCTACAAATAAGCCATGAAGTTCCACTAAATAATTATACAGTCCTTTTCAGGATGGAGGAGCAATTAGATACCTGTGATTTAAATATTCTGTGAGCCATTATTCAATTTTAGGATATTTTAAATTGATGCATAGAAACTGTACTTATTTATAATCAATTAAATAATAAAAAAATAATCAAATTCTAGAGGAAAAAAAAAAAGAAAGAAACTGTACTTATTTATGTCATACAGTGTGACATATACTGTGTGTACACAATATGCCAAGATCAGATCAGGATCATTGGCAGAGCCATCACCTCAACCATTTATCATTTCTTTGTGTTGGTGACATTCAAAATGTGCTCCATGAGTTCTTTGGAAATAGGCATTAATGGTTGTCAACCCAAGGGTATCCTATTATGCAGTAGGACACAGAGTTACTCTGGGAATATTATTGCACCCTTTTATCAGTCCGCAGTCTCCTCTCAGTCTCCCCCTGCCTCTATCCTTTGCAACCTCTGTAATCACTTTTCTATTCTCTTCTTCTATTCGACCAACTGTTTCAGCTTCTTCATAGAGATGAGAACATGGAAGATTTATCTTTCTGTGCCTGATATTGTACTTAATGTAATGTCTTCCATGCTCAGCTAATTTTTTTTTATTTGGTAAAAAGAACATGTCATGAAAAACTACATTTAAAATAAGATTTCCATTGTGCAGAGCAATATCAAAAACAACATATATGTTGTTGAACAGCCGATCTCTAGAACTTTCTCATCTTGCTTGACCAAACTCTATGCCCATTAGAAGAAACTCATTTCTCCCTTTCCCAGCCCTGGGCCACTACTGTTCTCCTTTCTGCTTCTGTGAGTTTGCGTACTTTAGATAATGTAAATAAATAGAATCCGGTGGTACTTGGCCTTCTGTGACTGTTTGCTTTAGCATGTGTCCTCAAGGCCATTCACATCAGAGAGCATGACCACATTCTTCTTTCCTAACAGCCTTCCTTTGACAGCATGGATAATATTCTGCTGAATGTAATGCTACATTCTCTGTATCCATACCTCCATTAATGGACGTGGTGCTTGTGTGGCCACTAGTGGACAGCACTGCAGTGGACTTGGGAGTGTCTTTGAGATCCTGCTTTTAGTTCTTTTAGATAAATACCTAGAAGTTGGATGACTGGTTAGATGGTAGTTCTATTTTTAATCTAATTTTTTTCTTTCAAATTTTTGAAGTACCTTTATACTGTTTACCTAATATTCATAGTGGTCTCTTATAAGCTTTTTAAAATACATTATAAAATCACTTATGATGCTTCCTCTTTAATTTCTGATTTTTTCTTTCACTTAGGTCTTCTCTATTTTTAGTTTTAGCCAAAGGTTCATCAGCTTCATTGATATCTTTAAAAATGAACTCTTGGTTTTATGATCTTTTTTATCATTTATCTGCTCCATATTTCATTTATCTCTGTTCTAGTTGTTACCATTTCCTTCTTTCTGAAAACTTTTGGACTTAGTTTGTTGTTCTTTTTCTGTCTCTTTGAGGCTTAAAGTTGTGTTGCTTATGTAAAATGACACTTCTTCTTTAATGTCGGCATGTTTCACTATAAACTTCTATCTTGCTTCAGCTTTCATTGCATCCCATATATTTTATCATGTTGTGTTTTTTTTATAAGAAGATAGTTTTAAATTTCCTTTTTGATTTCTTTTTGACAGTTTAGTTGTTCAAGAAATCATTTGAACATATTTCTGAGTCTTCTTTCTTCTAGTGACTTCTTATTTCATTCCATTGTGGTCACAGTACATACTGGTAGTTTCCAATCTTCCTACATTTCTTAAGCTCCTTTTGTGACCTAACATGTGACTTATCTTGGATAATAATAACCTGTATGTACCTGAAATAATGTGGATTCTGCTGGTGCTTGCTGCTAGAGTTTTCTATATGCTTATTATATAGTCCATTTGGTCTATAGTATTTTTCAAGCTCTCTATTTCCTTATTAATCTTCCCTCTGGATGTTCTATCTATTATGCAATATGGGGTATTGAAATTGTATAAATCTCATAAATATCCAAAACAATTTCAGCACCATAATGAAAGCATGAATAACCAAGATGGGGGCAGACTTCATGGATCTGCAATGCCTTTTATTCAGCAGCAGAGTCAAGCATCTGAGGGGCTCATTTTCTGGGTAGAAAATGGCCATTGGTTACAGGAGGGGTCTGGGTTTTTATAGGTCTGAGAGTTAATCATAGCAGAAATTTCAGTGTGACTTAATCATTAGAGAACTGGGCAGTCAGGAAACTAGTTGTGCAGGTTAAAAATCTAACTCAGGAAAACAGCTATAAAAGCTTGAATTCATTCTAATTCAGGGAAACAGTCATAAAAGCTTGAGATTTATTGTTACTGGGATGAAAATTTAGAGTCCAGAGTTCATTTGTTTGCCCTTCCCTTCAGGACTCAGTGTTACTGGGAAAGGGTGAAAGCCCAGAGCTTGGCGCTCACTGCTCATCTTCTTCCTCCAGGCCCCATTGTTACGCAGAGGTTCACTATTTGCTTTTCTCCCTCCAGGACTCCTTGGCAATGGGAAATGGTGAAAGTTCAGGGCTCAGTGTTCAGTATGCGCCTCCTCCCTTCAGGACCATGGTCACTGGGAAGGGATGATGCCTCTCACCCCCTCCTTCCTCCCGGGCCCCACTGCCCTTCTTTCTCCCTAGGGCTGTCTTGGGAGATGCTATTTTTCATTTCCTTCAGAAATCTAATCTTATTATTTCTTTGCTGTCTATTTCTCTTGTGAGTCTGTCAAGAGGTACTTCATGTATTTTGATGCTCTGATATTTAGTTTATTTGTGTTAATAAGTATTACATCTTCTTGGTGAATTGATCCTTTTACCATTATATGATGCCCTATGTCTCTCTTTGTCTGGTAAGGTATTTTCCCTCATTTTTGAAGGACAATTTTGTTTGATATATTATTCTTTTTTTTTTTTTTAACAGAGCACTTTGAGTTTATCATTCTATTCTGTCTGCAACATTTCTTCTGAGAAGTATTCTTAAGAGACTTCCCTTGTACATAATGAGTTGCTTTTGTCTGCACACTTAAAAAAATCTCTAACTATTTATGTGATTATAAAGTATCTTGGCACAGACAATTTGCAGTTCATTCTATTGGGTTCTGGTGGTTTTCTTGAATCTTGATGGTCATTTCCTCCCTCAGATTTGGGGAATTTTCTGCCATTGTATCTTGAATTATATTTTCTTACTCTTTCTTGGTTTTCTCTTATGACTCATATAATGCATATATTGATCCATTTGATAGTGCCCTGTAAGTACTTTGGGATTTTTTACTCTTTTCCCTCATTTTTCTTCCTTCTCTGATTTGATGATTTCAAATGACTTGATTTTGGGTCATTGAGCTTTTTTCTTACTTGTTCAAGTTAGCTGTTGAAACTGTGTAGTGAAATTTTCAATTCATTTGTGTTTTTCAACTCAAATTATTGCCTTTCAATTTTTATTTCTTTGCTGATATTTTTACTTCATTCATCATTTTCCAATCTTATGGAACATACTTATGATGATTGCTTTAAATTGTTTGTCAGATAGTTCAAATACCTCTGTTTCTTCTTTTGGATCAGTTTCTAGGGATTTATTTTGTTTCTTTGATTGAGTCTTATTTTCCTTTTCTGTCTTTTGATTAGTTCAAGTTACCTTGTAATTTTGTGTGCTTTATAAATTTGCTTTGGGATCCACACTTTTGAAAATAGCAAACTGCTCTTCTGGTATTTGATGACTAGGTCTACAAATGAAAAGACCTCTGCTAATCAATCCAGCTGAAGGTCCCAGGGTCCTCCTAAATCTGCTGTGTTGTTTGCCGCAGTCCGGCTGCAGCAAAATAACCGGGGGTGGGGTGACGAGCAACTTGTGTAGCTTGATACAGCAGGAGTGGGAGCCCTTTATTGTAAGACAACAGAGGTATTTATACATTCCACACAGCTTATCTTAATTAGTATAAACTAGATACAGCAGTCAACCAATAAGAAATCTCCATACTTAATGGCTCGATGGCTCCACCTCACAAACCACTCCCCCTGGCAAAATGCCAGGCGCCATCCAGACTTGTTTACAGACTCTAACATTTGCTAGGCGCCATCCTGACTTGTTTACAGACTCTAACAGTTGTCCTGTCTTCTCTGGGTTTGTATGTGCACATAGAGGGCTATGCTAATGTCCTTTCATAATTGTTCCTAATCCCTTGCTTTCCTTCATGTCTACCTGCAGTGCTATATCTTCTTCAGAGTTGCCAGAAGCCACCACGTTCAATTTTTATTCTCAGTAACCATATAGTTTTTGTTAAATCCTGGCAGTACTTTAAGTTGCATTAGAGAAATTGGTTATTGGAGCAACATTTCCAAAAGCTGAAACATTGGATGCATGGTGGATTCTTATTTCCCCTTAAGGGAAGAGATCCTTCAGAAGGTGAAATGGAGTCTCTCTTCCATACTGTGGAACCTCAGGAGTAGCAACTAGTCACTCAACTTTTATTGTCACTAGCCTCTAGGATTCTACAGTATGTTGGGTTCCCCATTCATGCTCTGAGACAGATGAGATGGAAAGTAGTTCCTTAGATAGCCTCTGAAAGCCTGGATGTTGGATGCATACTCCAGTTCTTCTTCTTCTGGGAGGAGCTGAGAGGATTTTCCTCCACTCAGTCCCTGATTAGCTGGTGGGAAAGGCTATGGAAAGTCAGTACTATTTCAAGCTGTCACCTTCACACTTGGGAGCTCCAATCTGGTACCCTTCCTGTCAGTGCTTAGATTTAGCAAGACAGAAACCACTACTTCAGGAAGTCCACCTAAAATCTGAATATTGCGTATATATTTCACTCCTTTTATTTTCCTCCCCAGGGATAAGGCAAGAACAGCTGAGCGGTAAGGAAAGGATATAATGAGTAAGTGTCATGAATTTTCCTACCTACTTCAATGAGACTAGTTTCACATTTGCCTGGGGGTACAAGAGCTCTTTAATTGGTTTCTGAATTTCTCACAAGGGGAATTAGTCCACGTATTATTGTCTTTTAGTTGTCTCCATGGGGGAATGAGCATGGGGGCTTCCCATTCCATTAACTTGATGATGTCATATCCCATCATTAGATTTTTGTGTAATAAATTTCCTGTTATTGTCAATTTGTCAAACATTGTTACTTGCCAGTTTCTTTTTGTTTCATTGTGCTTAATGTTATTTTTTTTAAAATGAAAACACACTATTTTTATAAAATTATTGTGGACTAAATTGTGGATCCAAACACTATAATTGTCTTCATTTATGCAAATGTTTAAACTCTCTCCTTTTGGACTCCAGAATAGCTACCTAATGTTTAAACAATAAAGTACCCCTCTTTATATTTCTAACTCTCTTTATGTATTTATTGGCAAGCTATATCTTATTAGATTTTTAAATAGTTTATTGCAAAACAAAATTACTTTGGCACATAAAAATACTTTTGAAGACTCAAAATCATTAGTAACATATTAGTTATTTCAATATTCCTTAAATTGTAAAAAATAAATCTATGGTTTGCTCTTGTCACACCAAGTTGTTTTGTCTTAATGTCCTGGTGAGGCAGAGCAGGGGAAGTAAAGGATGGGTCACCCTAATGAGAGGTGGGGTGCCCCAGGCAAGCACTAACAGAAGCAAAGATGGAAGTTGAAAATTTTGTATTTTTGCTTAAAAATTTTGATTTTATTTATGATAAATGTTCTATTTTATATTTGCTGTTTCAGTAGATTAATGGATCACACAATGGAAGTGGCTTAATCTCAGGAAAAAATAAAATTAGTGAAGAAGTTTTTTATTGACAAAGATTGATTGTGTTAAATACAAACCATTAAGTGTTATTAAATGCATACAAGTTATCTCCAAAAACAAACAAACAAACAAACAAACAAACAAAAAAGACTGAGCTAGGAAAGTTGACCTGCTGAGCACATAATAGGTGTAAGTGTCTTCTGCGTGTCTGTTGTGCATTTTCAAGAAGGTTTTGTTTTTGTTTCTCAGTGAAGTGTGTTTTCAGAAGCAATAAGAGGTAGCAATCATAGCTTTTATAAAATCTATTGTCTGAGTCTTGATTCTCAATGAAGGATAAGCATCATTTTGCGATTTTTAAATCGATTGAACTCCCCATGACTTCAAATCCTCTGAAATCCTTTGAGATCAAATAATTAGAAGTTCTTACTTTCCTGCTAGAGAGGAATCAGTCTAGATCAGCACTAGAGCATGTTTTTTGTGAATCAACCTAACAAGTATGTCGAACCATGCTACTCTTGTTCCTTCCATACACTGATCTCAAATTAGTAAGTAGAAATAAGCATGTACTATTCAACATAAATTATTATGCACTGTAAGTGATCCAATTCATCTACATCAAATATTCCTACTAATGTACATGACTCACACACATATTTCTTTGGGATGGTCTTAAATGCCTTAGTGGGCTTTAATTTTAGGAATGTACTTGAAATGTTATTTGTAGATACAGATGCTTTTTCTCTGGCTTATTACATTATCATTGTACACTGGATCCAGAATGAAATATTCTCGTGCCTTGAACAAACAGACCATAAATAAAGCCACAAAGAAACAGAACAGGGTTACTGTTCTGGTTTGGGTGATTCATTCTACATATCAAAAGAATGTTAGATTTTTTGCAAATACTGATCAGGAAAGATGCCCTGGAATGCAGGTGATTCTCTGGACTATCTTTTGGTAGTTTTATGTCCCATGTGAGAAAGGGAATTACCCTGCCTCCAAAGTAATCAAAACTTGAAGATTCACATCCTTCCTAAATACAGGTTTTTGTTCTCCTTATAAGGTCAAGAATCCCAATAAGAACTAGAAAGGACAAAGGAGAGGAAAGGTGGAGGCAATTTTATAAAAAGTGAAGGGAAATCAGTAAATAGAGGAAAGGGATTAGGGAGTGTGACTTGGGGTGGGGAGGAGTGCCCAGAGGGATGTTGGCCCAATTATATTGTTATATCATGTTCATGTGTCAACAAATCTCACCATTATGCATATCGATGGTGCACCAGTAAAAAATGTGGCGAAAAAAGTAAAATAAAAAATTTTAAAATCCAAGTCAAAAAAAAAAAAAAAGAATCCGAATAAGTCAAGGAGTTGGCTCAAGGCCAAGGGAACATAAAATGTGCAGGAAAAGAAAAATTATAAATGTCACCAATATGACTCATTCCTGAGTTGTTACCTGAGGCAGTTTAGCCTATCCACTTCTAGGTATGTGTGCTTCTTTTTAGCCTATTTCCTCCTTTCCATTTAATTTTATTCAAGGATATTGTTCATTATTATCTTCAGCATAGCATATAGTTTGCAGAATACTTAGATGTGCATGTGTCTTAATTCAAGGAGCAATTAACATTAGAAAAAGATGAGAATGGTGGCTCTCACCCAGAAAAGCGTACAAAGATTGTTCGGGAGTATTGTCCCCCATTTTTTTTTTTTGAGATGATTGACCTTGATGGTATGAAAGATAGTCTCACACTTTTTTTTTAGTTTTATTGATTTTATTTTTTAAAATACATGACAGCAGAATGCATTACAATTCTTATTGTACATATAGAGTGCCGCAGTCTGGCTGGGCACAAATCACGAGCCACTGAAGCAGGAACAAACTTTATTTCTGAACTCCACCAGAACACTCCACACACGCTCCTGGGAAATCCGCCGACTGCCACGTGGCTGGTCCAGGAAACAGCCACCGGAAGTATCTCCTCTGGAAATCCCTCCTCCTGCACTTCCCAAACCAATGGGAACTCTCAGGGAATCCCCGGGAATCTCCACGAGAACTCCAAAGTAGCGCGAGAAGTCAAAAGTAGCGGCTGAGGCGGATAGTAATGCCTTGCCTGTCAACCAATACTGTTGGCAAAATGCCAGGGGCCATACAGACCCGGCCATGGCTCTCAGCATCTCCCCCCTTCTGTTTAATTAAACAACAAGCAATGTGGCTTAGGGACCGTGCCTGTTAGGTTGTCGAATACAACATATGTTTCTTACCCGTCATGGGATGAGCTGACCTCTAGGTGTCAGCCTCCTGTCTTAGGTTGGTACCACTGCAATTGGATCATACCCTTCACTGACTACTGGTCCAGCATACAGCCATACTTGTGGATAGGCCTTTGCACCAGTGGTGGGGTGAGGTTCTTTGCCTCACCTCTGTTGGCCCCCAAATTTTAGACCATCACTAGTAGAAGGGAGGAGGATGCAAAATGCCATGGCACTAAGCCAATTGAGGGCTCCTTTGAAAAATTGTACCACCGGTGACAGCATCAGCAAAGATACGCCAGCGCTACCACAATTCGCCGCACCAACAGATAGTTCACAATGCATACAAGTGATACATAGTCCAGGCAAGTTCTGCAAGCAGTTCAAAGCAGAGGAATCCATCAATATGTCCATTTCCTCCCAAAGTAAATCGACTTCTTGATTGAGCATCACTTGTTGAGTTATTATTCATTGATGCATCAGTTTTTACAGTTTGTTGTGATAACTATCGAAGAAGCTGTAGTTTGGTTTTATCTTTGTCTTCACTGGCACTGGGATGAAGATCGGAATTCTGGCAATGATGCTTAAAAAAAATTATGTAACATTCAAACAGGTACTAAGAAAACGATTTTCTGAACAATTTACATTATCCTGAACAGAATTATTAAATATAATGAAAAGGAAAGGTGAAAGTAAACAAACAGATCTGTTAACCTCCTTATTTGTTCACATATAAAAACAATCCTCAACAGCTGTTTACCCAATTTAAATTAAACCATTAAAATCACGTGAATAAAAAAAAATATTTGGATCCATTTTTTCATGAGCGCTCCTCATATATGATCTATGGATATACGCACATACAGAAATACAACACAAAACAAGTGTACACACAAACGTACAACACATAAGACAATAGTAAAGGCCTTGTAGCTTACACAGGTGAAATCTCCATTGCAATGTTTAAAACTCCACAGTCAAAAAATAAAACTGTTACACATCCACATTTTTACATAACAGTGGATGTGTAACAGTTTTATTTTAATTCTCTCCCTTGTTTTTTTTTCCCCTTTCCCCTCACAAACTCTTATATGTAATTTTGTGTAACAATGAGGGTCTCCTTCTGTAACTGATGTGATTCTGCAACTTGTATTTGGGGTAAAAAATGGGAGTTCATAACCCACTTGAATCAAATGTAGGGAAGATGATATGTCATGAGCTTTGTAATGTTTTGAACAACCAATAAAAAAAATTAAAAAAAAATAAAAAAATAAAAAAAATAAAACTGATCAGAAAAACATTAACCTAGGTCTGTATGAGCTCAAAAAATAAAATAGAACTTTATGATGTGGGAAAAGGCAATAATAAAATAGATATTGAAAAAAGCATCCTGGTTAATCACTGTCGCAGATGTAAGAATAGCCAAGCTGGAGCTCTGGATATTAGCTGTTATGGATTTGAGTCAAATCGTCTTCTTTTTGGTCTGTAGAAATCACTTTGGTTAGTCTCTCTGGAATCCAGGTCGGCTGTTGTTCTCCCTGTGGAAACACACAAACAGACCCC
>NW_026000037.1:7175073-7205284 GCF_001458135.2 Marmota marmota marmota
GGAGCTGTTGGTTGAATTACGCCCTCTGGTGATAGAACAGTGTTAGTAGCAACCTCCTGTTGTAGCTTTTCCCCTAATAGCTGTTTCTCCTCTAAGCTTTCTTCCTTTAAATTTTTTTCCTCTGTCTGACTAGCTTGCGAGACCTTTTCTTTTGCTTGATCTAAAATGTCTTTCTCCATGGTCTGAACCTCTAACAATTTACTTAACACTCTTTTAGTTTGTTTTTTACTAATTTCTAATCTATTATAAAGATAACGCAACCCAATAAGATAACACAAAACAAAACCGAAACAGAATGAAACAAAAACGGAACAAAAAATTGTTGTATCAGTTTTCCTATTTTCTTGACATGTGCATTTGGGGTCTATTTCTATCTCTTCCTCAGGGGCGAACAACTTCAAACCTTGAGCCAACCATTTTTCCCAGTTTGCCTGAGAAAGTTCTAGGGATAGGCATCTTGAAACAAAAACAAAACAAATCAAAACAAGAACACATTGTTTTTAAAAATGGTCACCCATTCTCTCGCCTTCCCTTAGGGGCGAGCAATTTTACTTACCCCCAAGCTTCAGGCGTTCCCCACACGGGCAGCCAAATGCCGCAGTCTGGCTGGGCACAAATCACGAGCCACTGAAGCAGGAACAAACTTTATTTCTGAACTCTACCAGCACACTTCACACAGGAACCAGCCACCGGAAATATCTCCTCTGGAAATCCCTCCTCCTGCACTTCCCAAACCAATGGGAACTCTCAGGGAATCCCTGGGAATCTCCAAGAGAACTCCAAAGTAGCGCGAGAAGTCAAAAGTAGCGGCTGAGGCGGATAGTAATGCCTCGCCTTTCAACCAATACTGTTGGCAAAATGCCAGGGGCCATACAGACTCGGCCGTGGCTCTCAGCAATAGAGTACATTTTTCATATCTTTGTATATAGAGTATGTTCACACCAATTCATGCCTTTATACATGTACTTTGTTTTTTGCATTACAATTCTTATTACACAAATATAACATAATTTTTCATATCTCTGTTTATACATAAAGTATGTTGACACTCAATTCAATTCTTCATATATGTACCTTGGATAATGATGTCCATCACATTGCACCGCCCTTGCTAATCCCCTGCCCCCTTCGTTTCCCTCCCACCCTTCTTCCCTATCTAGAATTCCTCTGTTCCTCCCATGCTCCCCTTCCTACGTCACTATGAGTGATGGGGTGGTCTCACATTATAGAGAAAAAGGGCTTCTTCACCATGGTTGGTTGTAATGAAGTTCAGATCCACTAGGCAGAATGTTTATGGATGCTGAGGATCTGAAGTAATTGACTCAGTTATCAAGTATTTTTCTCAGATTTAACTCCTTCCTTCTGAAGTGAGCTGTAGAATGCTGGTCTGAGACTCTGCAAGTTACATTTAATCTCTGTCAGCTGTTTATTAATAGAATCTTCTACTAGGATTTAACAAAGAAAGGTTAGAAAGTAGGAAGAGGGAGGAAGACATCACTCCTTACTATAATTTAAAATGTTCCCCAAGGTTCACGTGTTGGACACTTGATCCCCATAAAACAGTGCTGGGTGGTGGGGCCTTATGTGAGACTTATAGGTCTTGAGCACTCTAGTTAGGTCTCTATTAATGCCTTTCTTGTGAGAGTGGCTTAGTTACCTCAAGAGTAGGATTGTTATAAAGGGGGGTTCAGCCCCCTCTTGAAAGCTCATTCTCTCTCAAGTGGTTCCCTTAGGTTTCTTGTGTGCAGTGGGAATGACATAGAAAGAAGTCCTTAGCCAAATGGTAGTGCTCTACTTCCCAATTTCTAGAAATGTGAGAAAGAAATTTCCATTAGTTATAGGTTACCCAGGCTCAGGTATTCTGTTACAGTACCACAGAATGAACCGAGACAGTCTTTCCTATTTCCTATTTCCTGTCAGTTACTCCATCAGGCAGTTTTCATGCAGGACTGCAGAGACTGATTCCAGGAGTGACTGGTCGACTCCCAGAGCTTTCACATCCCTCCTTCTCAGAGGACCCTGCCACAATCAGGCCCCCTTCTCAGAAGGCCAAGTCCCTACTTCCTCAGTCTTTTCTCCAGGCTTCCTAAATAATTACTTCACTGGACAGCACTCTTTCCTCCGGGCTGTAAGTCCCAGTTCTGTGGGTCCATCTCCCAAACTTCCCCAGGACCTGCAGACACTTGCAAGAGCCTCATCCCACGGAGGCTAGCTCCACCGGGCCCCTCTGATACGCTTCTCCAAGCTTCTCAGTTCTGATGACCCAGCTTCTCCCTTCTGCTGTTAGCCCTATGAAGGGCTGTGCTTCCTACACACATTACCTAGCTCTTACCTAGTGTTTCTTTTTCCCTTTTAGTCCACAGCAAGTGTGCATACAGGTATTTATAATGAACTATGTCTGCTAAAATAAGTTATTTTTTTCCTTCAGTGGACATCGATTGTTAAAATCAAAGTGATATATTCAGCCTCCTGCTATTTTCATTTCAATTCTATTGTAGTATTTGGCCCAGTGTAATCTTGCATATATAAGTTTAGAATTATCATTTATATTTTATATTCCTATGCTCAACCTCTCTGTGTACTTATATGTGAGGGTTTTTTATTTTGTAAGCAACATATAGTTAGAATTTTCAAATATAGTTTGGCATTTTTTGTCCTTTAATTCAAATATTTAAACCTGTCCATTCTTCCTTCAAAATTTCTTTGTTTCTTTTCTTTTGGAGGGGGATTGAGCATTGTTAAAATTATCATTTTTATTATTAATTCATTGTTTCTATTAGCTTCATAATTTACTTATTTTATATGTTTAGTATGTCCTAGATAGTAAATCTCATAACCCTTCACTTTATTAAATCTAGTATATTAGTACTTTTAAGCATATAGTTGTGCATCTTCTGACCTGGGCTCTTCCAGCCGTTTTCACTCTGTAGATAATTTAATCCTCTCAGGACATTGCTGTTGGTGGTGTTCAATCAATATTTATTTTGATTTGCCATGTCATGATCTTTTCTGTTACTTTGCATCCACTCCTGCATTTCTGAATTCTCAGTGGGATCATTTTCCCACTCATCAGTTAAGCACCCTTTAGTATTTTCTAAGAATGGATATGAGGTGACAAATTCTTGCAAAATTTTCTGCTATTTTCTTTCAGTACTTTGACGATATCATTCCTTATCATCAAGTCCCTTTCTTACAGAGTCTTTTATTTTCTCTTTTTTTTTGTGTTTAGTTAGCTGTCACTCTTATGACTGCTCCCTTGCAGATAATGTGCCCATTTTTTTCTGTGGCTATTTTTTTTTCTCCATTTCTCCTGCTTGTTTTCAGTTTTCAACAGCTTTGTGAAGATTTTATTAGGTGTGGTTTCCCAGTTCATAACCCTTGGGCTTCAGATTCATAACATACTTCAATCTGTAGCTTTACTGTCATTTTTAATCCTTATAGTTTCTTTGTGGAACTACAATTATAAAAACGTTAAATGTTTTCAGAGTGTCCCAAATGTTTGGAAGGTTGTTTTTTTTTTTTTTAATTTATTTACCTTTATTGGCCTTAATCTGGATATTTTGTTTTGATTTTCAATTTAATATTGGCTCTTCTGTTTTTTTTTTTCTAATCAAATTCAACCCATTCTTTGCACTATAATTTCAGCTATTAAAATTTTAGTCCTAGAATTTTTATTTAGTTAATTTTTTGAGTTATTGATTCTTGTCCACATTCTTTATTTTGTCTTTTAATTCTTTGAATATGTTAATTGCTCTTATTTTATTTAAAAGATCTCACCTAATAAGTCCATTTTCTGGGTTTGTCATGGGTCTGTTTCTACCATAATTTGTATTTTTGGTTTATAGTTAAGTGTTTCATTCTTATGTTGGGTTATTTTTATTAAACACCAGATATGCAATATTAAAATTGAAGAGGTGAGTTGATGCTTTGGATGGTGTTATCCCTCTCCTAAGGGACCTGGCTTAGTCTTAGACAGGTAGGCTAGGATATTAGCTATTCCCAATAACTTAATGCAATCATGAATTCAAAAGACTTGAATTTGGTGTCCAGGTCTCACAAGGGTTGATCTATTTCAAATTTATTCTTCGGGAGTGACCATTTTGAGTCAAGACTAAATGCTTCTGGTCTTTTTCAGGTCCTATCTTTATTTCTGAACTCTAAATTCCAAATCTTCCCCAGTTCTATAAGTCTCTCGAAAGTTTGCTCAGCTATACCTATTTTTTTTTTTTTTAATTGGCAGTAAGGGGGATTGAACTCTGTGTTCCATGCACTCTAGGCAAGTGCTCCACCACCAAGCTACATTGCAGTCCTTTGTACACATTTTTTTGGGGGTGGGGAAGGGCAGGAAGCCTTGAGGGAAGCAGCAGTATCAAATTCTAAATTTATTATTCTGGACAGTTTTTTCCCTTAGTCTTAGCCCTGAAAATCTTTATTGACATAATAGTTTCTTAATATCTTTACAAGAATTAAAAGAAAACACTTTCTGTGGATTTAATAACTATTCTCTTTAAGGGGGTTGATGGAAAACAAAATATTCTAGCTTGGTCATTCACAAGAATTCTCATGGTCTCAAAATAAAGATGCTGCGGACAGTACTCTCTGCTTTTTACCTATTGCCCCAAGGCAAGGAAGGAAGTGATAGTTTATCATATCGAGCTGGATAAAAACCATAGTTCTTATAGATAAGGGTAGACAATGAGAGTAGTGTACTCCAATTTGAAAATAAACTTATTCATATGATTAAATTGTGAAATTAAAGACTTAGGCATGAGCCCGACCAGAGCTGAGCATGTCTATTCCTGGCAGACTGACAATTTTATTTCAGGAAAAAGTCTTCAGTTCAGCCTGGACATAAAGGCCTCTCTTGCATCTGAAGATGGGGCTGTAAGCAGGGGAGACAGACTGAGCGGAAAGTCCCTGGGATCAGACGCTGCTCCCCAAGTCTTGTCAAGTTCTTACAAACACTTACCTCAGTATTATATAGCCTTCCTGGTCAATAAATTAATTTCTATATGTACCTGAACACTTCCTGATATTTGCTGTTGAAGTCCTCAGAATTCCATTCTCCACCAGTAAATTAGAATTGACCTCAGTTTCTGCCCCTCGTCTCCCCCCTCCCCGCTCATTCTGCCAACGCGGAATGGGTTCTACCTTCTCTTCACTCTCCTCTGAGTTCTCCAATTGATCTTGCTCATCTTCCGTACATTGACCTAGGTTTTTCTTGGATCATAGCCTCCCCTGCTTGTTTTTAATTGTTTTCTGGAATTTGTCTTATTTTAATTACTTCCAGTCCCTTCAATATAGTCTGAGAAGGAAAGAGGTAATCATAATTACTAGTTGTTCATCTTGAATTCAAATTCCAACTTAATTTGTCTTAATACAGCTTTTTCCCCCCACAAAATCCATTTAATATTTATGAAGCTATATTTCTCAGAAGAGGATTTAATGGAATTGAAGATGAATTTTACTTTGTAATTTATTATTTTGTTAACTCTGTAATTTATTGTTAGGTGAACATTATAGTCGAAGACAAATAACCTTTTAATGGTTCTTCTAACCAAAATTTCTGAAAATTTTTTTAGCTCTTGTGAATAGATTATACTTTTGTTTCAGGAATAAAGGAAGAACAATCTAGATTCCAGGAGTTGGATTAGTGCAATTAAATATTCCTTTATGAGGTTCATCAATAAAAATTCCCTCTGTTAATTTATGAAGGAGAAAGTTTAAAAATACATTTTAACAATCAATATTTAAGCTAGATATCAGTGTCACAGTTTGCTACGTTTCATAGGTCAGCAATGGTGCACTTTTTTTTGTAAAGCTTAAATTGCATACTAAATAATGGCAGTGCCATTTTATTTTTAAAATAATAAAGGCTTTCTTTTAAAGATGTAATGTAAGTGTTTCTATCAGATAATTGAGTTTTAGTTTCTACCTCTGTGCATGGGCAAGGGTTGGTATTTTTTTTCAGTTTTTTTTTTTTTGTGTGTGTGTGTGTAGAAAGTATAGACCCATGAAAAGTGATACCAACATAATAATGCAGAGCTGGTTGGACAACATGTATTCTTTTTTTCTGAAATCATTAAGGAGAGTGTGATCCTGTTCTTGCTTGAGGCAAATCTTCGTTCCACAGCAGACAAGAGCTCAACTAGCAGGGGCGTCCATGAGAGGGGCTTCCCATCAGTGGCTACCCAAGGTGATGAGCTATACCAGTGCTGGGAGAGGCTAATTAAATTAACTGTGGAAGGTGACAAGATGAGAGTGCAATCCTGTGCTCCAAAGTCTTCCCGTGACCCTCGAGGCCAGCATTGCTCAGTCTCTCCTCTTCAGCATCTCACACACGCTCAGTACCTGGCATGTAATACCTGGTTCCTTTTGGTCTTCTTGGAAGCTGTGATGTGAATATTTGACTTGTTCTTTGATTGATGAGTGCCGCAGGGCAGAAATGTAATTGCTTTGACTATGCTGCAGTAAATGGATATTCCCTTTGGAAACTCAGCTCGCTTCATTTAGACCCAAACATGCCAAGCAGATGCGGATGATCAACTCCCAGCATATGATACAAGCGGATATCTTTCTCTTTTATGTTCCGTTTTTAATGTAATAGCAAACTAACATCTGTTGTTCTGAGCATCACAAATCTGTTCTTTTCAATGTAAAGGTTTGCTGAGCATTGATATTTTACTAAGAATAGAATGTGTGTGGCAATTAGGCTGCACCACATTTTTATGTCAATTCAAATGTTCTTTGGAAAGGTCATTGTTGTGTGTGTGTAACCTACTGAGCTGTGCTGCTGTGACGGATGTAGTTACAAGGTAAGATGATATAAATGGGGATGCTCTGGGGAGTGCATAAAGGAACAGAGAAGAACGAGCATTGGTGTTTGAGGGGTAATCCAGTACTGTCTGCACCTTCTCACACATTCCCAGAGTTTAGGCTTCATGGAACACAAGAAATGTTACTCCATTCTCTAACAATTTGAATATCTGCTATGACATCCTTTGATACATTCGAGAGCCTTTTCTAGCTCTCAATTTAGACCCTGGAGTACAGTAAGTCATGGAACCATGGGCTGCAACGTTCTTTCTTAGTGCAATAAAGACACTAGAATAGACAAAGCAGGACACATCAAGAATTTAAAAATCACTTTAATATGAAGAGTATTATTTTTAATGGTAAGTTAACTCATAGTTTTAGATAGTGGTACAAATCAGTCTAAATTACTGCATAAGATACACCTGTTAATTTGTTTTTCTGATGAAAAATATTGTTCATATTGCAAGTTTCTGTGTGTTGCAGGCACTAACACTGTTGGCTGCTGAAAGAACAAGATGAAATAGTACCGCTCCAGGCTATAGAGCATGGCATGTAAATGATCCACCAGAATCTGAGTATTCTACATCATTCACATGCTACTTTTCAAAATAAGGTAAAAAAAAAAGAAAAAAAGAAAAAGAAAAGAAAACAAATGTACCTGAACACAGAATAAGATAATTCCTCAAAATATTTTTTTTTAAATAGAAGCTTTCATTAACCATGAACCTGAAACAGTGACTTTGGGTATTATGTCCAATTGCCAGTCCCATCTTTCAGCCCTACACTACAATAGCTTTTATGTCTAAAAATTCTCTTTTATCTAATAGCTTATAGATAAATGTGTATATATGCATGTACTCAGGAGAATAATAAAATTATAAACTTTAGAAAGATGTTGGAGAATCAACTGAAGCAAGAAAAATTTGCAGGACTGAAAAGCTTGTTCTTTGATTTAATCAATCAAATGAAGCATCTGTTATGCCATAGGATACGATAATATTATAAGGGGAAAGTCAGGGATGTGGCAATGCGTCGCTAAGTTTTCCAAGGCTATCAGGCATTCTTCTTGAGAATGATTGGAACTGTCAAGACACAAAAGAGTGGCTGGGACATTGAAGTGGTGATTTATATTTCATGCTGCCCTGGGCAGAGACAGGAGCAGCAACATGAAATAGTAAAAGGAGGTTTAGATCAGGTCATATGCTATGAAGGAGACATGTTTGCACAGAGTGGATAGCTTCATACTGTTTTTTCGATGAGATATTCACAGTTTCAGATAATAGTAATTAAAAAGCTACAAATGATATGACATTTAGGTTACTTCTTTTGATTGTAATTTTGAAATATATTATTAGTAACTATTAAATAAACTGTAGTATTACATAAATTAATATTTTTTAATTGGTAGATGCTCTGGGCAGAAAGTTGTCTTCATCTAGGACAAATAACGCCCAGTGAGGAGGAGACAAGGAAGGAGCAGAGGGTTCTTAAGTTCAGTTGTATGATATTGGGCCCATGGAGGACAGTGGAAATTAGACCCGGGTAGTACTTGAGTTTTTAGAATACATCAAAGTTCTTAGAAAATATCCATCCCTTTCAAAAATGCAAAACCTAGCTTAACAAAATATCAGAAAGAATATTTTCCATTAGGGAACCCAACTCCTATTGTATTTGCTCTGCTTTTTAAATTACTCAATATATTGGAGACCCAAGTTTTTGTCTATAATTTACATGACCATTTAGTAAGGATTCTCATAGACACCAGGAAATGTTGTCCTGTTCTTTTCTCTTAAAGCATGATCTGAATATTATATATAGTTTTATTGGCCTTAACTCAGCTTTTATAACTGACATACTGAAAGAAATTGGAAAATTGAATGAAAACCCTGCCCAAGTATTCAATTGTCACCCACAGTCCAATCTGACTTGCCAAAGCTTTGATCATGATGCGCCCAACAGCTAGATTTGTGCACCTGATTTTAAAGTGGAGTTCACGCTCCCTTACCTTGAATGGATCATACCTAGAACTATTTTTCCCATTACCCAGTTTATTTACATTACTATAGAGAAATTATGTCAGGATGTAATTATTTTATAAACTATAAAGTAGAAGAAAGAAGATTAATAGAAATAGATTTTGAGTTTTTCAATATTCTGGTTACCTCTGTTAATGGTTGTCTGCATTGGAATCTGAGAGCATCATAGTTTGCATGAATCATTTTACAGTCCTGAGGGCTTTCACCTGATTTCCAACACGACAGAATACATCTGACTGATGAAACTGTCAACTGGGTTGAGGGGCCCTTCACAAGGGCCCTGTGTGGTCAGCCCCTGTTTACCCACTAAAGAAAGCAAATGGAACACAACCAAGGGAGGGTTTAAGAATCACCTTGAACCATGCTAAATCAATGTTTCATAGCAAATCACTGCATGGATTTTGGCACTCTTGGTATTTTAAGGAAGAAATAATTTCTGACATACCATTGCTTTATTATATTGAATGAGAACTACCAATGAATTTGTCATTTGTTTTTCCTATGGTTTGACAGTGGCATATCTTCCAATTTAAGGTTACGGTCAGACATGCATTGGAATGGCCTCATTGGCTGGAGTGTGCTGCAGCAGACACTTCAGCTGAGGGATTCCTTAGGCAGCCCTGCAAGGCACCATTTAATTCACAACAGCTTTTTTTTTTTTTTCCTGAAAGTTGCCCAAGATTCCTCCAAAATTGAACATGCATCTCAAAGATCTGTTATTTTCAGAATTCAAACACTGACATATTGAGAGAGTAACTGAAATGGTGTTGAATAAACACAAAATTTTTGAGTTGCACAGAGTTCTCAAACTTAGGGGGCACATAATCTAGAGTAAGTAAATATAATATGAGGTATGACATAAAGTTTGCTTCAGGAGCACAGGTAGTGCTTATATTCTGTAATTCTTTTCTTGTATGTGCAGTTTTCTATAAAAATTAGAATAAAATTCTAAAATACGAGGAGCCAATACTATTTTTCTTCATAAACATATCACCGAACTTGGCAAATTGGCCATAAAAGAGAATATCTCTTTTTCCGTTCTTTCCCTGGACACACGGGGGCCTTGAATTTAGCTTTCACTTTGGGGATCTTTCTGTTACCTCTCTGTTATTGAGCTAGCATTGGCACTGGTGGGAGAAGAACATAAATGTGACAAAGAGAGCATGAAAGGCCAATTACTCCCGTGAAGATGGCTATGCTGCTAAGAGAATTACCTTCGGTGTAGGGTTGCCCACTGTATATGTGTTCATTCATTTTTTTCCTTATAACAATCTAGTGAGTTGGGCACTACTATCAAGTTCCATTTTACAGATGAGAAAACAGAGACTTAAACAAATAATGTCATTTTGCCAGATTTATAGAGGTATATCTAAATTGCCAAAGAGATTTGAATTCTAATACGCTAGTATATCTGTTAAGTACATTCAGACCCCAAATAAAGACTGTTTTGAAAAGAAAATCAAATAAATATATTACCATGGTTATAGACCAAACTTTTCTAAAATGTGTCACAGAAGATAGTAACAAATATTTTGAAAAATATCTCAATGAAAAAGCACATCCATGTGTCTATAAGACTGGTAACATAAGCCTAAATAAAATTCACCAAGTTTCTTTATTGTTTGATTTTTCAGAACATTTACTAGGAGGATCTCCAAAAGGAGCTTATGTTATATAATGTTTCCTAGACTGTTTGTGCACTTAACTCTTTTTCCTCAGAAACTTGCTTTGAAAAATAATCTAGATAAGTCTGATTTCCAAGGTAAATAATCTGTTCAGAATGGTTTAACTGTTCTACTAGGTCTGGGATCTACTAGAAATTCCTTTCTTTGAGGTCTAGATCTTTTTTACTCTCTGAGGTAGGCTTACAGATTAATGGCCTCAATCAGCATTGCCCATTGGAGTTCATACCAGTGTTGGAGATCCCCACCCTCAGTTTTGATAGTTCCTTACTAGGACTCAACAGCACTTTCTGAAGCTATTATGCATGGCTATAGTTCATTACTGTGAGAAGATAAAGATTAAAATTAGTACAGAAAAAAGGAACATGAGAAAAAACCCAGGAAATACAATGAACAAGATCTGAAGTGCTTTTTCCTAGTGAAATGGTGTGGACATATTTATTTCTTTCACAAATCACGTATGTGGGAGAAAGTATGTATTTCAGACATAGTTATACACACATGGGAAAACCTGTTGAAGGTTGCTGGCCAGGGTTATCTCTGGGGATCACTGCATGCCTATGGGAGTGATCTCATCTACTCACATTGCAGCCTCCCAGAGAAAAACACAGCCATAAATTGCATTTGTTAACATAGACTATGTGGCTGGGTACAGTGGTACAAACCTGTAATCCCTGCAGCTTGAGAGGCTGAGACAGGGGGATCTCAAGTTCAAAGACAGTCTCAGCAACTTAGTAGGCCCTAAGAGAGTGTGTCTAGGAATGATTGGCATGTGGGATAGCCAACTGAAATGGAAACCTTCCCTAAACATTGGCAGCACTCTCCAATGGGATGATGGCCCAGATGGAATAAAAGTTGGAAGAACAAGGAAGCAGCAGCAGATGCAAGCTGGATTCTTCTTGAATGGTTTCTTGATTGCTGCTGCGATCATCTGAGGATATCAGACTCATGCTTCTTCACTCTTCCAAAGCAGACTCTGCCAGTGATTCCCCAGAAGCCTTTGGTCTTGAACTAGGGTAGCACCTTTGATCCCTCTTGCTCTGGGGCTTCAGCCTCTTGGCCTGCGCAGCTACTGGTTCCTCCAGCTCTCCAGCCTGCAGACGGCCACTGTGAACTATCCAGCTTCTGGTTGCATAAGCCAACCTAATAAATCCCCTTTTTACAAAATATGCTTCTTGTTGATTCTGTTCTTCTAGAGAACCCTAATACAATAAATTAGTGAATAAAATTTTTGAAAAGCTGATAGTTATATGAATAGAGTACAAAATGAACTGTAAGGCAAAGGTAAGTGCCACAGATAAAAGATAAGCCAATGTAAGGATGAAAGGTTCCTTTTACTGGAAAGATACAGCACTTCAACACACAAGTGCACCTGTATGTCACCTACAAAGGGATAAAGAAATGTGACTGTACTAATGAAAAATAGACAAAAATTCATAATCATAGTGGGAGAATTAAACAAAATTTACTTAGAATCCAAAAGAGTAAAAAAATATCATTTAATGTTTGGAGCATCAAATCCACTTACAATCATAAATTTTCCTTCTGGAATTAAGTAGTCATTTCTTGCAGTGATATGGATAAATAAATAACCCCAAATAGAAATTATGATAAAGGAGAACTGAGTAGGAGAGTTTGCCTCACCAGATCCTGGAACAGATGAATTCAATAAAATGGTCTTAGAGTCTCTAAGACCATTTTATTGAATTCATCCTAGCAATTTTGTATGATCAGTATAACAATGTAATGGAGGTTCCAGAATCAGATTTATATTATGAAGCATAAAATTTTAAAAAGAGAGTTTAATTTTGAGTGAAAACAGTTAACTAGCTAAATAAATGGTGTTGATGCAACTGATCATCAGAAAGAAAATTAAAATGGAAACTTCTTAGTCACATTGGGTTGAGAAAAAGAACACTTGAACCAAGACTAAAACATAGAAACTACAAGGGAAATAAATTATACTAAAATTGCACACCATTTAAAGATTACTTTGGACTTCAAAAGATAAAACATTAAAATTACAGATGTGAGAAAATATTTGCACTTGATGACAAAGGGTTAATGTTTTATGAAAAGCTGAGAGAGCTCATGTAATTTGATATAAAAGTACAATTAAGATCTTCTCAAAAAGGGAAAAATAACAAAGGATATAATTAGAAAATTCACAAATGGTAAGAAAATATATTAGAGGATGCTCAAATTCAATAGTATTAGGATAATATAAAAACATCAGTAAGATGTCATAAGTAATCCATCAGACTATGAAAAACTCAAGAAGGAAAGTTCACTTATTGTTAATAAGAGTGTGGGGTAAAGAGAATTTCCATATTTTGCTGTTGGAATTCTCAAATATTATAGGCCTTTTAGATGCTGTTGGTGGCAAATTTTTAAAGACATGGAAATAATCCTTATATGCATGAAGTTTTAAGTATGAAAAGAAATCCTATAAGGTTTTGTAGAGTCTGTGGATAGAGATTGACCTCAATAGTGCGACAGCCTGTCGGTTTAAAGGAAAAAAAAAAACACAAGGTAGAAGACCTCTTTGGTCTTGTCACCATTGCCACCACCCCCACAGACTCTGGCCTTAGAAGGTAGACTTTCTTCTGTTCGTGAGGTCCTCTGACATCTCTATGCCTCTCACATCTGCTTTGGCCTAGAGTAATTTTCATTCTTGCCCTGTCCAGCTTCACAATTCCTTTTAATTAGCAGCCCCTATTTTGTACCTTCTTGATGCTTTGATTTTTGATTCCCTTCTGCTACCATAATTATTTGTTTCTATGGCAACCAGAATATTCTTGATATTATCTTGTAATCAATTATTAACTTCATGTCTCTTGCACTATATATTCGAAACTCCATAATAAGGACAGTGACCATGTGTTTATTTACTGTGTATATCCAATCCCTAAAGACTAGCATGTATTCAATAAGTTCCCCTTGCAACATAGCCAGGAACTAAGAAAGCTTTAAAGAGCCTTGTGATCATGACACTGGAGTTGATCACTCTGTTCTCAGTTCTGAATATGATCACTGAGTCATATAGAAGCTTAATAAATATTTACAGAATAAATTTTTAATGATTCTGCTAGGAACAGCTACTTTCCAATAGAAGCAGTATCTATAGTAAAAATGCTTTCTAACATCCATAACCAAGTTAATCCTTAGAAAGAAGGAAAGTGTCCACATTATGCTCTTGGAACCCAGATGCATGCCTTGCCATCATTATCTAGGTCCAGTACTGAGCCCCGAGCTCAACTTAACTATTCTGACTTGAAGGCATCTGGATCTCCACTGTAAATACAGACATTTCCAATGCACAGAACAAGCATGCATCTTAGTTGCAAGCAATTAGAGCTAACTCTGGCAATGTTAACTTAAAACTGAAACTAAGTTTATTTCAAGGCTATTGAAGCTCAGAGAATCTGGTGCTGCACTGTGTATAGACTGGGATGTAGAAAGAAATTATGGGAGGGAGGTAGGAAGACTGGGCAACAGAAGTCACAACAAGTATGACACGAGAACAGGCATCATTGTGTGCTATTGCTACTGATAGCCATGCATCTGACCTCCAAGTCCCCCTGACTTTCCCTGCACAGTGAGATGGAGCATCTGACTCCTGCAATAGCAAGAGGTGGCCATGTTCTCAAGGGAGATCAGGATGTTAATGGCGAGAAACTCTAGGGCACTAGGCAGCCAAAAAAGAGAAAGAATTCAAGGTCAGAGGGTTTTGATATAAGGTGTTACCCACCAATGAGACAGACCACCACATCCCCCAACCCTAAAACTGAGTTAAGTCAGGAATTGATAACAATGCCTCAAGAGAGGAATCCAAATTTGTTCATAAAAAATGTTGCTGCACGTTAACAATATGATGTGCACCCCCTTGGACTTCAAAGGACATCAGAGACCAGAGTGTGAGAATGTAAGGATGAACTTTAAAAAAATGTTTAGTCTTGGTAACTATAATTTTAGAATCCTTAGAATCAATATCTGACATGTTACCTGCTATTAAACAGATTGTGTGCCTTTTAGGTACAGGGGCCTAGCCACACTAAAAATTTTAAAGAAATGTAACAAAAGGGAAACATTTCAGGAGGTGCTGGAGAGGGCTTGGGTTTCCTGGGTGTGTGTGGCAGGAATGTCCTTGCCGAACTACTTTACCTTCAGCTGGCGCAGAAGCACTCAGCAGGTTGGACACGGGGGTATAACTTAGCTCTCCAGGCAGCCTTGTATCTAACACTGTGAAAGAAGACGGAACAAAGGGGAAAGAAAACATTTTCTAATTCCTTAATTAGCATTTCCCAGAATATTTCATAAACTAAATCCAGAAACTTTTCATTTGGAGAATTTGGTTGGTGTCATTAAAATAAATGGAATAGATGAAGAAAAATCTTAGTATAGAGCCTAATTTTTTTTTTTTGCATTTGAATAAAACATAGGAAAGAAAACATTGCAAATGAGCAAGTAGCTATCCATGGAAATGTGTCAAAGTTGTTCACAAATTCTGTAGGGGAATTATCTCATCAGGGTTTAATATTTTGAGCAATGATATTGATAGATATGGAATCCTCACTTAATTCAGAAATATACTTACATCCGAATTTGTGATAATTTTATATATACAGTGATGAGACTAATATATACATGCAGCATAGAACCTCTTATGGTTACAGTGTCAGGTAGGTGTAGGAGTAGTTCCATATGTCCATGCTCATGAGGGTAAGGAGGAAGTGACGTTTACCACTGTGCAGATAGTTTCTCACTTTGACAGTGTGGCTCACTGTGACTCCTAAAGTTCTTGCTAACTTTCATGCTAAATGGAGAACATTACTTGTGATATTATATGCTGAGAGTAATTAGCAAATTTGGTTGATGAGGTTATTTTGGGCAGAATTAAATGTACATAAGGGAATTGGCTTCTCAGGGTCCTAGAGTGACTGGTGTTGGTGTAAATGTACCCTTGGGAAGTCAGCCTTATGCAGAGATAGATGCATGATTCAGTGCTTTTTGAATTTCATATTTTAGGCTTAGATCAATTGCTTTGTTAACTTTATAATTTATTCTATCCTGGGATTCATTTTGTAACATTCATACCTAAATAATGTCTTGAGATTCGGTATGAATATAAACAATCTATATGGGCAGTTTAATTAATTCACCATAAACCTGGTTTAATGACAGCAATTATTGTTGACAGTGAAGCTTCCTTGAGTGAAATGACTTTTTTCAAGATGTCAGAATTAATCTTTCTACCTATAACCTTAGAAATTCAAAGAAGAAAAAACAATTGAGAATTCTCATATTTAAAAAAACAACTATTGTATAGATTGGCTCCAAAATCTCTGAGACATGTTTTAATATCAGTTCACAAAGACTTAATATTCTCAAGAGAAAAAGAGCTCTATACACACAAAATAAAATCATGAGATTCTCATTCTCAGCGAGCGAGAAGCCCCGTGAAGGAAAGAAGAAGATTGTTACTTCAGTCTCCGCTGGTCCTTAATAAGTACCTGGCATATGAGAAAATCACAAGAGAAAAGGAGGGAAAGAGTGGGAGAGAAAGAAAGGCAGAAGGAAGGAAGAAAGAGAGGGAGGAAGGGAAGGAAGGGAAGGGGAGAGGAAGTGATGGAGAAACGGGACTGAGGAAGGGAGGTGTTCTTAAAGGGGGAGGGAGGTAACAGTGGATAGAAGGGAAGTAACAGATGACCTAAGTGCTAGAGAGATCGGGCAGCAAGGTTTATATCAACTGCGACAGAAATACTGAAAAGCGAGTGGGAAAGGGGGGACAAGCTCAAAAGGAGAAAGCTTAATGGAGCCTCGTCTAATGGAAATGGAAAATCCCAGCAGTCAAATGGAGAGACTGGCAAAACAGAAATGTGATTTTAGAAATGAAACAATTATTAAAATGTGGTCAACAGTAAACTGTACACAGCAAACGAAAAGATCAGTAACACAGAAAACAAGCCACAGGAAGCATATAAATTGAAGTGTGAGAAGCGAAGAGAGAAGTGAGGGAGGGAAACTCTATTCAAGAAATACAAAGCAATAGGAAACAATTCTCAATTGTTTTTCTTCTTTGAATTACTAAAGTTATAGGTAGAAAGATTGATTCTTAAATGAGTCTACGGGGCAAAAGAAACCTCTGAGCAATCGTGATCGAGACCTGTGAAAAACCTGGTAAAGGTCATGAACCCACAGGTCCAAACAGCTCAGCAGATCTCAAGCCAGGGAAACACAAGTCATGACAACACTAAGCCTGTTGGAGCCAAGCTGCTGGTCCCAGAGAGAAAGAAGAAACTTTGGAAATAGCCTGGGGAGTAGGGAGGAAGACGCATTTCAAACTTAGAAAAAGGGGCGGAAATACAATTGCATTTCTGCAAGAATACTGAGGGCCAGATGCCAGGGAAGTCATACCTTTAGAGCAATGAAAGAAAGAGCTATCAACAAACTCTATGTTCACTAAAAAATATTCTTCAAAAATGAAGGAAAAATCAAGGAATTCTTGCAGAGACAATAGCTGAGAGTTTCTGTCAGCTTTGTTTAAGAAATACTGTAAGTTCTTTAGGCTAAAGGGTGATGATACTAGGGTAAGGCCCCGAAATCTCTAAGAAGAAACAAAGAGCATCAGCCCAAGTAACTCTCGGGGCACATTTTTAGTGCCTCTGTAAATCTCTCTCTATATGTGTGCAATTATATTTCTTTGAAAGACTATTAGCTATTTAAGGCTGAACTATAATAAGGTAGTGTGGGTTTGCGGTATATATAGTAGTGGACCGTAAGACCAGACAAGGCAAGGAGTGGGCAGTTAAAATGAGACGCTGGTGCTCTTTGTGAAGTGGCATAATATTGAGGAGTTCCCAGTGAGCTCTCCAAGAAGGGGTTCATCAGGAGTGTCCTTGGCATCCCATTTGTGGAAGAGAGGGACTTAAATGTGATCAGGGAGAAGGAGATTTTCAATGAAGAACCAGTGAGAGCCTCATCCATCCTGTGAGTGCTTTGGAGCTGCCATGGTCTTTTTGGATGTGTTCTGGATTGGAAGAAAGCCTGGCCTTCTCACCCGTCAAGAGCGTTCTTAGATACTGACATCTCCTGAAAGGGGACGGAGCTTTGAAGAGGCTGTTTTCTTCCACTGAGGTCATCCCTGAGATAACTGACAGCTGAGGACTGTTTTATAATTGCATAAGCGACAGCAGGGGCCATGAGGTCTTAATTTCTGAAGGAGGAGCTGGGCAGTACAAGAGATAGAGAAGAGTGTGTGTGCGTGTGTGTGTGTGTGTGTGTAGAGATTAACGGAAGGTACACACCAGAATCTTAATATTGGTCACCTCTCTGGAATTGGGGTGTGTGCAAATATTAATTTTACCTTTATATAGCTTTTTATTATCACATCTTTAACAAATGTAACATTTGCCAATATTCTTTAAATTTCGTAAAGATTCTCACAATGGAATTTTAATTCCATGATTCTCCTGCATTCGATGTTCACTATACTTCTTGGAACACTGTATTTTTTTGTATTTCTTGAGACACAATGGTCATCATCATACCAATCACAGCTTAAAGAAAAAAAAATATTAATTCTTTAACAACTTTATCAAATTTGAAAAAGATTTTCTGTATTCTGTACATCAGATTTTCTTCTCATTTTTAAAGCTGTGAGTGGGAGAAAAATCCTATTCTTACTTCTTGGTTGCCAACCACGGATAAGTCTCTTTGAGCAGAAAACCAATTAGAAGTTATTCTTATGCTATGGTTGGATGTAAGAATGCTTTCAAATTAAAAAAAAAGAAAGAAAAAGAAGAAAGTCACAAAGCTTACTGCACCATTAGTGAATAATAGATTTCCTTTGGTTTGAGGTAGAATTTGAATTAAATTAATAGCTTTGTGGCATTTCAGTTTTTTAAAAAATCAGTAATTCTGAATTACGGATTGTACAAGTTCATGGAGAAAAGTAAACGTAGCCCAAGATGAATAACTGAAACAGCTGCAGGAGGGCAGAATGATTTCCTCCATCACAGGTATGTCAGAACACTTCTGTTTTCTCCCCTTGGAAAGGAACTATGAGGACCAATGTGGAAGTAACTGTTAACTACTAGCATTAATAGTCTATTATTTTAAAGGGAAATTTGATAAGAGACTAAATGTTATGGCTGTGACTGGATTTATGAATAAGAATCATGTACAGATATTTCTCCAACACAGGCAGTATACAACAATTGTTTGTTGATAGGGCTATTTAAAATTCCTTCTTAGTATTACTAAATTCAAGCACTTATTAGCCACAATTTCCTCTTAACGGTAGTGTATTTCCTCACTTCAAGAATGTATGTGTATGCTATTGAAAATCATATATGTGTTTCAAAGTAGTTATTTGGGATGCAACAAATATCTCATCAATAGATTTTGAAATATTTTATTTTGCTTTTTCAAAGGTAAAGTATTCCTGTATTTTCCGTGACAAACTAACACCACCATATACCACCTTGAATGCAATATTGATTATATCACTTTGTAAAATCTTCTGCCTGAAGTTTATGTTACTGACTCTAGCATCTTATTGGTCTGATAATTGCATTTCAATTTGCCTTGGGAAACCATGCCTGGATTAATTGAGTCATTACTGTTAAAGTTGGTAATAACCAATAATAGGAAATATTTGTCTGTTCAAGTGCTGTTATTGCCTTTAACCATTTTGAATTATTAAACCATCCAAATCAATACTGCTCACTTATTTTTAATAATGAGTTCAATGACATAAAAGTAAACAGTTTGAGGGAATAGCCGGCTTTCTCTTTGAAGCCCACCCTGTGTTGCTCTGTATGCAGAGTGCAGGGCAAACTTGAAGCAGCTTTTGGCAGTTTCAAAATTATTGTTAATTAACTTTTCTGCTCAAATTCCTGCAAGCTCAACTCTACTTGATGAGTTATCATGCTTCAGTCAATAAATCTTGAAGTAATTTCATAAACATAGTTATTTAACCTAAATTGGATTCTCCATCAATCGAGACAAATCAATTTTTAAATGCCATAGATTGTGAATTTTAATAATATTGGTTTATACTTTTATCGGCTCACACTTCAAAAACTTCACATTCATGCATTATAATATTTTTTCAGAGAAGTACTGAAATAGAATTATTATTAATAGCAGTATATATAGTACATGCTTAAAATATATTTATTTATCAAAATTGTTATGTAACAAAGATATACTGAAGTATGGAACAAGGAGAAATGAGTTATGAATCAGGAGCCTGAGCTTAGTTCCAACTCTGCCACTTAAAATTTGCAAGAACGCAAACAAGTCATTTAATTTACAGAGGCTCAGTTTATGTCTTGGCAAAATAGAAATAATGCATTGAATACTTGTAAAGATCAAGAGTTAATGTATCAGAAGTACCTTAGAAAGCAGACAGAATTTTACATAAACAGGGGATTATTTTATTGCCTATTATTTTTGTCTTTCTCATGAATTTAAATTTGTTAAATTCATGTTCTATATAGCATTATTTTATATGACTACAATGACTCCAAATTTGTTTCCAAGTTAATCATGGACTGAGTATAAATATATTTTACAATTTATTAAAGATTTAATCTGTTTTGCTTCAGGGGTTTCTATCTTTATAAATGAGATGTAGAAAATGATCTCTTAAAAAAATATGAAAGGAAGCTTCCAGATTAAATACTTTCTGGGTTAAAACTGTAATATTTGATTCTACAAGAATTTCAGCAGCAGTGATTATTTGGTTTGGTTAAGAGGTAAATAAATTATTCTCAAAGGAATATATGCATAAAATACATATTATATCAGATAAAGAAAGTCAATAAAATTCTATAGAAAACAGTTCATTATCTTCTCAGAACTAGGGGATAGGAGAGAGAATCATGTGTTTTGTTTCTTGTAGGTCTTCATAGTATTAGGCATGATTTAGCCATTCATTCATTTATTAATGCAGCTATATATTGACTACGTGTTTCATGTTCATGGCTAGATGCTAACTATGCAAGGACGTGGAAGAATGGTTTGGTTCTGGGATCCTCCTGGTACAGTTGCTGGGGCCAACTTGTAAGGAATGAATACATCAATGTGCCATGTGCCTCAGGGTGCATATCTGAGACACTAAAGACGCATCAAGGGGAGATGTAATTGAAAATGTCAGGACATCTTTCAAGAGGAAGGGATATTTAGAGCCAGCTGTAACTGATCAGTTTTACACAAAGCCTTCCATTTGTATTTCAGTTTCTTAATTTCCCTTTCTAGTGAAAGAGATTTCAGTACTATATTTTGTCAAACCCACACTATGATTTTTATTATACTGCTTTTATCACATATATATTAGGTTCTATCTTCTAGTTTCACTCTATTAACTTACAGAGAATTTCAATGGTATAACAGACTCAAATTTGTTCCTGGAAGATTCTGGGCCAGGAAGCAGGTATGTGGGCTTCAGTGTGGGATTTCTTTAGACAATCTATTTTCCCAACATGTTCTTAATTGCATCCAAATTCAGAGAGCACAGAAATCCAAACATATATATATATATAGAGAGAAAATTAATATTTTAATTTTATATACCCACTCATTTCTAACCAACTTCATATCTAGATTTGGAACTGAAAGCTGATTAAAAAGGAGGCAGAGAGAAGGTGGTGGGGGAGAGGGAGAGTGGTGAGGGAAGATGTTTTCATTGTTCATATTCACTCCAGTTACCAGTACAATTCACTGGATCTAGAGTACTGAAGGAAAAAGAGAGAAATTCTGTGTTTCCAAGGGGAGGTGGGATTCTTGTTGTTGAATTTGTGAAGATTGCTCATGAACTGAATGTTCTCAATCCATCATGAAGCTTCAAATGTCATTTTTTTTTTGTCTTTTACCAGAATATGATTATATGGCTAAGGTCTTAAAAAGGTAGGAATCTATGAAATTCAAAAGATGAAATTCATTCAGGTGTGGAAGTTGTACTGGTGAGAACTTTGATCATAGCACAAGGCATTTGTAAGTTCTTTTTTGGACCCAAGGCTTGCTTTTTCTCAGAGGTGGTCCTCTTCTCTATCCATGACCTTCTCCACTGATTTCTGGGGCAGTGTAAGAGAGATTCCTTGTATTCGTGGCATGCCCCCCTTTCTTTTCCTTATATCACTCTAGCTTCTGAATATGATCAAAAAGTTCAACCCTTGACTTTCCGAGTCCTGTGTATTTCACTTAGCATGATGTTCTTCGGTTCCATCCATTTACAAGCAAATGCCATAATTTCATTCTTTGTGTCTGAGTAAAATGACTCCATTGTGTATATATGCCACATTATCTTTGTCCGTTCATCTGTTCACAGACATCTGGGTTGATTTCATAGTTTGGCCATTGTGAATTGCACTGCTGTAAACATTGATGTGTGGGAGCTGGGATTGTGGCTCAGTGACAGAGTGTTTGCCTCGCCTGTGTGAGGCACTGGGTTCAATCCTCAGCACCACACAAAAATAAATAAATAAATAATAAAGGTATAGTGTCCATTGATAACTAAAAAAATTTTTTAAAAAACATTGATGTGCCTGTATCGCTACAGAAGGGTGGTTTCAGTTTTTTGGGATAGCTGGGTCATATGATGGTTCCATTCATAGTCTTGGAGGAATTTCCATACTGCTTTCCAAAGTGGGAGTACTAATTTGCAATCCAAGCAACAATGTTTGAATGTATTTTTCCCCTAAAAACATTGCCAGTGTTTATTATTATTTGTATTCTTAATAACTGCCATTCTAACTGGAGTGAGATGAAATCTCAATATAACTTTGATTTGCATTTTCCTAATTGCTAGAGCTGTTGAATATTTTTAAAATATATTTGTTAGCCATTTGGATTTCTTCTTTTGAGAAATGTCTGTTTACTTCTTTTTCTCATTTATTTATGGGATTATTTGGGGTTTGGGGCAGGGGGTGTTAAGTTTTGAGTTTTTATATATTCTGCAAATTAATTATCTGTTGGAGGAATAACAGGTAAAGATTTTTCCCATTCTGTAGACTCTCTCTTCATGCTCTTACCTGTTTACTTTGTTATGCAGAAAGTTTCTAATTTGATGTTGTCCCACTCATTGACTCTTGGTTTTATTTCCTGAGTGTTAGGTGTCTTGTTAAGATGTTGGTGCCTATGCCAATATGTTGAACTGATGAATCTGTTTTCTTCTGGCATTTGTAAAGTTTCTGTCCCAATTCCTAGGTTTTTGATCCACTTTGAGTTGACGTTTTGCAGGATGAAGGATGGGGATTTAGTTCTATTCTTCTGCACATGGATATCCAGTTTTCCCCGCACCATTTGTTTAAAAGGCTATCTTTTTCCAACATATGTTTTTGGCACCCTGGTTGAATATCAGATAATTGTATATATGTAGGTTTTCTCTGTGCTTTTTTCTATTCTATTGGTCTTTATGTCTATATTAATGGTAATACCATGCTGTTTTTGTTATTATATCTCTGTAGTATAATTTGAGATCAGGTATTGTGATTCCCTAAGCATCAGTCTTCTTGCTCAGTATTTCTTTGGCTCTTTTGTGTATTTTATTTTTCCAAATGTATTTCAGGACTGTTTTTTTGTTCTGACTTCTGTGAATGATGTCATTGGAATTTTGATGGGGATTGTGTGGAACCTTTATAATGCTTTTGGTAGTATGGCCATTTTGAAATTAATTCTGTCTATCCAAGAACATGGGGCATCTTTCCATCTTATAAGGTCTTCTTCAATTTCTTTCTTCAGTTTTCTATGGTTTTCATTATAGAAGTCTTTCACCCTCTTGGTCAGATTTATTCCTAAGTATTGTATTGTATCACATCATATTTCATTTCATTTCATTTCATTTATTTTGATGTTATTGTGAATGGGATAGTTTTCCTGATTTCTTTCTCAGCAGATTCATTATTAGAGTATAGGAAAACTATTAATTGTTTTGTGTTCATCTTGTATCCTGCATTTGTATTTTTGTGTGCTCATCTTGTATCCTGCTACTTTATGAACTTGTTTATCAGCTGTAGAAGTCTTCTGGTAGAGATTTTTGGTCTTCTAGATATGGTTGATGTTGTCAACAGATAATTTGATTTCTTTTTTTCTTATTGAATCCCTTTAATTTCCTTCACTTGACTGTTCACTCTGGCAACAGTTTCAAGAACTATAATGAACATGAGTTGTGAGAGTGGGATCCTTGTCTTGTAACTAATTTCAGAGAAAATGCGTTTAGCTGTTCTCCCATTCAGTATGAGGATGTTTTTGTGTTCATTATATATATCCTTTAAATGTTGAGGTAATTTCCTTCAATCCCTAGTTGCTCCTGAATTTTTAACATAAATGGGTGCTAGATTTTGTCAAAGTCTTTTCCATATCTATTGAGATGATCATGTGATTCTTTTCTTTAATTATATCTATGCAGTGAATCATACTTATTGATTTGTGTATGTTGAAACCACCATACATCCTTGGGTGAAACCTACTTGATCAAGGTATACTAACTTAATGTGTTCTTTAATGGGATTTTCCAATATTTAATTAAGGATTTTTGCCTCTATGTTTATCAGTGATATTGGTCTGTAGTTTTACTTACTTGATGTGTCTTAGACTGGTATTGATACTGGCTTCATAGAATGACTTGGATAGTCTTCTGTTTCTTTCTCTTTCCTGGAATAATTTGAAGAAGATTAACTTTAGTTCTTTAAAAGTTTGGTGGAACTTGGCTGAGAATTCATCTGGTCTTTGGATATTCTTGTTGGAAGGTTTTAAATTGTTGCTTGAATCTCATTGTTTTATATTGGTCTGTTTAGTTTTTCAATTTAAATAGGTCATATTTGTCCAGAAATTTGTCAATATCTTCTATGTTTTCCATTTTATTTAGAGTATAAATTTCAAAACAGTTTCTAATGACCTTATGGAGTTTAGAAATATCTTTGGTGATGTCTCTTTTTTCATCTCTAATTTTCTTTTATTTTGGTCTTCCTTCTTTTGGTTAGTTTGGCTGAGGGTTTATCAAACTTATTTATCTTTTCAAAGAACCAACTCGTTGTGTCATTGATTTTTTTTATTCTAAAGTTCATTAATTTTGACTCTGGTTTTCATTATTTTCTGTCTTCTACTAATTTTAGGATTAGGTTTTTTTTTTGTTTGTTTGTTTTCTAGGGTCTTGAAGTGTAATCTTTTAGATTATTTACTTGGGTCTTTCTTTCTTTCTTTTTTTTTTTTTTAGTTGTAGTTAGACACAATATCTTTATTTATTTTTATGTGGTGCTTAGGATCAAGCCCAGTGCCTCCTACATGCGAGGTGGGTGCTCTACCACTGAGGTACAGCCCCAGCCCACTTGGGTCTTTCTTTTCTTATTTTTTTTATTTTTATTTTTTAGTGAAAATACTCAACGATATCACTTTTCTCTTAGAACTGCCTTTGTTCTGTCCCATAGATTTTGATGTTTTGTAACTTTTTTCTCTAGGAATTTTAAAAATTTCTCCCCTGATTTCTTTTATGGCCTATTTATCATTCAAAATGTATTATTTAATATCCAGGTATTAAGATAATTTCTGCATTTTATCTTGTGATTGATTTCTATTTTCATCCCTTTATGATCAAAAAAGAATGCAAATAATTATCTCTATTTTTAAAAAATTTTCCAAGATTTGCTTTGAAAAATATGGTCTGTTTTAGAGATGGTTTCATGGGTAGTTGAGAAGGAAGTGAATTCAGTTGTTGATGGATTAATTATTTTGTAGATGTCTCTTAGGTTCATTTGATTAATAGCATTTTAAAATTCGGAGATGCCTTTACTTAGTTTATATGACCTATCTACTGGTGTGAGTGGTGTTTTGAAGTTACCCAGTATTATCATATCGGAGTCTATTTGATTCTTTATATTGAGTAGGTTCACAAATATTTGGGGAATAAATATTTACAATCATTATATCTTGTTGTTGAATGATTCCCTTAATCAGTATAAAATGACCTTCTTTTTTTCTTCTAATTAATTTTGTCTTCAATTTTGCTTTGTAAGATTTGAAAGTAGGTGCGGCTGCTGGCTTTAGATCTCCATTTGCATCATATCCTTTTCCCATCTTTTCACCTTCATCTTGCAGATGTCTTTGTCTGTAAGGTGAGTCTCTTGTAAACAGCATATGGTTGAGTCTTATTTTTTAATCTATTCTGCCAATCTGGTCTTTTTATTGGGATCTTGAAACATTTACATTCAGTGTTACTATAAAGAGATGATTTTCATTTTCTGCCATTTTGATTTATTTCTAATGCTTAATTCAGATTTTGTTCTCTTTTACTTGACTATCCTTCTAGTGAGATTTATCCATACATATTTCTCATATTCTCATATTTCTTTGCCATTTCTTCTGCATAAAATATTTTATTGAATAGGTTTTGTAGTGCTGGCTTAGTGATTATTAATTATTTTAGATTCTGCTTATAATGGGAAGTTTTTATTGTATCGCCATCTCTAAAGGATAGTTTTGCTGCATATAACAATCTTGTTTGGTAACGATTATATTTCAAGGCTTAGTATGTATTATTCCAAGCCCTTCTGGTTTTAGGGTCTGGGCTGTGAAATCAGTAAAAAGTCTATTTTGTTTACCTCTAAATGTTACTTGCTGTTTTGTTGTTGTTGTTGTTGTTGTTTGTTTGTTTGTTTGGTGTGTGTGTGTTTTAGAATTCTATTTTGTTTTGTTTATAAGACATTTTAATTATAATGTGTTCTGGAATAGATCTTATCTTGTCTCTTTGGAGTTCTAAATGCCTATTGTATTAGGATTTTCATCTTATTCCTAAGGTTTGAAAATCTTTCATGTATTATTTCATTGAAAATGTTGTACTTTCCTTAGTTTTTTGGTTCTTTCCTCTCTGACAATGATTCTTAGATTTGGTCTCTTAAAGTTATCCCAGATTTCTTGAATATTCTGGTGATGGTCTCTTAACACCTTTATTGTTAACTTTATTTTTTAAGATCATATACTTTCTCTTTGAGGCCTGAGGATCTGTCTTCTATGTGGTGTAATCTGTTGGTGATGCTTTCAACTGAATTTTTGAATTGTTTTATTGAATCCTTTGTTTTCAGAATATCTCTTTGGTTCTTTTTCAGAATCACTCTCTTTATTGAAAAGTTCTTTCACTTCCTATATATTCTCTCTTAGTTCATTCTTCTAACTTCTTTGGTTCATTGAAGATTTTAATTATTAATTTTCTAAATTATTTTCCTGACATTTCCTCCACTGTAATGTTCATAGGTTTAGTTGAGTTGTGAACTATTTGGGGTAACTTGTTCATTTGCTTTTTCACATTGTTATTATTTCTATCTATCTTCTGAGGTGATTTCTACTTTTATATATGGGATATTTTAGTGAGCTGCCTTAACTATGCTATATATCCTGTGTTGAACAAATGTCTTGGTGTCAATATTTTTACTCAATTTGAATTGACTACTATGTCCAGTCTCTTTCTTCATTGAGAGGAGGTACTAATCCCCAGTAATTGCAACTGCTTCAGAAGAGTGCCTTATACTAATAATTCTTAAAAAAAAAAAAAATCAATCAAAACTAAAAAAAAAAAAAAACAAAAACAAAAACAAAAAAACCCTATGTTCTCCAACAGTCCACTAATCTGAATGGTAAATTGAGTTGATTTTGTTGAATTGGTTGAGAAATTAGATAATTATGAAAGTAAAATTGCTCTTAAACTATATTTGACTCTATTGTCAGCTGTTTTCTCACTGCTTTGATTCTGGGCTTTGGAGGAGTCAAGACTGTTTGTGAGTTTTTCTTGCTGAGGTTTTTGAAATAGAGTGACTTCATTCTGGGGGTTCAGATACTGTGCAGTTTGTTTATTCTCAGCTCTGACACAAAGTGGTCAAACTCTTCAGGGCAAGCCTGTATGCAGTTTTGCTGCAGGGTTTCACTTCTTTCTTGGCTGGCCAGCTCCGGCTCACACCTCTTCTGGAGGTCTCACACCATTTGCTGGGGGAGGAGAGTGGAATATGACAGTCTATCCTCCGACCCTTTCTGGGCTTGGAAGAGATGACTCAGATCACCAGATTTTTTTTTTTTTTTTTAAGAGAGAGAGAGAGAAAGAGAGAGAGAATTTTTTAATATTTATTTTTCAGTTTTTGGTGGACACAACATCTTTATTTTATTTTATGTGGTGCTGAAGATAGAATCCATGCCAGGGGAGCATGTTACCGCTTGAGCCGCATCCCCAGCCCAACCAGGTTTGATCTTAATTTAATTGGTGTTCTCTCTGAACACATACATCAGTATTAGCCAGGCTTCTTATCCCAAAGCTCAGATTGCCTGTTTGGAAGTGTCTACTTGGGAAGTTATGGTTGCTGGGTCGAGCTCTAAATGGAACTTTTGGACCTTGTCTGGGGTATTTACTCTGGAGTAATTAAATCCTTGTATCCTTGGGGCTGGGTATGTGTCAAACTTGGGACGTGTCTGGGTTACTAACATTTCCCCAGAGTTCTCTTTGTTGGGCAGGATGACAGACCACTTTGGATAGAAGGTGCATGACAGGTTTCCTTTAACCTCCCTGCCAGCAAATCTAAAGTCTCTGTCCCTAAATGTAATCCTGTTCAATTTCCCCAATCCTTTTAGCTGGTTGTTTGCATCACAGAATTGCAAGGAAGAGCAGCTTGCACTTTCCTGTGTACCTCTGCCTTAAACCCCACTGGATCCCCTATTCTCTGTTTGGGGATCATGATTTGCCAGGTGTGCTTTGGTCACACAGCAGCACTGACTGAGACAGAGTGTCAGTATTTGCCAAGGACTCTTGAGTTCCCACTGGGACAAGATTCCGCTCAAACTCCTCCGGTTAGATCTCCACCTCAGTTGTTCACTTACAAGTTGGAAAACATGGAGCACATTTCAAATGCCGGTTTCCTGTGACGTCTTTGTTTCAGTTAAGTACATTCTGCTTTCCACAGGTATTTGTGGGCCGGATTTGTCTACTGTCTCTCTCACCCTTTGTGAAGACACAGCACCATGGCTGCTGTCATACTGCGGGGTATTCCCCATATCCTCTGTGCATGATGCCAGAATATCTAGAATTTTGTGAATCTCTGACAGAAAAATAGTGATTTGTGATGATTTTCTTCTGACACTCACCTCATTATGAAACAGCATTCCTGCCATTTCAATTCCAAACAGTAGAGCAAGTGAGAAGTGAATTCCTTCTCTACTCTGCCATCTCGAACCCTTTGGTTCTTAGGTTGTTTTGAAATGAATACTGAATTTCACTTTTAGAAAGTGTCGGTTTTTCAATGCACTGATTATTTCCTACCAAGATTAATTATGCTCCACACTATTTTTTCTTATTTTCCATGTCATTTGTTGACACTCATTTTTCCTCTCTATAACACTGTAAACTAGGTAAGATTTAAATTATGTAATTTTGTATTGGAAAGGGTAGGCCAAAAATATTCATTATGGAGTGGCTAAACAGAGTTTAGGTTGAGTTGTTAACTGCTTTGTATATGTATGTGTTGGGTTGTGGGGGATGCCAGGAATTGAACCTACACTAGGCAAGTTAACTGAATTAACTCTCAGCCCAGTTATTAACTAATTTGTTAGCAAATTGTGAGAAATGCCTCTCAGATATTCTAGGTCAATATATTATCCATGTTGCTCTTTCACCTTTCTTTGGCCACTTGATGAATTAATAGTTAAAAATTGAGCTTTACTTCCTCTGTGTTAGACCTGTACTGAGTATTTTCAAGCATTATCTCACTCAATCCTCATAAGAGACCTGTAAAGTTTCCCCTATTAGAGATACTGAACTGAGGTAGAGCCAAGTTGAGCAACTTGCCTACTATCACAGCCTGGGGGATGTGGACCAATGTCGGAGCAGGCTCAGTGTGACTGTGAAAGTGGCTTCTTCCAAATAAACAGAGAAAAAGACCACTCCAAATGATAGAATTAAAGAATTATATGCACATATTACATATATTTTTAGTGTATACTATTAAACACAAATGTTAAAATGCATGCTTTTTTATGGGATTTTTTTCTCTACTCAGGAATATTTATAAACATTATTTCTCTATTGGGCTACATTTCCTATTTGACAAGATATAATAATGATGCCATAGTATAATAAATCATCATTTGAACATTTTTATTGCATAGACTTTTTACATCATAAAGACATGAATTCTTGTTGATGCACTTATAATTATATTTTTCAGATGGATTTTTGGAAAAAGAATGTTGTAAAAAAAAGAGTTTGGGTATATTCTCTTAAATTCTCTTAACACTTAAATGAAGAGACCATTCCTTGGGTAACCCTTAGTATATCATGCCATGTACTACCCCTCTGATAAACACAGCGTTGTTCTAGTTAATAGGACAGTGTAAAGTTGATAGTTAATTACTCTTTATTAGGTTATATTACATGGAAAAGATTTTTTGTTTGTTTGTTTCAAATGTAATTTAGGTACCAAATTAGTTGGCTTTGAGCTAATAAAAATAAAAATTCTTCTGAACAGATTTAACCCATTAAAAACTTCAATGAGCCCACAAGGCTTGCAGTGATTCTGTTTTTCTCACAAGAAGCTGACTGATTGTGTGTGTGTGTGTGTATATATATTATATATATATATATATATATATATATATTTATATATATAAAATATATATATATATATATATATATATATATAT
>NW_026000037.1:7205305-7276980 GCF_001458135.2 Marmota marmota marmota
ATATATATATTATATGTATATCAGTCATATATTTATATACACACCCACTAAGATTCAAATGGGTCAACTGATTTTCCCAAAAGTCTACAACTTGTGTCAGAACTGGGATTTGAACTAAATAGTCTGAGTCTAAAGCCAGGATCCTCAACTTCAGTGATCCTCTTAGGATAGGCATGTGAGGTAAGAATGTCACATGCTTAGAGAAAGAAATATTTCTCAGAAACAGTTGAACCTTTTTGTATATAGCTCTGCAAAACATGTACACACGTTACATTAACAACCAAGGATTTATATGAGCAACCTAAAAACACTTGCCTTCAGTTTAGGTCAGTTCAGGCTTTCCCCAGTAAAAAGTAGGTGAATATGAGACATTTGAACAATTAAAAGGAATTTGGAGGCAGTTTTTGCACTGAAAGGAACTGTGTACTCAAAAATTTTAAAGGCAAACCTTCATCCTTTATTGATTGATCACCCCAGTGTGTAAAGATCTGAACCTCTGTTTGGTTCCACAGGATGCCTGAAATATAGCAATTTCTGGCCTAGAGTGGTTTGATTTCCTGATATTGAAAAGATGCTGACAGTTTAAATTTTCAAATTAATTTTACAAATTATACGGTTTTGTTGTTGTAATTGAAGGAAAGAAAAAAAAAAAGTACAGAGGCAGGAGAAATTTCCAAGCACTTTAAGTCATTTATGGTAAGGAATGTGCTACAGTATGGCACTATAATGTTTCTATCATGCTTCATACTATTATACATTTAGTATATGCTTATGGCTGAGCATTTTAAGTCTGATGAAATATGGTAACTTGTTTACATATTAACTAGACCCATAAATACTTTTGGAGAAAATGTTCTTGTATATGACGCATACTTGCTGAATCATCTGTATTGGGTTTTCTGTGTGTGAATTAGGTAACTTATGTGATGAAGAATGGAAGAAAAGTTCTCCATGTCATCTTAACTCAATTATCCATTGTTATTATCATACTAATGTGCTTTAATTTTTTTCCCTGACATTAGTCCCAAGTGTTCATTATTCATGGATTCATTAAAGTATCTTTATTATTCTTATAATCACACATTGAAAAAATATATTAATCAGTATTATAATTCCTATTCAAATATTTATCAATGTATTATGAAAACCTGTATGTTGGAGCTAGCATATTTTAATTTAAGTTTCAATAAGATAATTAACATAGCTTATGTTGTAAACATTACTAGAGATATAAAATATTTTTAGAAAAATTTAAATGCTTTTTTTTCTTTAAATGCGCTAGTATAAAAAAAAGACTAAAAGCAGTCCTTTGATCATTTTTATTTAATTTCTCTTTATGTTTACTTTGGATAAGTTTGAAAATCCCTCCTTTTCTGATTTTTGAGAATGGTCAATATGAAGTTTATCCATAGCATTTGTGACCATCTATAACTCTCCAGAGGTAATTTGAGTTGAATATTCAAACACTGTTGGAAGTGGTTTGTAAATACATTTCAGGACATATGGTATTTTTGCATATAATTTCATATCACTTGGTTTTACAAAACTGTAAAATCAATAGACAGGTTGTTTGTTTTATTTTGTAGTCAATCTTTAAAATCATGTTTTAACTTTTTGTCATTAAAATTTTGCATGTAGACTTTGAATTTTAGCTCTGTCCTATAAACCTTGGAAATTGTCATTATTGACCTTATAATTAAAAAAAAAAAGCTGAACAAGGGAAAATTAATACGTTTTTTATTTTTTATGTGCCCACAAGCAAACTGTCAAGCCCCTGTCTGGAGACACAGCCAAAAATAGCCAAAAAAGGGAGTTTTACCTAAGGGCTGCTTCCTTGCAGAAGACATTGGAACTACAAAATGAGAGGACCAACTCAGTGACAGTGTTGCAAAATTGCTAGAAACTAACTGTAAACCAGTGTAACAGTGATGGATTCCTGAGAGTCACTTTATGGGGAATACTGATGCTCTGGAACTTGATCTTCAGGAACCTCTCCAGGTCTCCATTGGTTGTGATCTCAGAAACAGCCCCTCCTGAGTCTAGTAAGAGAGAGAAAGAATAACCATGACATATCCAAAATCCACTCAGTAACAAAAGTCTACTTCCTAAGTCTTTATTAGAATTTAGTTGAATGAGACAAATATCTTCCAACCCCAAATTTTTAAATCCAATGAAATCCTTCAAAACTGATGGAGAACAAACCTGAGGTGATTTACCACTAGCACACTTACTCTGCAAGAAATGTTAAAAGATGTTCTTCAGACAAAAGGAATATTATTTAAGTCAGAATATGAACCTACATAGAGAAAAGAGGAGCACCAGTGGAAAAAAAAAGAAATAAGGTAAAATAAAGTTTTTCTTATTTTTAATTGATTAAGAAATAACTATTTGAAGAAATAATAATAATAATAATGTAATGTTTGATTATAACATAAGAGAATTCAATGACAGCAATGTCATGAGAGATATTAGCGAGAAACTAAGTACACGCTTACAAAAATCTCTACTACACGTGGAGTTTAATAGTGTTATTTGACAATCCAGGTATATTAATCACAAATTGTACATTGTAAGCTCTGGAACCACTGCTGAAATTTTTCTCAAATAAATATATTTGACTTCCTAAGAGTGGAGGAAACATTAAACCATATAAAATACTCAATTTAAAGAAGAAAAGGCTGAAAAAGAAGCCTCTGGTGAACACAGTTATAATGAGGTTTATGTTAATCCAAATATATCAATAATCACTTAAATGTGATTGGTAAATACACCGATTAAAAGAACCAGGTATATTTTATTCATAAAAAACCCACTTTAAAAGTAAAAACTGACCAGTTAAAACTAAAGGGAGAAAGATATACCATGTTAATAGTAACCAGAGAGGGAGTGATGACATTAGCTCCAGTTAAAACAGACTTTGGAACAATCAAATGTATCAAGGATAAAAACAGATAATAAATACATCATGATAAAAGAACCAGTTCTCCCAAAACACTTAGTCACAAATACATATGTGCTTACAAAGATGGTGTTTTAGTCAGCTTTTTCATCATTGTGAACAAAAGACCTGACAAGAACAATTTTAGAGGAGAAAAGATTATCTGGGGCTCAAAGTTTCAGAGATCTCAGTCCATAGAAGACTGAATGCATTGCTCTGGGTCTGAGGTGAGGAAAAGGATTATGGATATCATGGTGGAAGGGTGTGGAGGACAAAAGCAGCTCAGGACATGGCATCAGGAAGGAGAGAGAGAGAGAGAGAGAGAGAGAGAGAGAGAGAGAGAGAGAGAGTCAGTCTCCAGTTCCAGGACAACTCTAGGTCACTGTGGCTCATGCTGACCGATTCTAATTGGATTCTTAACCATAAATTTGTAAAAATGTCATAGTAGTAAGAATTATTCTTACCTCCCTGAATTTCAGGATCTGGTGTAAACTTGTTACTTTTTTTTTTTTTTTTTTTACCTATTTGCAGAACATTTGAAATAGGGATTTTTTTTTTTCTTTCTCATAGCTCTTCCTTCCAGTTAGTTTTCATGGCTAAGATATTTTCTGTTTTTACAAAGACATTGCCTGTGTTTGTTCTTCTTGTTTTAGAAGATGTTTAAGAGAAAGGTTCAGAAACACTTTTCATATTATCTTGAAACCAGAAGTCCACAGTTGGCTTCTCAGGAGTCATTGTTATTTAAAGATTCATCTCCTTTGACAATGCTATGAAAGGAGATACCTGAAAATGTCTATGACATCATTTATCCATGATGAAAATGGCCTTTCTAGCAAAGAGGACCATTTCATGACATTCCAAAATATTTTACATTTCCTGAAGGAAAACACAAAATATTTTAGATCTTTCACATTTTTCTGTCTTTTTATGCCATTCTATCTCTTCATACCTGTAGTATACAGGTTCTCTTCTAAAATAAATAAAAGGTGAAATAAAGTATTGCATATCAAAAATTTAAAATTTAAGTTAACGATTGGTCAAAATTTACTCCAGTGTATGAGGTATGAATCATAGACATAGCCCTGGAAAAGCTGAAGAATGAATGCTATTTGAAAAAGAACTGAAACAGAAAAGGCATTCAAATACATCTGAATGGCCACATGTCAGCAACATTGATGACCTTCCCACAGCATGACTACACATAAACAGACTCTTACTAAAACAAAGATTCCTTTCTTCTCCTCTTCCTTCCCTCTCGCCTACTGCCTTTATTCCTTCATCATAAACTTATTGGTTACTTTTAGTCTGGCAGTTTTCTGGGTGTGGAGAATCTAGAAGTGAGTAAACACAAGTATTTGTTCCCCTGCTGCTCACATTCAAGTATAGGGAATAATAATTGGCTCGTCTTAATATTATTTACTGTGGGCCAGGATATTTCTTTGTTCTCAATGCTTCTTAACTCATCTGGCCCATCAAAACCTGATAGGAGATATTGACATATTGACTATTAAAGTAACTTAATTTCTCTGTACCATGTACCATGAAATTATAACAAAAGTTATTTAAAATGGATCTTAGCCAATTTCATAAAATGATTTTTTTTCTTGCACTCATATTAATTTATAATGACTCATTTGTGGTTTATCTGGTTTTGTATAAATAGATCCCACATGTTTGCAGTTTTCTTAATGAAAATTAATAGCTGTACAAAGTTTTATTTTGTTCCCAAACACATAGGTAAATTTCCCATGGATTGTATAAAAACACATATACATTGGAAGGTAGACTCTCAAAATAATGATAACAATCATAGCCATAAGTGAATTTAAAATGTGCTCTTTTTCTAAGCCAGAAACCCATAATCAACAAAAACCCGGGCGATGCATCTCCATGTTTTACCTGGTAGGTTTCCTTTTTTATTCCACAAGCCCAAACTCTTCTTCTGCCTTAGTATCTGAAAGAGAAAAGAAGATAAAACAGAAGAAAAGTAAGCACAGCCAAGTGCTCTCTAAACCCAGCGCTCCCTACTGCCCTGCATCCGTCCCTCTTGGTGGGCAGGTGTTGCCTGTTTCCTTCTGAGGTAGCAGGTGGCCCTTTGGGAGGCACCATTTGCACTCAAGGGTCCTGCTTCCACCTGGGCTGTGAACACCTGCTCACCTTTTCTGTCCATGCTCTGGAGGATTGTTATTATTGTTGCAGAGTTAACAAGATGGACTGTAGCCTCTGATGCACTGACCCTGTCTCCGTCCAACATGTGGTTCTCCATGCAGAGTAACGTCCTCTCTCCGCCCTCCAGACGGGGTCTTGCCTGCCCTTTCTCCACAGGCTTCCATTCCCACCAGTAACCATCAAGCTTCTTAGGCACTCATCACACTCAAGACACAGCAAAAAATAAAAAAGCAAATCATTTCTATGACTTTTACAGACACTTAAGAAACAAACAACTTCCTTCTTCTTTTAGGCATTTCTTTTTTTAAAGTGAAATTTTGGATAGAGAAGAGAATGAGTGGCACCTGGAAAAGTCTGTTAGTGGCATGTAAGTACACAATTACAGACGAGCGGCACCATCTTTGTTCCTGGGTGAGGACTAGTGTATTTCCTACGGTTTGACACAATTCCCAAACTAGACCATAAACCGTCGCATTCATCCAGACTTCCACGTGACCACTCCTTTGTAGCATCCTGCATTACTGTTCACCAAGAGACAAGATCACATCCCTGGCCAAATGAAAACTAAAGATAAAGAAGAGCTATCTAAAGCCAGGGCTCACTTGCTTACTAGAGATCATTATATTTAATACATGAAGGATGCTTTAATCTGAGAACAGAATAATATCATTAATAGGATTGCTGAATATTTCAATGATATTCTAATTTTGTTACAGGTTCTTGGAAGATAATCCCTGTGCTGTTGTATTCAATTGGACAGAATTACTGCGCCTCATAAAACTGTCAAGTTAATCTGGGTCATAGATGTTGGACAGGCAAATAAAAATGAAATTATTGTTCCCCAAATTGGAGATTATAGATATCCTACAGAACTAGAATTTAATAGCCTTAATCCCTCAGTTTAGATGATCACTATTAGCTGCCTTGATACTATTTTTTAATATCAAGGTCAGTATCTCATCTTCTGCATCAGAAATATTTTGAAAAACTATGATTTGGGGAAACTTCTATATACTGTAAAAGTCAGAGAAATGATCTAGCAGGTCTGTGTTTTTTCTTCTTAGAGATATGAAAGTGGAATTAGAAACTATGCATTTATAGGCTAAAAATAATCTCCTGAAGCTTATTTTCAATCACATTTTCTAACAAATTCAAACCACTCAGTCTCTCTTAAGGGAATTCATCACTATGGTTATTTCTCCACTCAACCCATCCTTCTAAATCTCTAAAAAATGGAAGGACAATTTATGACATTAAGAGTGTTTACTGAGGGTGTTGCAGGAAGCCTTGACCTTTAGCTCAAGCTCTCCTCTGCAGGCAAGGTGACTATTTCATTTCATAACACAGCAAGAAAAAATATAAAGAAAAGTCATGAGCAAATATGATCAAGTATGCCACACCATTATTTTAATCAGATGATGCTAATTGCTTTCATTTTTGTATTTTGAGGATAAAATTAAATAGCTTTTTATGAAATGTAATTTGAATGATCTTGTATGGTGGGTTCTTATTTCAGTGGGGATTGGAGATTGCTGAGAATTTTTTCATTTAACATTTTCAAATAATCACTTTTTTGATATCAAACTCTGAAATTGAGTGGATAAGACCAGCTTCTAAAATCATTGTTTTAATTAATGATCTTGTGATTTGCAAGTATAAATTTCATTGGTAATTAATTGTTTTTCATCCTAATCCAGCTCAGAATAAAGTCTGTAATTTGTAGAATTATGTAAATAGTAGAGGGTTCAATGACAAAGGATTGACTCATGATAGACATGAAAACAGAAGAATAGATGGCTTTCAAGTATCAGTTCCTGATATTCCTGTATTTTAACTTATAAAACATATAATAAAAGGTAAAAACAGATTGTATAAATTTTGGAAAGCATAAAAGATTGCCATACACAGTTTTAAAAAATAATTCTCTATAAGAATATAGAACTTTTATGCCTATGTCCTTTTATGATTTTGAAGACTGCTATTAGGGTTTTTGTCTCATCTTAATCCTAGGTACATGTTTGATGGAATGAGTAGGTATCATTATGCCTATTTTATACATGAGATCTGACTCAGAAAGTTAAAAGAAATATATTTTCAATGTCACACAGCTAGTAATTGATGGGTTTCAAACAGGTTTTTTAACTATTAGGAAAAAATCCTTTAACGTTTTCACCGGCACTTCAAATTGGTAAACCTAGTTATGTAAGGATGACATTTGAAATGTTACAGATCTTGTCCTACAAGAAACTGTCTTAAGAAATCTAACTCAGTGTGTATAGACGACCTTCTCTGTGTGCCTGGCATTTTTCTGTTTATGGATAAGCACATACAGATGAAACCTGAGCTCTGATTCCAAGAGACACACAGTTGGAGGGACAGGTAAATGATGTGTTGTAACAGAGTGAACACCTGATAAATAAGGAATGTACAGGAAATCCAGGGGAGGGAAGAGTTGGCTTTTCCTGTGTTGGGAAGGCCTCATGGAGGGCATAATGTCTGAGATATAATTTCAGGGACCTCATTTTCCCATTATGTATCATATGAAATTATCAAGTTGCCCAGGTTTGTGAAATGAGAAACAAATGAAATTCACGTACAATATGCAGTTTTTCTTCTTTTTTCTAGTTTCTACTCCAAGATATTCCTACATTCACTGTATAAGTTGGTCATAAAAGTGGCCCCCCATTGTCTAATACACAAACCAGCCATACTGATTGCTCTCTCTGACACATTCTTATATCAGCACACCCTTCCCATGTCTCTGGCTACACCATCTCTCAGCTACACTATTGAAAATATCTATTGGACGGTCTCCTCTGCACCATTACCAGAATATTTTTCTAAAATGAAAATATGGTTTTACCATGTGGTCTAAAACTCTCTGGTGGATTTCCAGGATCTTTGAAATAAAAGCCAAGGTTTTTGATAAATCAGTGAACTTTTTGGTAATATTGAGACTAATGTTCCATTATTCAGAGCAGAAGGTGGGGTACAGATTTGGAGGATGTTATGGTTTGTATCTTAAATGTCCCTCAATGCTTCATCTGCTGAAGGCTTGGTTGCCTCTTGTGGCATTGTTGAGAGATGGGAGGGTCTTTCTTGGGGGCACCATTTGGTGGAAATTAGGTCATTTGGCACATGTCCTGAAGGGAACATTAGGCACACACTCCTTCCTCTCTCTTTGCTTTCTGGTAGTCATGACATGAACAGACCTTCTCCACCACGCACTTCCTACCATGATGTTCTGTGTTGCCACAGACCCAAAAGCCATTGGCTGAACCCTCCAGAACTATGACATTTAAGTTGCTAGGCAGGACCTTGTCAGCCTTGTCCAGCCCTCCATCCTTACCTCCTGCACAGTACCAGACACTTGATAATGCTCACTGACTGTATTAGTGCACTTGTACAAAAGTTATAATTAATACACTAGCATTTACAAATAGTATACAGTAATAAAAATCTTCTATTTATTGAGCACAAGTCATCATGCTAATTGTTTTCATTATCTTTACATACTTACATTATCCTTAATGTTTATATTTACGTTACACTTTATTTCTAGGATGTTGCCTGAAGATTATTATGTTATTTTACGGGTGCAACTAAGACTTAGGTTAGAAATCTTAACTAATAGCACCTAACTAATAAGTGGCAGAACTGAGATTCAAAACCAGATCTTGGCTCTAAAATCTGTGCTCTTTCATTTACTACAATCTGCTCCTGTTTGCTGTGTCTTGAAGGTACCATCTGACTGTACTTATTTATTAAAGTACCAAAAGGTCTTATTTATAAAATGTATTACCCAATATCAAAGGAAACTTCATGTGTCTATATTATCCTGTTTTTCCCTCCTTTTCACCTAAATATATTGTTTCTAATAACTGAAAAGGGTTTCAAGAGCATTTTTTGAGGGGGTTAGGGGTTGGAGACCATTGCTACCTATGTATCACCATTTTTTCGTAGTGGATTTTCTAATTGAAATGAACATGCAGATTCTCTCAGAATCCCCCGCCCCCAAATTTCCATTTCTGCAGTATCTGTATTTTCCTAATGTTTTAACAGATTAGAAAATTATTTTTATTGGGCTTGATGGATTAACATAACAGTTTATGACTTCACATTGGCTCTTATTAGAAATGTATCTATTCTTGTAATGAATTCTACTAGGACTAGCTTAAATTCCAGAAAAAATATATTTTAAAAATCCAAAGCTCTAATAATTTATGAAGGGATGAATTAGAATGAGAACTGGCTACTCACCACAACTGAGGAATCAGATATTAGTAATTGTGATTATTATTGGTATTTTTTTTGCCTACTATATTATTTGTGTTTTTTTTATTTTATTTCTTTGTATATCTATCTTTTAAAAACAGTCTGTTTTGTTTAAATTTTTAAAGTTTTCAAAACAGTTTGAATATCTATTCATTTAAAATACTCTATTATTAAAATAAATGTATTTCTTAACTTTGTATTTTTTCCACGTACTGTTATTATTGGATCTCATAAATACATGGCTTTGGTTATGCTTTTATTATAAGTGGTATAATTCAAAATTCTAGTTACATTTTAACCCAATAATTACTTAGATGCATATTTTTATTATTAATTTATTTTTATATTACATTATAGGTAAATAGTATGGTATGGATGGTATCCACATTTTAGAAATTATAGGGTTTTTTCCCTCTCTGAGCTCAGACATGCTTACTTTACAAATGTTTCCTGGGCATTTAAATAATTATAGCTTTTTCTTTCTATGTCTTTAGTTTGCTATATTATTATTTTAAGTTTAGCTTTCAATTTTATTCATTTTTCTTCAATAAATTTTCATTTACTGAGAAAGTCTTGCTAGCTGTGCTGGTCCAATAGACTTTGAATTCATCAATTATATTTCATATCTGTCAATGATATAATATGCATTGGATAAAAGTTCATTATAGTATAGCTAATATGAACACAGAACTTTTAACAAAATAAAGTCTATATCTTCATCACATTTGACCTTTAGTTATATATTTCTGTTACAAAATATTGCTAATTTTGCTCTATCTGCTATTTCACTACTGACCCTCCTCTGTATGTCCAAGGAGTGGCGCCTGCCTGCCTGCACCCTCTCCTGTGTAGTACCAGCGGGCTGCCCAGAGAGGGCGCAGCACCCAGTGTGTGAATGAGTGGATGGACTCATTTTGAGAAATCTCACAAGGAAACAGGGAAGGGGAGAGCTTAGTGGAAGGATAAATAGCACTTATTTCACACATACTATTGTGCTAATTGTTTTAAAATATATTACTTTTTTATCAATAAAAATTAATAAACAAATATGATCAAACTGAGGTTCAGAAAGGTTAAGTAACTAGCCCTAAAATCATGCAGATAGCAACTGACGGAACTAGGCATCAAACTTCAAAGGTCACTGTTTCTTCCATTCTATAAATATTTATTCACACATGCTAGTATCTTAAGAAATAACGGGGAATAAGTAGGAGGCTTCATGAATTTATTTGGAAAAAATCCATGTGAGAATCTTGGAACGTCTCATAATGAGTCTCTGATGGATTTTTGGTAGTAGTCTTTGTTTTTTTCTTAATTTTACTTAAAAATGATACTTAAAAATTTGTACATATTAATGGGGGCAATGTGATGTTTTGATGTGTAGGCAATGTGTGCAATGTTTAGATGAAGTTAGCAACATCTATCTCCTTAAGTATTAATCGCTTCTTTATGGTGAAAACTCAAAATCTTTTCGAGCTTTTTGAAATGCATAGCCCATTATTGTGATTTATAGTCTCCCTACTGTGAGTAGCACACAAGAGCTTCTTGCTGCTAAGTGTCCATGGTACCCATCCATCAGCCTTTCCCTATTCCTCCCTCAGCCCACTCTCCTCAGCTCCTGGTAACAACCAGTTCCCTCTCAACATCCATGTGATCTACTTTTTCATCGCCTACATGTAAGTGAGAACATGTGCTACTTGTCTTTTTATGCCTGACTTATGTCAACACAGTGATCTCCAGTTCCATCAATTTTATTATAAGTAACAGGATTTCATTCTTTTTATAGCGGAATGGTATTCTGCTGTTTCTAGGTATCACATTTTCCTTATGCATTTATCAGCTAACAGGCACTTTGGTGTTTCCATTTCTTAGCTATTGTGAATCCAGCTGCAATGAACAGGGGTACAGATATCCCTTTGACATGCAAGCTTTCCTTCCTTTTGATACATACTCAGTAGTGGGCTTGCTGGGTCAAACGGCAGCTCTAATTTTCATTTTATTTTTAGGAACCTCTGTTTTCCATAGCAGCTATACTGATTTACACTTCAGCAACAGTTTGCAAGAATTCCCTTTTCTTCACATCCTTACCAACACTCTATATTTTGTCCTTCTGATGTTGCCATTCTTATTGTATGAAGTGATATTTCACTGGGTGTTGCTTGGTATTTCTCTGATGATTTGTGAGGTTGAGTATTTTTTCATATGTGTTTTGGAAACTTTGATGTCATCTTTTGACATATGTTTATTTAGGTCTATTGCCCATTTTCTAATCAGGTTATTTTTATCTATCTATTTATCTATTTATTGCTATTGAATTTTTTATTTTTATTTTTTTGTACCAGGAATTAAACCCAGGGGTGCTTAACCAAGGAGCCAAATCCCCACCTCTGTTTTATATTTTATTTAGAGACAGGGTCTGTCTGAGTTGCTTAGAGCCTCACTAAGTTGCTGAGACTGGTTTTGAACTCACAATCCTCCTGTTCAGCCTCGCAAGCCACTAGGATTATAGGTGTACGTCACCATACCCAGCCTGCTGCTGAGCTTTTAAGAGTTCCTTATATTCTAGATATTAGCCCCTGTCAGATGTATACCTTGTAGATATTTTCTCCCATTCTGTGTTTTGTCTCTTCACACTGTTGTTTCTATCAATGTGCAGAAACTTCTAGTTTGATGTAATAAAATTTGTTTATATTTGTTTTAGTTTCCTATGCCTTTGGGTTCTGATAGAAAAAAATCCTTGTCCATGTAAAAATCCTGAGTCATTTCTTCTGTGTATTCTTGTGGTAGTTTCATAGTTAAGGTGTTACACTTAAATCTATGAATTCACTTTGAGTTGATTTTTCTTACTGGTCAGAGATAGGAGTCTAGTGTCACTCTTCAAGGTGGGAATGTCCAATTTTCCTAGCACCATTTATTTAAGAGTCTTTTTTTCCAAATCATGTTCTTTGTCAAGAATCAGTTGGCTATAGATGTGTGGATTTACTCCTAGGTTCTTTAATCTGTACCCCTGAATTGTATATTTATATTTATGCCAATATCACACTGTTTTGATTACTATAGCTTTGTAGTAAAATTGAAGTCAGCTATTACAGTGTTTGCTGCTTTGTTTTTGTTTAAGATTGTTCTTGTTTAGATTTGGCTATTCATCAGTCAATAGATGCCTGGATGATACTTATTTGGTTTTGTATAAATTTTAGGATTTTTTTTTCTAGCTTTGTGGAGAATATCATTGACAATACAGTGGGGATTGCACTGAATCTAGGATAACTTTGGGTAGTGTGCACATTTTAACACTGTGGATTCTTCCTTTTGGCCCCTTGAACTTCTCCCAGTGCTTTGACACCTTGTCTGTTGAAAACACTATCAAAATCAAGATGCATATATTGTCTGTACTTGGTCTTCATTCTTTACAAAATTCAATAAAAATCAGTGAAGAAGACTTTGGTGAAGAAGAGCAGAGTTATTATGTTTATCTTTTTTAAAAGAAGAAATCAACCCTCAACATGCTTTGCGGTGAAGTCTTGTATAAGATTAAATTTTAAAAAGTGTTCTGGTGGAGAAAGTCTATTTACCCCACTTTTAGCCATAGGCTCAAGGTAGACTCTTTTAGAAAAGGTTAGGGTAACATGAAAATTTGTACGTAGAAACATATTTGGAGGAGGGTGCTGGGGGAATTTTAACTATTGGGAGAGAAAAAAAAAATAGGAATCAAGAAACAAGCATTCAAAAGAGAAAAGCTAGGTACAAAGGATAAAAGGTACTTATTCTTCTCATTCACTTCCTTAGGATAACCCTGGATCTACTGCCTGTTTGGAGGGAGGAATTAAATCAGATGAGACACAGCTGGTGGAACCACTGTTGTTCATAACTGCTCATGGTGGTTTAAATATTTTTAATGTAACCAAAAGAAAAGGTTGTTAGTTATTTTGATGGCTTCTTCTGACTCACCAGAAAATTTTCCTGATTTCCATTGGATATTGACTGAAAATAACTTTTTCCTTTTTGTTTTCCCTTCAGTGTACTGCTGTTTATCTAGCATTTTCATAGGGATGTTTTCCTTTTTCTTTAAAAGTAAAAAAGGGCAGTGCGTGCAAGTAGGACACATTTTTTTTTCCTCCAATGTTAAAAAAACACAATATTTGCATATTTTTCAAATTGCTTTGTGTGCTCTCTGAGCAGTGTTAAGCAAATCAGCACATTTATCTAAGGAAGAAGTCATATCCTAAAATACTTTGAGAAACCTAACTTGTTAAATAGCTTCTAGTGTTCATAGGCTTCTACTTGGAAAAAAAATTCTACAAAATACAAGACCCTAATTCAATCAAGTGAATAGCTTCCTTCAAGACACTTGACCAGATTTAAAAAAAAAAGTGTATTCAAATATAAAAATTAAAAATTGAATACTCTGGGAAGAATTCCTACTATTTGATGTGAATGTGATCTAAACTGGGAAGAAAAAAGTAACAGAGGAAATTCAACCCAGCAGATTTGATAAAATATTTTTCATTCATCTGATCTCTGGGAATAAATATTAAATCAAACTCTAGTTGTTTTTTGAAAATATGCCATCAAATCAAAACACACAATATTTGACTTTTTTTAAAACACAGGAATATTTCTTTTTCAATATGTATTTTTTTTTCTTTTTTTTTGGTCAAATCTATGTGAAACCTAGTCTACAGCACAATATGTAAACACCACAAGGCAGCCACTTTTAATCATCATTTTGGTCCCTGTTATTGGAACTGGTCCTTCAAATACAGAACATAATAAGGATGTGTTATCTCTTTCATTAATTTTAGTACCACAACAAACGATTTTTAAGCATTAATTCAAAGTAGTCAGTTCATATGAAAAAAATAGAATTTCTTTTTGAAATAGGTCCTTCCTTCCTCTGGGTATTTTGGATGTGGGCACTTGCTGGTACCTGAAAGTGGTACTCCACAGTGGCTTCCCGCCAAGGCCACCCTGCCTGGAGGTTACATCAAAAGCATCAACAGCAACAGATTTCTCTTCACATTCACTCTGTCTGACAGTTTAGATTAGAAATATCTACCAGCTGTTCCATTTCCTACCTTTCTTGGTTTTGGTAAGGTGACAAATACAACAGATTTATCAACATTTTTCTATAGCTGAAATGTCAGAGTCAGCTTTCCAAATATGACAAAAAAATCCTAGTTTTTAAAAGATGTCAGAACTTCAGGCACATTGCATTTTTTTTTAAATAATGAGGCTGTCCACAAAGTTAAACAGAAATATTAACTCATTTTTTTAAGTATAAGAGGAGGAAAAAATACATTACAGTGTTTTTTTTATTAAAATTCAGAACAATATAGTATTTCTAGAAAAAGGAAAAAGGAAAAGGAAAACCAGGGCCAAGACTACTTTGTAGATAAAATATAGCTTGACAGAGAAAAGGGTTGAGGTGAATAATAAGAAAAGGCGTTTGTTGAGTTCTTTGAAATTTACTCTTTTCATAAGTCTTAACCTTTATTTTTTTGTTGTTTCCTATTTTTAAAACAAAAATAATACTTGCCCTTTGTATCTGTAAGGACTCTAAGTTAGAATGAAGAAGCTTCGTATATTATAAAGCATTACTCAAATGTAAAAGATTGGCTACTCTTTGAAGGCATTGGTTGAACAGTTTCTAAAAACCACGATTAAGAGAGTCAGAATATTTTTCATTCTTGCCCATATTTGCCAATTTTTCCTATATTTCCCAAATTCCCTGTTTCCCATGCCAGACACTAAGGGAGACTCCATCTTTCTAGCCAGGAATGCAGTGGAGAGACCTGAATCAGGGTCCTGCTGGGCAGCAGGACCACAGGATGCAGGATGGGGCAAAGGCAGAGCGGCAGGCCCACGTCTTCAGGCAGAAGCACTAGCAGGCGCCCACATCCACGACACCCCAATCAATGCATTTTGCCTCTTTCAATGAAAGCTGACTTTTGAGGTGAACCTAGCTGAATCTGATGTCTAGCCATTATCTACTCCTAGACTGTGCCAGAATGAGATCTGGAGTCAGCAGGTGCTCCCTCTGAAGGCATGCCTGGCGGAACCCCCGCCCATTCCTTTCAACTTTTAGTTGGAAACTTTCCATGTGTGTTTGACTGTAGCTACGAACACTAGCTTTTCGCTTCTCTGGCATGTTTAGAAAACCTCAGGACAGTTTAAGGGGTCTAGACAACTTTTATCAGAAATGTGGAGAAGTCTAAAGTGTCAGGGTAGTTACTGTTCTTGCCACCAGTGAGGACGGCAGAGGTGGTTTGCTTCTTGCCCTTTGCCCCCCTGGAGAACAGCTTGCAGAACCAAGGGGCAGTCCTAGGGGAGGACTGGTGGGACTGAATGTTGGTTGTATCATTTCTAGCCTGACTCACTTTGACAGGGTGTGTCCTGGTGACAGTGACTGGGTGAAAGTGCCCCCGCTTCCTCTAGGAGACTTAATTATCCACTGACCAGAGGCACAACAGAACTCTTTTTCTGGGAAATAAAAGCCACTGCAAATCTGGAAGACAAGAGCGCTTCAGTCTTCGGGGAGCTTCTGTGGAGAAGGCTCCTGCATGTCCATGACATTTGAAAGGCCTGCAACAATAATTCAGGAAGACAATTTATATCATCTTAATGATCCCTGAATTATTTCAATTATATAACCAGCCTCTCAAACAAGACAGTGCTTCAAGAAGGTACAGACACATTAGCCAGACATCTCAGAACGACAGCATTAGAAGAAACTTTAGTCAAAAATCATCTCAAACAAATAATCTCTTTAAATAGCAGCTCAGCCAAACCCTGCCAGACTAGCACCCCCACCGTAGCCAGCAGGGCACAGACACAAAAGGCATTTTGATGAAGGAGAAAATACCCAGCTTTGGGGGTGAAAGAGACTCTGGGTCCAGCTCTGTCTCTTACTGTGTGGCTGGAGGCGAGTCATTTTACCTTCCTGACCTATTTAGAATGCAAGGAAGAATGATATGTTTTCCACTGGGTTCATCTGAGCATGAGGTGAGCCAATGAGCATAAAGCATCAAAGAACATGCTTAATAACTGGCAGCTTTCTTCCCAGCCTTTTACCCGGCTGGGATCTGCCTTCTGCCTTTAAGAACTGCCACTAACTACATGACCTCAAGGAAAGCACTTAACCTCTCTTGGTCTCACGTCCTTTGAATGTAAAATGAGAACCTTGGACTGATTGATTCTAAGGTCCCTCCAAGGATACTTTTCACTAAAATATGAAACATCATGGCGAAGTTCTGGAGCTGGTACCTTTGCTTTTGTCCTAGCTGTTATCATAGGCTTGACTGGGCTAGACCTAATCACTATTTCCCTATGGAGCCAAGAGACAAACTAAAATGCCAGTGTTCTTGAATAATTTATTTGACTCCTAGAATTAGTACACTATCATTGTTGCTATGGAAGAAGTAATTTACATTTTGAAAGGGTATTTTACTTCTGTTATCTCTGAATGTATTTTAATCCTTTTACTACTTTGGAGACGTGACTCCATTATTTTATGTCAATACATCCCATACTGGGTATTTGGGTGGGGTCAGCTATTATCTTCCATGTCTGATGAGGTTAACACACGGGGACTCTAAGTGCTCATATGCAGATAATGAATGTGAACCAATCTCTAGAGTGCACCGATCTTATTAGCCCCTAAGTTTTTGTTTGCTTTCTGTTAGTGTGATCTATAGCTTACGTATACACAAAGTTTAGTTTATGTATACACAATAGTTTACGTATATACAAAGTTTAGTCATGAAAAACGGAGGTTGGATTGGAGAATATGTAGCACTGTGGAAAGATATATTTGGTAATCAGACAGACACTCAAATCTATTCTCTGTCACTTATCAGCACATGACCCTGGCTGGTCACTATACTAATCTGAATTCCAGTTCCTTTCCATATAAAATGAGAATACTACTGAGCTCCAAACTGACTATGATACTAAATGAGAACATACTTATGAAAAGACCTTTTAAATATTTCTCTACAACATTGTATTGCATATTTTCATTATTAAGGTGAGTTGATTACTATCTGTCCATTCTAGGAGACTTTAGCATAGGGAGGGTTATAATGCAAGAGAAGGTGGCCATACCTGTATGTTAGAGAAGGACACTTGGAAACCAACAGCAGTAGCTGGAAGTTTGTTAGAATAAGTGCCTTGAAATTAATGAGATGGTCAAGAGAGCACTGTACAGTACTGAAGGAAGCCAAAGCTCTCAAAGCAGGTGCGAGAGATGCCCTTTGAGTCCTCCGACTCCCTGATTTAGAATGGGGCTTGTGGTATAGATGTTCATTTTCCAGTGTTTCAGTTTCCCTTGTTCTAGAACCATGGTAGGGCTATACTTATCTGCTGCTCCTTTGAAATAAAAGTGGCCTTGTGACTTGCTTTAGCCTATGAGGTGTGCATGGTTGTGACCTGCCCTTATGGCCACATGGTGATCACTCCCTCAACCGGTCCCTGCCCCCATGAGGATAATGTGGGTCAGAGGTCCCTGCTGACCAGTGAAAGCCATGAAAAACAGGGGTTGGAGGGGAAGGGAAGGGACATGGGGTTAGAAATGATGGTGGAACCTGATGATCATTACTATCCACAGTACGTGTCGTGTATGAAGACATGAATTGGTCTGAATGTACTTTGTATACAACCAGGGATATGGAAAATTGTGTTGTATATGTGTAATAAGAATTGTAATGCATTCTGCTGTTATATATAAATAAAAATAAATAAATGAAATATAAAAAAGAAAATAAATAAATAGCTGTAGTCTTATACCAGAAGAAAGAAAGAAAGAAAGAAAGAAAGCTATGAAAAACAAGCCAAGAATGAGCCTGTGCTGTCCTGACACATTTTATGTAACTCTTGTGAGCCTATATAAACTAGGGTCTCCTGACATATAGGATAAGTTAAGATAATTAACTCATCCAGAGGTTTTTAAGATTTTCTGCACTTTCCCTCAAGTGAGAAGCCAGAAGCAAGGGATGGAGATCTTAACCTGAGGGACCCTGTGGGGCATGGAGTGTGTGAATGTAGAGAAGTGGCCCCTTCAGAGAAAGAGCTCTTCCCTAAATGGGTGCCTGTGTCATGCTGCACCTGCAGGTCAAGACGGGCAGCCTGAGTCCTGCCCACTGCCAGAGGCCGCTCCCATTTTTAATGTTTTATCCTGTCACAGTTGGAGAGAGTGGTTACTACACATGCTGTATGCTCAAGGGGAACCTTGCAATCTTTTGAGGCTCTCATTTATTACACAGATAAAATGCCCTGGGGAACACAGAGACAGTGTTGCTTGGGTACATTTTTATCAGTGAGACCAAGATCACTGCATGCAAGGGGAAGGTGACCTCTCCTGGTGACCAGTCCACACACATGCTGCAAGACTTGCCTCCACTGTCATCGCAGCCCACTGCCTCTCCAGCCTCCTCTCCTGCAATGCTCTCCTTTGTTCCTGTTTCACTTCCTTCCTCCCAGTGAAAGCCAGCCTGTCTTTCTAACATCATTTCAACTGTCTCTCACACCCCCACCCCCCAGGGTCCATAAGATAATCATAAAAGCTACCCATCATATATGCACTTTCCCTTTGCAGCACCTACCATGATTTTTTTTTTTTTTACAATTAGTTTGGTAATTGTCTGATTAGTGATCATCTCTTTCATAAATTCAATGTCTACCTAACTCTCACGTGCCTCAACAGCTATTTGTTAAGTGAATAATGAATGCGAGTCACTCGGGCGGCCATCTGACATGCTGTTCTATCAACCATCTCAAGCTCTGTGAGATATGGAGCTATCTCTTCATTTTCAAAATGAGGACTGGTTAAAAGATTTACTCCAAATGTTGCACGTTGAAGGCGAAACTGTATTTTGTATCCATGTTTATCTGACTTCAAAGCCTGTGATCTTTCTTTTGCCTGCCTCTGCCTCGCCGGAGACTAAAGAGATGCTTTAATTTTGAGGGAGTTAATAATGCATGGGACCTGAATTGAATATAATTTTATGCCACTCTGCTCTAGAAGAATTTTTTATTATCCAGCTGTAGCTTTGTGCCTTCATCTCTTATCAAAAAGAGGTAATTATCTTCATTAGTAGGCAACCCCTTTACTCCTAGATAACTTTGATGCAGTTGGTAAACCTCTATTTTCTTTTCTCCTTGCTCCCTGTGAACTCCCATCTTCAAAAGCTGTCAGTTTGCAACCAGATGGCCAACTATTATTCACTCTTTAAGTTCCTCTGCAGCCATGCATCACCAGGTCCATCGGCAAACAGTAACATATGAAAACATATTGTCTCATCTTTAGTATCTCCAAATGTCGCTTTAACATTTGTTATTCCACTCCGGTTCCTAATTAAAGAAAGCTCATTTCCAATTCCCCTGACTGATATCTACCATTTCAATAATGCCCTTTATGTTTGTCCTAGAATATTTATCATTGTCTTGTTAGTGCTGTTGTTTTCAAATAAAATGGGAACCAGCAGAGCCCTTTCTTGACTTTTCTGTACTCTGCAATTATTTATTTCTATCTGGTACCCTCTCTACCTTAGGCTGTGATTCTGCCCTGGATGCGTTTGCAGTGACATCCGCCACCTGCCACCTGACGGACATGTTACCTTTAGAAGCTCTTTATCGCACTGGATCCGTCGACTGCTGCTGCCTGCCTGAGCAGGCTCTTTCCGCAGCTCCCTGTTACCTTCTCTCCATCGGACTTCTCAGGGCACTTTATCTCACCGGCTCAGCCTGCCTCACTCTCTGCTCAGGTTCCTGAGGTCTAATACCTCGTGTGTCATTCATTTTTCTCTCTTCACTGAGCCTCTTAAGAAGATCAGCTCGTCTCTGTGATTTAATATCTAGTTCTTAATTTTATACCTAGGAGATAATACTCAAAGAAAATCATTCGTGCCTTCTCACTTCTGTTTGAAAGGCACTTGATCCTATCACTGTGACACTGATTTGCTTTTTGAGTTTGTTGCCATTTAAAATAAATTAAAATTTTGTCTTAGCTTGTAATCAGATGACAGTAGCAGCATGAATCCACCTAACTTTAAAGATCTAGAGAGAGCCATTTGCTTGAATAATAGGTCAACTTAAATAAATGTCACTTTGAGTGAACACAGTAGGGCTGGAACCAGTGTTTCCATGGTTGTGACACTGCTGTTAAAAATTAAAGGGTGTGACCATGAGAGAAATTCCTTTATGGGCACAGCAAGTTCCTGGGAGTGTGTGGCTTTTTAAAAGATTTGATGGCAAGAAGCAGGATATATTTCCTTGGGTGAATGGCCCCAAAGATGGGATGAATGGCAGGGTGACTTCCTTAGAAGAGGAGTGAGTTCCAGGTCTCTGTTCCCATGGGCTTGAGCTGTTGATATCCTCTGAGGCCATCAGTTCAAATATTGATAAATCTTATTCAAGTCACAGGAGTAAACCTTATTGTATTGCCACATGGAAATTAGTTTTCTTGACTAGGAATGAAACCAGATCAGAAATGGACCCAGGTTAGGGATATTGAGAATGTGGCCTTGGATGTAGATATATTTTGCCTATCATGTCTGAGCAAATGATTTTTATTTGAAACCTTATTTTCAAGGAAAATAAGTATATTTGCTGAGGGTTTGGTGAATTAGAAATAGAAGGCATCAATCAAATTAGAGGCAAGACAAACTTATTCAACATGACTTTGGCCAACACAGATTTAGCAGAGTAATATTTTTAGACTTTTAAAATGAAAAGTAGCAATATACTGAAATATACCACAAATTACATTAACATAAGAATACTGTCTAGCTGCACTTTGCATTGGCCAGCACAAGGTGAAATTCTGTGAGAAATACAGATCAAATGTGAGTCCCACATTCCAACATTGGGCAGTGGGGAAATAAAGAACACAGAGAATGGCCACAATGGTATGGAATTTGGAAAGTAAATCATGACTATTCATTCATGGGTAAATTCATCTGACTCCCTGCCTATTTCTGTAGACACAGTGAGAAATATGATAAACACAGATATTAAAAGACAGTTGAAAATCACAATTAGGTGATTAATGTAAGTGGAAGTAAGTAGAGAAAACAGGTGGATCTATAGGAAGGAGCTTAATCAGATTCTGGAATCCAAAGAGACAGTGTGTGGAAGTCCAAGGAATGAAATGGATTATATATGCCAGGGAGGCATGAATTATTCTGGGTGAAAGACTCAGCAGATCAGAGGAAACATGGTGCCACAAGGAGCTGGAGGCAGGTCGGGATGTTTGGTGAGTAAATTCAGGCGAGAAGAGGAGGAACAGGCACTTTGCACTTTTAATTCTGGGGAAAATGAGACAGAGTTTATGCAACTGCACCACTCCAGTGGGAGACAGTCATGGTAGTACATCTAAATTACATGGTCAGAGTGTGACCCGTTCAAGTATCTGCAGTGATCCCCAGAAAGGTGATTTATGGGGTTTGAGTTTATGGTCATATTTGCAAAGAATACTCTGGGTGATACATGCTATGTACGTGTGTGTGTCTGTGTGTGTGTACTGATATACCCATACACATATTCATCATTCATAAATTAATTCTTATTATATGTATTATATGATGTATGTATGTATACACATACTTCTTTATTCATTCACAAATGAATATTTATTATATACAAATTATGTGCCAGGAGTGGCTCTATTTATTACTGAAGGATTCTGGAATTAAGATAGTCAAAGTCCCCCTAATTATGGAGTTTCCATTCTAGTATGAGGTAAATAGAAAAAATAATTTATCACTAAGTAAATATTATTTCAAATGCTGATAAGTATCATGAAGAAAAGGAGCTAACATTTCTAGGTTGATTTGAAAGATCCAAAGGATCAGACCTGTGAATCTCTAGGGGCTCATGGCATTGGGAACAGCATCCATGATCACCAGGAAGAAATGTTCTGGGTATAAGGAACAAAAAGGTGAGTGTTGCTGGAGCCTGTGAAAAGCATATGCAAGAGAAAGTGGACCACTGGGCTCAACAGAGTTTAGTAGGGACCCAGTCACACGAGGCTTTTGGGGGGTAACTAAAAGAACTGGGTGTGTGGACAGGGGCAAGGTGTAGCAATGGAACACAGAATAGAGTGGTCAATGCCACAGTTGAAAAGCAATTCTGTGCCGCTGCAGTTACCAAAGTAGGTGTAATAGTTAATTGTTAAGAGAGGGAACGTCTGGCTCCAAGAAGTGTCCAGCCAGGAACAGAGCTGCTGTCACCATGACCGTTTGTTTGAAGCCAGAGGAAGGATTCACCACTCTGTGTGAAAGGCAGAGAGAGTTTGCCTCCAAAGTGTCTTTCTATTGTAATGTTTTCAGTGAATTGGGGGAAAATAAAGTGCACAAATGCTTCCTAGATCCACCATGAGGGGCTTTTGTGCAGTATGGCTGTGGACATGGTGGGTACGGTGTGCGTACTGAAGATGACAAGGAGTGGGTGTTTCTGCCGTTCTGAATGCCTGATTTCTTTTTAAGCTAGTGGGCTGTGGGCTGTGCTTTGTGATGGCTTTAGGCTAACATAATTCTGTTTTGTTTTCATTGGTTAACAACAGAAAAATGTAGGATATTTCTACAAAAAAAATTTTTTTAAAGTAAGATAATCAGTCTTTACAACAGGGAAAAAAATCACATTTCCAAATGAAACACACCAATTTTTTCTTTTTCTTGCATGTTCTCCCCTTCGCCCTCCCTCCCTTCCTTCTTTTCAACTTTATATGTTTTTCAGTCTGCTTTTTCAGATTACATATGTGGCCTTCACATCTGTTAGTATGTTCAAAAAGGAGCATCATGATATTTCTTTTTCTTTTTTATTAAAAATTTTAAATTATTATTATTAATAAATATTAATTATACAAATTAATGAGCTTCACTGTGACATTTCCGTACATAAATATATCATTCTTTGATTATATCCTCCCCTCTTCTCCTTCTGTCCCCTGTCCTTCCCTTTTCCGCCCTTCAGTTTTTGGTTCATCTTTTTCTATTTGTTTCTGCATATGAGAGAACATTAAATATTTGTTGTTCTGGGTCTGGCTCACTTTACTTAACATGATGTCTTTTCTTTCTTGCAAACAGCAGGATTCCATTCCTCTTTACAGCAGAAGGGTACCCAGTTGTGGATATATACTGTCTTTTCTTTTTCCATTCACCTGGTGATGGACACCCGGGCTGATTCCCTACTTAGCTAATGTGCATGGTGCCATGATGAATGTGGGCATGCAGGTCTCTTTTGCATATGGACTTCATTTCCTTTTGAGAAATATCCGGGAAGGTACACCTGGCCTATACAGCAGTTCTCTTTGTGGTTTTGTTAAAGAACCCCCACACTGTTTTCTCCAGTGGCTACACTAGTTCACATTACCAACAGCATGTAAGGCTTCCTTTTCTCTCTACAACCTGGTCAACATTTCTTACTTTTTTAAAAAACAAAAAAATAATAGTTATTTTAACTGGGATAAAATAGAATCTTAGAGTTTTTTCATATATGTTTTGGACATTTGTACTTCCTCTTTTGGGAATTGTTTATTGAGATCATTGGATTGTTTGATTTTTGTTGTGAATTTTTTGAGTTCCTTTTATATTTTATACATAAATCATCTTTTACATAAAGATTCGTCAAAGATTTTCTTCCATTCTGTGGGTTCACTCTGTTTTTATTGTTTCCTTTGCTGGGCACAAGCTTTTTACTTTGATGTAATCCCATTTGTCAATTCTTGCTTTGGGAGACCATTGCTTGTGCCACTATCTTGAAGTGTTTTCTTCTAGAATTTTAAAGTTTCAGGTCTTATATTAGGGTCTTTAATCCATTTTGAGTTTATTTTTGTACAAGGTGAGAGACATGGATTAAGTTTCAATCTTCTGCATTTGGATATCCAATTTTCCCCAGCACCATTTATTGAAGAGACTTTCCTTTCTCCAAAGTATTTTTTTAATCTTTGTCAAGAATCAGTTTACTGAAAATGTGTGAATTTATTTCTAGATCTTGTCTTCTGTTCTATTGATAAAATAAAAAAACAGATACATGTCTCTCTTTTTATGTCAGTACATACTGGTCTTGCTACTATAGCTCTGTAGTATGCTTTGAAATCAGGTATATGATGCCTCCAGGATTGCTCCTTTTGCATAAGGTGAATTTCACAATTCAGGGTCTTTCATATTTACAAATGAATTTTATAATTTTTCTATTCTTGTGAAGCATGTCATTGGTGTTTTGATGGTGATTGCATTGAATCTGTAGATTTATTTGTGTAGGATGGACATTTTAACAATATTAATTCTCCCAATCCATGTACGTGGAAGGTCTTTTCACCTTCTTAAATTTTCCTCAATTTATTTCTTCAGTGTTTTCTAATGTTTATTGTAGCATTTTTTCACATCCTAAGGTAGATTTCTCCTAGGTATCTTATTTTTTTGTGTCTGAGTGTGTGGCTGTTGTGAGTGGGATTGCTTTTCTGATTTCTTTGTCAGAAGTACAGTTCATTATTGTTGTATATAGAATCTGCTGATTTTCATATATTGATTTATATTCTACTGCATTAGTGAATTTGTTGTAAAAGTCTTTTGGTTGCATGTTTAGGATTGTCTATGTATAGAATCACATCATCTGCAAACAGCAATAATTTGACTTCCTTATTTCATATTCTTATGCCTTTTATTTCTTTCTCTTGCCTCATTTTTATGGGTAGAATTTCTACTACTGTATTAAATATGAGTGGTAAAAGTGGACATTCTTGTCCTGTTTCTAAAGTTAGAGGAAATGCTTTCAGTTTCCCTCTCCCACCTTCAGTACAATATTAGCAATGGGTTTGTCATATAAATCCTTTACTATCTTGGTGTTTGGTTTTTCTATGACTGATTTATTGAGGGATTTTATCAGAAGAAATAGTGTTGTTGTTGTTGTTTTCCTTTGCTATTTTTGTGGTGCTGGAGATTGAACCTGGGGCCTCATGCATGCTAGGTAACTGCTCTAACACTGAGCTACATCCGCAGCCAATTGGGGGGGAATGCAGATGGGGTCTGGCTAAGTTGCCCACATTGCCCTGGAATTTGCCATCCTCTTGCATGTGTGCCACTGTACCTGGAAGGATGTTCAATTTTGTCAAAGACTATTCTGCATCTGTTGATATAATTCTGTTGTTTTTATTTTTGATTCTACTAATGCACTTTTATTATGCTTATTGATTTTGCATATGTTGAACCATCTTTGCATGCATGGAATGGAACCATCTTGGTTATGGTGTATGACCTTTTAATGTGCTGTTGAATTTTGTTTGCATGTACTTTTCTAATGATTTTTGCATCTATGTTCATCAGGGATATTGGTCTATAACTTCCTTTTGTTTTGTTGTCTTCTTGTCAGTATTTGGTAGCAGGGTAAAAGTGGCTTCTTAGAATTTGGAAGGGTTTCTCTCCTTTCTGTTTCATGGAATAGTTTGAGAAGCACTGGTGTTAATTCTTCTTTAAAAGTTAGTAAAATTCAGCAAATAGCCTATCTGGTCCTAGAATTTTCTTTGCTATTAACATTATTTGTTGTCACTGATCTATTTATGTTTTTTAATTCTCTTTTTTATCTTAATTTTAATAGGTTATGTTTTTTCAAGAAATTAGTCCATTTAGTCTGAATTTTCCAATTTTTAATAGATGTTTTTCAAAATATTTCCTAATGATCATTTGGATTTTAGTGCTATCTGTGTAATATCACCTTTGTCATCTCTAATTTTATTTATTTGTGTATTTTCTCTCTTTCTTTTGATTGGTGTAGTTTAAGTTTTGTTAATTTTGTTTATCTTTTCAAAGAACCTTTGAAAAGGTTTTAGTTTCATTAATCCTTCACATTGCTTTTAGTATCCATTTTGTTTATTTCTGCTCTGATCTTTATTCTTTCTTTCTTTTTTTCTATTAACTTTGCATTTGGCTTCTATTTGTTTTCCTAAGACTTTGAGATGTATTGTTATTTGAGATGTCTCTATTTTTTGAGGGAGATGCTCATTGCTATGAAATTTCCTCAATATTCTGCTGTGTCCCAGTTGTATTGGTATCTTGTATTTACATTGTTCCTTGATTAAAAATAATGGTTAAATTTCTTCCCAGATTTTCTCTACCACCCACTGTTTCTTCAAAATGTGTTGTTGATTCTCTATGTGTTTGTGTTATTTCTGCAGTTTCTTTTACTCTTCATTTTTTGCTTCATTCTGTTTTGAGCAGATAAGATGTCAGAAATCATTTAAAATTTTTTTTGATTGTTAAGACTTGCCTTGTGGACTAATATATGGTACATTTGGGGAAAAGTTTCATATACTTATGAAAAGAATGTATTCAATAGCTATTGGATAGATTGTTCTGTAAAACGTCTGTGAAGTCCATTTGATCTATTGGTGAGATAGGCTATTTATCATTATTATTGTATTAGGGTCTATCTCACCCTATGTCTAGTAGTACTTTTGTTGTTTTTAAATTGAGTACTCTGACATTCAGTGCATATATATTATAAGCATTATATCTTCTTAATGTATTGGTCCTTCGATCCTTGTCTCTTACAACTGGTTTTGTCTTAAAGTCTATTTTGTTGGATATATAACTGTTCTTGCTTGCTTTCAGGCTCACATGCTTGGAATATTTCTTTTTCTATCCTTTCACTTTCAGTCTCGGTATATCTTTGCAGCTGAGGTGAGTTTCTTGTATACAGCATATTGTTGAGTCTTGTTTTTTAATTTATTTAGTCAGCCTGTGTTTTTTGATTGTAGAATTAAGACTATGTTCAGAGTTGTTATGGAAAGATACAAGCTTATTCCTGTTGCTTTATTGATTTTTCTTCTGTTTTTATTTTACTATTCCCTGTCTGTTTCTTCCTTTCTTATTCATCTTAGAAGTTTGATGGTTTACTGCATTGATGTCTGATTCTCCTATTTCTCATTAGCATGTCTACTCTTCTAGTGAAATTTGTTATTTCACATGCTTTCATAATTGTGTTTGTCTTTCTGTTTCGTCTGAGGGTAGAATTGACTTAAACATCTATAATGTTGGTGTAGTGGTTATGAATTCCTTAAGTTTATGTTTCTCTTCAATTCTAAAAGATATCCTTGCTGGGTATAATAATAATAATTTTGGCAGACAGTATATTCGTTTATGATTTAAAATAAACCATTCTTTGCCCTCCCGGACCTTAGCATTTTTTGTGAACAATCCGCTGTTAGTCTAACGAGTTTACCTTTAAATGTAAATTGGTACTTCTCTCATGAAACATTTCATATTCTTTCTTGTTCTATGCTTTTGACAATTTAATTATAATATATCATGGAGAGGCTCTCTTCCGGTCCTGTCTCTTGGAGATTCTAAATGCATCCTGTACTTGGATGTCCATGTCTTTCTCAAGATTTGGGAAATTTCCCACCATCATTTCACTGAAGATGCTTCCTATACCCCCACCATATAGTTCTTCTCCCTCCAGTATTCTGGTCATGTGGACATTCCATCTATTATGATTAACAATAATTTTTCCTTGTTCACATTGGTCAGAGAAAGAAAAATGGGACATTTCACACACACACACACACATACACACACACACACACCATTTTATACAGAACAATCTGCCGCAGTCCGGCTGCAGCAAAATAACCTGGGGGGGACGAATAACTTGTGTACGTTGATACAGCAGGAGTAGGAGCCGTTTATTGCAGGACAGGAGCAGTATTTATACATTCCACACAGCTTATCTAATTAGCATAAACTAGATATATCAGTCAACCAATAAAGAATTTCCACACTTAATGGCTTGTTTTTGTTACTTCTCAAATCACTCCCTCTGGCATTTTGCTAGGCACCATCCAGACTTGTTTACGAACTCTAACATTCCCCTGGCAAAATGCCAGGTGTTATTTTGACTTGTTTATAGACTCTAACACAATCAGACTCTCTAACAGAAAAAAAAAAATTAGAATTTTCACATTTGTAAATAAAACAGCAGAGTTTTTCTTCTTCCTTTCCTCCCTTCCTTCCTTTTTTTCCTATACATTTTCCATCTGCTTTTTCGGATTTACTTATGATCTTCATATCTGTTAGTAAGTTCAAGAAGGAACATCATAATCTAAGATTACATTTGTCATATATCTAATAAGATAGCGTTTAGCCAATTACATAGAAGTCATATTTTGGTGTCATTGCATGGGTTGGCCGTAGATGATTATTTCAAGTAATGGGAATAAGGGTGAAGGATGAGCTCCTGGAGCATCTCCTAGGAATAAGCTTCAATACCTTCCCATTGATGGTAGGACACAGACAGTAGTTTTCCTCTGGGTTTCCATCAAACTTCATGCTCTTGACCCCATAGCTTTTCAAGCACATCTTCTCACAAAAAAAAATATGGAAACTAACAATTATAGATTAGATAAATTTCTAATTTCAAAAAAAATACATGAGCATTTGTGTGTATTTATTTTAAGTATCTAACCTATCTTTCTCAGTTCAGTAAATAATGGAACTGGACATAAGTAAGACCCCTTTACCTGGGGATTTTAAAAAGACACTTGCCAATTCTTTACTATGGTATTGTGAAAAGTTAGTTTTCCCACTTAAATATATTATTTCACATAGAGTACCATTTATTTAGGAAGGACTGCATTCTGACATGATATAAGATAGCTTCTATGTAAGAAATAGTATTCTTAAGAATTTCGTGGATAGCAGAATTTCTTTAGGACGAATTTTGCTTGTGTTTCAGAATTCACTTTGTTTTACAATAGCCTGTGTCCATTTAGTACAGGATGAAAGTAGAATTCTTTTGCCAGATTTTAAAGCATTTATCTTCACTAATAGAGCAACACAGAGAATTTTGTGAATTAGCGAAATAATTGAACAAATGATGGATTTTTTTCTCTATACTTCACTGCCCCCCAGCATTATTGAAGTACAATTAGCAAGTAAAATTTGTATGTATTTTAGGTGTGTAACTTGCTATCTTGATACACATATGCTTCCTTGAAATGATCACCACAATCAAGCTAATACATTAGTGCTTTGAGCTGGCCTGTAATATTACATTAGAAGTGTAAACAAAGGGCTTCTGGCTTTGTCAAAGCATACTTTGTATTTTCTTTTACGGGCTGACAGTGTTCTAGGGAGAACTCTTAGAATAAGTCAAAGCATGATATTACTTTAAAGTTACAAAGTTCTTCTTGTGCATTGAAATACTCTAAAAAAGGATCTTCCTGGTTAAAATTAATAAAACAAAAGCAAATAAAACCTGAAATAATAAAGTAAAGCAAAGAACTAGAGGTTGATCTTTTTATAGGACTAATCAATAAAAAATTGGCATAATTTAAATATCTTCCTGGATTTCTCAACCTTGACATTATGATTTCAGTTTTTTATGTTTTCTTAAAGTAGCACCGATTGCTTTGATGCCTTAGCACTATGTTCTATCATCTGTATGTTTTACTTTTTGGTGTTTGGAATTTCTTTAATTATAGTATAAAAGAGGGTAGAGGGAGCATCTTTTGCATAATATACAGCATGACAATATGAATCAATTATGGAAAACAGCTATAAATAATTCAAAAAATTTTTTTGAACAGTTGGGTCTTGGATATAATTTTCAATGTCCTTGAGAAAGAGTTTCCAAATGGATTTTCATCACTATAAAGTGAATAAGAGCCTTCATTTGCCCATAAAAGTCTTTGTGGAAAATTTCAGCTTCAAGAATTAAATATGAAGAAAGTTGTATAGACTTATGTTCCCTGTGCTAAAATTATGTTAGAAATGAAAGTGCCTGAAAACAGAGATAACACAATGCAAATTGGTCTTTGCATGTCATTAACCTGACATCTACAATGTGCTTTGCTCAATTTCAATATTTAATAAGTGTCCAATTTCTTAAGTATGAATAAAAATTAGAAACAATAACAAGTAAGTTACTTTTCAATAAATAGACATATCCTCACTGATTTAAGAATAGTAATTGGGTGTAGCACATTAACTGAATAGCCTAGAGCAATTTTATAATAATCTTCTAAGAGCTTAGGGAAAAAAATCAACCCTTTATTACTTTTAACACACTGCAGTAACTGCTTCTCTTAATTCATTTCAGTGAGCTGTCAATAAATTTCACTTCATTAGATGCAGCATTTAATTAGCTCCAGGTTATGTGATTTCTAAGTTTGGGGCTATTCCATGTGTCTATCTAGTAAATGTTACCAGTAGAGACATAAATATAGTTAATCTATAGTCAGTAGTAGACTATTATTTTTCATTTCTGGGATATTACACTTTCAAAACTGCTGTTTCTGATTATTTTCTGAACTCTTTTACTATATTATGTGTGAACAGGACTGGGTACAAAATGTGTGGTTCCTAATGCAAAATGAAATCCTGGAGCTTTCATTAGAATTACTAAGAAATTTTAAAATGGCAACAGTAGGATCAGGGTGGGGCTCTTTTGAGGGAGACTGCTGCAGAGGTCACGTGTTCATGAGGTCAGTCTTGTGTGACAGTATAATGTATGTTATACCTGAAAAATCTGTCAGTCTGTGACATGTTAAAATTATATCTTTAATAAGAACTACTGCTATATAAATACAGGTGATCAGAGATCAACCCACTATCTATAAAGGCAGGAATTTTGTATTGTTGTTGTTGTTTTTTTTTTTTTTCCAGGAAAAGTGGTTCAAGTTTATGATGTAACCAGAACAGTCCTTAGAAAAAGATATAAACTACCCTTCAATCGAGTGTTTGCTTTGAAGATCTATATCTCAGAGTGGATAACAATACTAGGTGTAATTTTTTGAATTTCTACATCCTATTGTGAATCAAGAGACTGTTCAAGATAATCAAGCTTTTCTTTGGAGTTGATGTGGTGTGAAATGCTGGTTGTCTTCTCCATTCTTCTGTCCATGTTCCATATCAAAATACTGGCAGAGTGATTTGCTCAACAGCTATACTTATATCCTCCTTGAAGAAGAGTGAGTTTTAATAAAATGACGTCATTGCTTTTCTCCATGGCTGTGGCAACTGTGATGGCTAAAGTGTTCTGTAAGATTCATATGGCCACCGTGTGCATGGTAGACACACACAGCTTATGTCAGAGCAAGTAGACAAAATAATCCCACCTCCTCCATGGCTTTAAAGAGCTTCCAAACCAGCACCAGATGCCTGTGTGAATAAGCAACCCCCTCAGTTGGATCTATGCAAACGTGTCTATTAGTTGCAGCATAATTTCAGCTGATATAAGAGCTAACATTTCTTTCATTTTTATTTTTTTTAACAAAATGTATTTTATTGTATCCTACTGTAGTGAAAATGAGTTAATTTAAGGCATCTATATATTAACATAGAGCAGAGAAAAATCATCCAAAATAAAATAAACAAAACAACTTCATTTTGTTAGAATAGTATTTAAATCTGGCTACGTGTGTGTGTCTCTCTGTGTATCTGTGTGTGTGTGTGTGTTGCTATTTTGTGCAGGAGATTAGATATTTTATTTTGTTTTGCATTTGTTTCATGTTTTTATGCTAAACTGTCTTATTTTCTTGGTTTCTTGTAACCAGTTACAAATTTTCCTTAGTTTTCATACATTCATCTAAGCAGTGAGCCAAAATTATGATGTAAAAATGAATCAGGTACAATATTTTCCCTTAAGTAATTTAAAGTGCAATCCTAAAAATATAAGAACCAAAATAGAAGGGAAAATTATATGGGTCTCCACTAAGGCAAATGGCTTACTTTCTAAGAAAACTAGGAGGGCTGGCAAACATCAGCTCAGAGAAATACCTTGAATATTCCTGAAATCTAATAGCCTTTATCCTACCATTAAATAAATAAAATCTTGTTTTTTGACTTTCCCCCATATTTATAAGTAAAAAAAATTACATTAAATCTATAAACTCTTCCCCTTGTTTTAGTCATCTTTTTCATCACTGTGCCCAAATGACCAGACAAGAAAACACAGAGGAGGAAAAGTTTATTTTGGTTCATGGTTTCAGAGGTCTCAGTGCATAGATGGCTGACTCCGTAGCACTGGGCCCACACCAAGAGCACATCATGGTGGAAGAGCCCAGCAGAGGAAAACTGCTCTGGACAGAGTGATCAAGAAACAGAGAGAGCAAGCGAGCTCTGCTTCCCAAGGACAGTATGTAAATTCCAAAGGTACCCTCCCAATGCCACAGCCTTTTGCCATGATGCTCTGCCTTACCTTGGACCCAGAGCTATGGATTCAGCCAGCTGCACACACATAGTACTGGGATCCAGTTGCATATAGTTTAACGCTGACAAAAATTGCATGACTCAGTTTTTTGAAAAACAAAACAAAACTAAACAAAACCCTCTGATATAGTTCTGAGTACTAATAGGAAACATGCAATCTCCACACTCCCACTACTGCCAGCTCCACTCTACCTGCTGATCTTGAGCCTCAGGGTAGTTTATGCCTGTGGTGGGTGAGTGAAGGTGAGTGAGCTCTGGGTTTCTTTGGAGTTACATGGAAAACACCAACACTGGCATATGGGAGCCTTGAGACAGAGGGTGGAGTGCCCTGGGAAGTTTCTGGTTCTCAGAACTACAGAATCTGTGGTGACATGGCCTTGTCCGAGGATACCTGGTTTCTCTGGGCACAAAGCCATGAAGAGTAGAGCCAAGCTCTACGAGAACCAAGGGGTGGGCAGTTTAGGTAGAATAGAGACTTGTTAGGGAGTTTCTACAAATCCAGCAACCTGCCTTTTAGTCATTAGCAGCCTATAAGTGACGACATCATTCTATTTTCCCAGCCCCTGTAGCACTGCTGTGGATTGAGAATGATAACTTCAGCTTCACGTGCTGGGCCACATGAGTTTCAGCCAATCTAAACTGGGCATCATTCAGAGAGCGTGAACAGTCTGCAGAGAATGCCATTATCCATCAAACATAGCTAGCTGCTACCTGTGATAGTTAAATACACCGACAAGCGTACATTGGGAAATAAAATACTACACCAAAACTAATTTAGATAAAATAAACTTACAATGAAAAATATGATTTGTCAAGTAAACTGCATGATAGATCATTTATGTGTAGGGTATTCAGTTGAGGTCCGATCATTGGTATGGAAAATTATGTGTAAGAAATATCTCAAAGACCAGAATATGGAGGTAAAAACTCATGAAAGAATGTAAAAGATGTAGAAGATAGATTTTGGTGAACTAATAAGTGATTCACATTTCCCAAGAACAACAGGAATTAATGTAAATTGATAATTAAAGAAATGATAGAAGAAAATCTTACTGAGGAAAAGGAAGAATTTAGACTCATTGACTTGACTATGCTTACCAACTTCTCTACTAGACTGAACAGAAATGGGTCCCAATTAGATATAATATACTAAATTTCCTGAATTCTAGTGAGAACTAATATTGAGCTGCAAAAGAAACACTAAAATATAATACGCTGGCATCAGACTTCTCATTTTCTACCTTCTAGAAAGAAGAATACCAAGAAGAGTATTTATGATCTGCTAAAACTGAAGGTCTCTAATCAGAATTCAGATAAGCTTACTTGCCAGTAAAACAATTAAAACTCAGAAAAAGACATGTATAAATCATCTGAATAAAATATTAAAGAAAAAGACTTTGTACCCACTAAAACCTGCAAGATGAAAAAGATAATACAGGGTAAGTAATTAATCTTTCTCTCTCATCCTCTTCTAATAATTAAGTTTAAATAAACAGGACACATTAAAAATATGCAATATTTGTCTCAATAGCTCTTATAAGGATCCTTGTAGCAAAGCTGACATAAAATAAGAGACCTGTCAACACAGGCATGTGCCTAAAAATGTAAAGTGATATCGCCAAAACTACGCTTTGGAAACGGCTTCCAGCTTGGGAAGGAGGGTAAAAATCACCCTGCCTTTTATTTAGGGCTGAGACTTGGATAAAGGCATAAGAGATAAATAATAGTCTAAAATTTTATTATGTGGCAAGAAAGACAAAAATAGTTTAAACTGCTATACTGATGAAAAATAATATTTTTTTTCATTTAATGGCTCATTTTAAAACATGACTTTTATTATTTGGTGCAAAACATTTTAAAAATCAGGGTACAAATTCATACTTTAGAAAAACAGAATGAATACCAGTAATATAAGTGAAAAAAAAAGAAAATATAAAGTGTGAACATCAATGTAAAGTAAATAAATAAGAAATACAAAATGAAGATGTAAGAAATAAATTCAGGTGGATATAAATATACCTCAATGTATAAAATAATTTTATTACTGTTTAAATGTTTCACATTAAGCAATTTATCAAGTTTATCTGTAATCTGCAAGCTGCTACAAATGTTTATGGAATTAGAATAGAATCAGAAAGTGTACCATATTTGATATTATAGTAAATATTCTAATGATTTATCATCAACATATTCATGTGTACAAATACGCCAATTATTCTATCTTAAAATTTTGATTTGTGAACTGTAATTATTCAAACTGATTGCCATCCTATTATCACTGAAAAGATGTAAATGACTTCATGGTGGACTTCAGAGAATGACCCTTATTAATACTAATAATATGAAGTGGTTTGATTAAAAGTAGACATTGGTTCAATCTTACTAAAGCATGTGATAAAACAAATTTTAAAAATACATGAAACAAATTTGATTTAAGGTATATTAGTTTGAGAAAATACACAATAGAAATTTATTGTTCATGTTAAAAGGAAACAATCTTTTTCAGTTTTAGGAAAATATGTATATAGAAGTCCAGTAGTAGTTAAGTTAGCACCTCTTTATGATAGATATAAAGCAATTTCTTCAAGTTTAGAAACACTTGGATATAAACATAGGACAGGGTTTGAATCAGTTTTCATCTACCTTGAGGTTAAATTATAAAACTTTGAAAATCTGTTGGAAAACACTTTGATATTAATATTAACATGTATCTTGAAAATGCTTACTGGGAGAATAAAAACCAACAAACCAAATTGTGTCACAAAAGAAATAGAAAAATGTAAAAGAAACATTCTCAGAATGGAGTCAGAAGCCTAGGGTTTGGAATTCCTGTTGAGGATGTTGAACAATTCGACTTCATTTTGAATATGAAAGAGAACATAAGTTCTTTTTCTATCTACTCATTTTATTTTTTTATTCAGATGTGTAAACACATTTTTAAATAAACTTTTTATTTAAAAATTGTTTGCTTATTTTTTTATAAATTTATTTATTTACTTTAATTAGGTATACATGACAGCAGAATGCATTTTGATTCATTGTACACAATTGTAGCACTGCTTTTCATATCTCTGATTGTACACCATGTAGCTTTGCACCATATGTGCAGTCATACATGTACCTAGGGTAACCATGTCCGTCACATCCCACCATCTTTCCTGCCCCATACCCCCTCCCATCCCTTCCCTTTGACCAAAGTTCCTCCATTTTTCCCATGCTCCCCCCCACTATGGATCAGTATCCACTTATCAGAGATAACATTCAGCCTTTGTTTTGCGGGGATTGGCTTACTTCACTCAGCATGATATTCTCCACGTCCCTCCATTTACCTGCAAATGCCATAATTTTACTCTCTTTTAATACTGAGTAATATTCCATTGTGTATATATATACCACAGTTTCTTTATCCATTCATCTATTGAAGGGCATCTAGGTTGCTTCTACAGTTTATCTATTGTGAATTGAGCTGCTCTAAACATTGATGTGGCTGCATTACTATAGCATGTGGATTTTAAGTCCTTTGAGTATAGATTAAGGAGTGGGATAGCTGGGTCAAATGGTGGTTTTATTCCAAGTTTTCTAAGGAATCTCCATATTGCTTTCCAGAGTGGTTGCACCAATTTGCAGTCTCACCAGCAGTGTATGAGTGTGCCTTTTCCCCCACATCCTCATCAACATTTACTGTTGTTTGTATTCTTGATGACTGCCATTCTGACTGGCATGAGATGAAATCTTGTAGTAGTTTTGATTTGCATTTCTCTAATTGCTAGAGATATTGAACATTTTTTCATATATTTTTTGATTGATTGTATATCTTCTTCTGAGAAGTGTCTGTTCTGCTCCTTAGCCAATTTATTGATTGGGTTGTTTTGGTGTTAAGTTTATTGAGTTCTTTATTATACCTTGGAGATTAGTGCTCTATTTGACATGTGTGTGGCAAAAATTTGCTACCAAAATGTAGGCTCTCTTTTCACCTCATTGATTGTTTCTTTTGCTGAGAAGAAGATTTTTCAGTTTGAAGCCATCCCATTTATTGATTCTTGATTTTATTTCTTGTGCTTTAAGAGTCTTGTTAAGGAAGTTGGGGCCTGATCTGATGTGATGAATATTTGGGCCTACTTTTTCCTCTACTAGGCATAGGGTCTCTGGTCTATTTTCTAGGTCCTTGATCCACTTTGAGTTGAGTTTTGCATAGTGAGAGTTAGGGGTTTGTTTCATTTTGCTTCACAAGGATTTCCAGTACCATTTGTTGAAGAGGTTTTCTTTTCTCCAATGTATGTTTTTGGTTCCTTTGTCTAGTATGAGATAACTGTATTTATGTGAGTTTTCCTTTGTGTTTTCTATTCTGTACCATTGGTCTTCATGTCTATTTTGGTGCCAATACCATGTCATTTTTGTTACTATAGCTTTGTAGTATAGATTAAAGTCTGGTATTGTGATGCCTTCTTGCTAAAGATTGCTTTGACTATTCTGGGTCTCTTATTTTTCCATATGAATTTCATGACTGCTTTTTCTATTTCTATAAGGAATAACATTGGGATTTTAATTTGAATCTCATTTAATCAGTACAGTGCTTTGGGTAGTATGACCATTTTGACAATATTAATTTTGCCTATCCAAGGGCATGGGAGATCTTTCCATCTTCTAAGGTCTTCTTCAATTTCTTTCCTTAGTGTTCTGTAGTTTTCATTGTAGAGGACTTTCATCTCTTTTGTTAAATTGATTTCCAAGTATTTTAACTTTTTTAAGGCTATTGTGAATGGAGTAGTTTTCCTAATTTCTCTTTCAGAGGATTTATTACTGATGCATAGAAATGCATTTGATTTATGGATATTGATTTTTATATCCTGCTACTTTGCTAAATTTATTCATTAATTCTTGGAGTTTTCTGGATCCTCTAACTATAGAATTATGTTATCAGCAAACCATGATAGTTTGAGTTCTTCTTTTCTTATCTGTATTCCTTCAATTTCTTTTGTCTGTGTAATGGCTCTGGCTAGAGTTTCAAGGACTATGTTGAATAGAAGTGGTGAAAGAGGGCATCCCTGTCTTGTTCCAGTTTTTAGAGAGAATGCTTCCAATTTTTCTCCATTTAAAATGATGTTGGCCTTGGGTTTAGTATAGATAATCTTTTACAATGTTGAGGTATATTCCCACTATTCCTAGTTTTTCTCGTGTTTTGAACATAAAAGCATGCTGTATTTTGTCAAATGCTTTCTCTGCGTCAATTGATATAATCATCTGATTCTTTAAGTCGATTAGTGTGATGAATTATATTTTTTTCATTTCCGTATGTTGAACCAATCTTGCATCCCTGGAATAAAACCCACTTGATCATGGTGCACTATATTTTAAATATGTTTTGTATGCAATTTGCTAGAATTTTTTTGAGAATTTTTGTATCAATGTTCATCATGGATATTGATCTGAAATTTTCTTTCTTTGATGTGATGTGCCTAGTTTTGGTATCAGGATGATAGAGCTTCATAGAATGAGTTTGGAAGGGTTCCCTTCTATTTCTATTTCATGGAATAATTTGAGGAGTATTTGTATTAATTCTTCCTTGTAAGTCTTGTAGAACTCAGCTGTGAATCCGTCTAGTCCTGGTATTTTCTTGGTTGGTAGACTTTTGATGGTGTCTTCTATTTCCTTGCTTGAAATTGACCTGTTTAAATTGTATATGTCCTCCTGGTTCTGTTTGGGTTGGTCATCTGCCTCTAGAAATTTGTTGGTGTCTTCAAGGTTTTCTATTTTACTGGAGTATAAATTTTCAAAATAGTTTTGCTCCTTATCTCTTTGTTGGTGTGATCAATGGTTGCCTGTATTTATTTGTTCTCTTACCTCTTTGTTGGAGTGATCAATTTTTGCCTGTATTTGCTCACTTAGGTCATTCTTTAATTTGTAGAGCATTTTAATTATGTACATTCTGAACTTGTTCTCTGACATTTCATCAACTGCTCTGTCCATGTATTCTATTATTGTAGTATCTTCATTTGGGGGGGACACTTTCCTCCCTTCCTTTTTCATTTTGTCTATGTGTCTTCTTTTCTTGCAGTGCAGATCTGAGGTATTACAGTCTCTACCCTATAATCTTGTAGTGTCCCTGTGGATTACCTATAACTCACTTTGGTCTCGGGCTTCTTAGTCCCCAGCCAGTGTCTCCCAATAAATGCTACTGCAAATAAAGGTGGTGGTGGCAATAGCAGAGGTAACTCAAGAGAGCAGTGGGGGTGTCCCAATATGACTGCAGCCAGTTTCAGAATTGAGTGAAAGGTTGGGTTGCCTCTTCAGAGATGCAGCTGCATCCAGGCCTTGTCTGTTGTCCCAAGGTGGAGGCTACAGTGTGGGGAGGGCTATGGTGATGGCTGCAGTGTCCCACAATGGAGGTGGGCTAGACCTGGCTCTGCTGTGGGTCAGCAGGGTGGTCCTGGGCCAGGGTATGGGCTGCAGGGTGGTCTACCAGTTGGCAGGGTGGTCCTGGGTCTAACCTTGGCCTTGGCTCCTAAACTGGTTGATGGGGGTGGTCTGTTTGTTTATTAATTCAAATACTTTCTACATATTTTAAATATTTTTATATTTTTTATAGAGTTCAAGATGAATAATATGGCAGGGACATATTTTTGAGTGAATATATGGGCCTTTTATTTTTGTAAGTGAAAGATCACATTGTGCATAACAAATTATCAGAAGGCAAGAGAGATAAGTTGTAAGCATAAACAACACAGCATGATAAACAAACAGAAGGAAAAACACCACTAAGGAAAGCACACACAATATCACAAGGTCTTTCTTGATGTGTTTATATTATTTTCCTGTTTTTCCATTCCTGTAACAGAATTACTCATGTGGCAATATTTTAGCAGCAATTACACTGAGTCAAAATTTCTGACATGGCAAGTATTTTGTCCAAATTTTGCACACAAAAATATGTGCCCATTTATAGGATTTCCTCATAGCTAAATTATCATTGCAAAGTCAGTGCCTATATGCAAAGTAGGTGTGAGCAATCACCATTATTCCAAACATTTAAAACAATTTTTTTTAAAAAAAAGCTTTATTATTTTTAAGTCTTAGGTTTGCATTTCACCATCTGAATGCCACACGTGGAAATGCAAAAGGATTCATAGTATTTAACCAAATGAAATGTTTAGTAAAGGAAATTAAATATAAGCTATTTCTTCCTGAAACCATTTTGCTATCCTCAATAAAGAGGATGGTAGATTTCTTAATATTCACCCTACCGAACAATATAAATGGAACAGACCCAAAATCCTTCCCCTCCCTAGAATATGACCTGAGTGGCAAAGAGATCTTACAGCTTTAAACTGTAAATCAAAAGAAGCTAGGAAAAAGCTTAGAGAACGGTGTGCTTCCAGGTATGACTTCTCTGACAAAGTGTAAAGGTCTCAGGAATTAAAAGAAAAAACATTTTTTCTCTACCCTCAATGGCATAGTACTTTTCTAGACAATTCTTGCCCAATATTAAATTAAAAATTGAAATTCATAGTGAGCCAGAGACACAAAGGACATATAAATACATATGGCTTCTGTGAAACAGATGAGCACAGTGGCATTTTAAAGTCAAACTTTATGTATGTGGGTTAGAAATGAAGGAATGTAAATACCGGGTTGTAATTTGCATCCATTTGGAAATCAGAAATGGAGCCTCATAAATTTCATATTAAATGATACATAAATATCATAGGTTAGAGGACACATTTTCAAAGCAATGTTATGCTCCAAAAGTGAAATTCACTGAAGCTCGTGAAATGAATAGAATTAATGCCCCAGGTATTAAACTGGAAATATAATCTGCAGATATTTAAAGGAGACGCTAAAAAGCCCATGATATTTTCTGCAGGGTATGTAAACAAGTTTCTAAATTTGGCAGTGATATTGTGTTCATCTAATTTCCTTCCAAGTTTCAAACGGATCCCCAGACTTGAGAGGGCTAAGCGGTTCTCTGAAGCAAGGTGCCAATCATCTTGTGAGGGTCGCTACATGTTAGAGAATGTCGGCTGCATCCTCCCTGCCTCTACCAGAGCTGCTGGAGTTGTGACCAAGCTTTGATGAAGGGCCAGGTAAGGTGGCACTGGGTGGTCCTGGGTGAGGCAAGGACAGTTGCATCCAAGATACCTGATAACACCACTTTTCAGTTGTACCTTGCCCTCCTGGTGCACAAAAAAGAAGTGGAACCTCACCCAAGTCACCCCGAGTCTGCTTGTGGAGAGATCTCATTTCTAAAATGCATTTACACTGTCTGCATTAAACACTATCAGACCGTGTTATGGATTGCTGGTGGCCCTGGTCCATATATAAGGCAGCCTCACTTTCACATTATTTTACTTTTTTTCTCCTGTTCCGCTTCAAGTTTTTTTTTTTTTTTTTTAATCTCTGCCCCTCCCCTAACATACTCTTCACTGTCTACACCTTTAAAATACTGCCTTTTGGAGAGGAAGGCCACTGCCCTCTTGGGGGACAAGTGCTGGTTCTCTCTTTTGTAAGGCTGCCCTGCAAGACACTCTCCATGGCCAGCTCCTTGGCTGTGTTGGCATTATTTAGGAGAGTGCTTCTGAGTTTCACCACAATGCTACCCTTGGGGGCCTTCATCCTCTGTCTTAAGGTGATGCTCTTTTATAAAGAAATCCATTCAATTCTTCAGATACAAACTGTCTTTTAAATGTGGTTCAGACCTTTTTTTTATTTGAATTCAATTCTGTGATAAAGTTACTTTCATTTTTGCAAAGTACAGAGAATAAGTCTCAATGGAAAAAATTCCTCTCGTTTGGTTTAAGACAGATGAATAATAAAGAGAGAGAAAGATAACTGGATTGTTAAAATTTAACTGCAAAGAGAAGATAATTTCAACTCGAGAGCTGTCAGCACAGAACAGAGGAAGGATGATAAAATAGGAATCAGAGACACTCCAGGAAAGTGAGGGTTTTGAACGAACATCTAATAATACTGAACAACCTGTGGACATTTTGAAAACATTAAGAGATTGGTATCTAAAAACATCTTTCTCTATACTTTGTGTTTTGTGCAGAGTATGTGACTAAGACACAGTAATTCATGTAAATGTTCAAATATCCTTCATTTATCATTAAAGCACTGTAGGAACTTGAAATAGACAACGACAGAAAATAAACTCACATATGCAAAGAATTTCTTTTGTTATGTGAAAATTTATAAATAATCATGTATAATCACTCATATAAAGGATATCACTGTGCTTTTAAGATCTTTATTTTTTCTTTTCTTTTTTCAACTGGTTGCTGCTCTAGTTTGGACCTTAAATGTCCCCCAAAGGTTCCTGTAGTAAATTTTTGGTCCCCAGCAGGGTGCTATTGGGAGGTGGTGGAACCCTCAAAGGGGGGACCCACCAAGTCTTCAACCTATTAATGAAGTGACTTTGAAGGAGCTAGTGTGACCCCAGTGTTTTCCTCTCTCTGTGTCTTTCACTTCTCAGCCATGACATGAGTAGTTTTTTCTCAGCCATGCACTCCCCACCATGCTGTGCTGCCTGACCACAGACTCGAAAGCAGTGAAGCCAATGAGTCGTGGACTTAAGCCTCTAAAACTGCAATCAAAAACAGGCCTTTTCTCTGTATAAATTTATTATCCCAGGTAATATTTGTAGTGACAGAAAGGTGATGAACAGAGAAAGCTGCTACCAAGAAGTGTGCAGCTTCTGCTATAACTGAGATGACAAGGAGAGGCCTTTGGGATTGGTTTTCAGGAGGAGTTTGGAAAAGTCTGGAGAAGTGGGCTAGGAATGCAGACAGTAAAGACTGTGCTGATGAGGGTTCATATGGAAATGAGGGTTCCATTATAAATTGGACTAGAGGGCATCCTTGTTCCACAGTGGCAAAGACATTTGAGTGCATTTTGCCCATGTCCTGATATTTTGTGGGAGACTGAGCTTAGAGGTAGCATTTAGACTACAGCATGGGTATTACTGGCTGCTTTTAGTGAGAATCAGAAACAAAGGGAAGCAGAGCAGAAAGATCTAAAAATTTTTTGGCCTGACTGGAAAAGTAATACTTATTCACAAGCACAACTCATGAAGGGGTGCAGCTGCCCAAGAGATTAGAACCATTCAAAAGTGTTGCACACAAGGAGAGTAGGGAAGAGGCTTATAGGGAATCTCAGAAATCAGCAAGGCTGCAGCCATCAGAGGCTCAGAGATGTGGAAACACGGTTTGTTTCAAAGGCTTTTCAGGACAGAGAGTGTTTTGAAAAGAAAACCCCGGGGTGCCCTGCTCACCTGGGACCACCTAGCTGTCAAGGCACTGAGAGACAACGTCAGCCCTGGATTGGGTACATCCAAGTGCAGTTCTCAGTGGCAGCAGACCTTGGTACCATCTACATGATGCTTGGTACCATCTACAGGTATGCAGAATGCAAGGGTTTCAGAGTTGTGTAGGCTTCCACAGAGATTTCTGTGGAAAGTCTGAGAGGCCATGCAGCGTGTTGTGGGGTCAGAGTTACTGCAAAATCCCCTGCCAGAATGACACAGGACAAAACTGTGAGTGTGAAACTGAAGCTGAATTTCAGACCCCACGAAGTTAGAGATGCCAGGAACATAGAACCCTGCTGACCAAAGCTGCCCAGAAGCGTGGCCATGTGTGCTGTTACCCGAAAAGCCAGAGGATTGGGCTTCTTGAGGCCTTAGGAGCCCACGTCCCGTTATGCTGGACAAACAGGTGTAGGACTTAATATCTGCCCTACTGGGTTTCTATCTTAGTTTGGGTCAATTTCTTTCTATCCCCCCAACCCTCTGTTTTGGAATGACAATAGATACTCTATGCCTGTCCCATTGTGTCTTGGAAGCATGTATCTGGTTTTTCAAATTTTTTACAGGGGCTCACAGATGAGTTTTGCCTTGAGTCCCAGAGATTTCGTACCTGGACATTTAAGCAGTGCTAGAACAGTGAGGACTTTGGAGACTCGTGGAGGTGGACTGAATACTTTTTGCATTTGATATCAACAGAAATTTGGGGAGCCAGAGGCAAAAATGCTATAGTTTAGATCTTAACTGTCACCTAAACGTACATGTGGTAAAGTCTTGGTCTCTGGTGTGGCGCTATTGGGAAATGAGGCCCAGTGGAAGGACATTGGGTCATTGGAAGTTTGCCTTTGAAGGGGATAGTGGTACCCCAGCCTCTTCCCCTTCCTTTCTTTTGCTTCTTGGCCACTAAATGACGCTTTTGCTTCATGATGTCTCCTACCACGACCTGTTGCCTCACCACAGGCTCCAAAGCAATGATATATATCAGCTGATGATGGATCGAAACCTCTCAAACTGTGAGCCAAAATAAACCTCTCTTTTTCTCTCTCAAAATGTGTAGATTTATTTTTCTAACATCAAAATATCTTTATGTTCCTGGAACAAATGCTAACTTGTCATAATATAAAATTCTTCCCATGTATGACTGAGTTGTAATAAATACAAAATATTTAAATTTACATCAATATTCAATATTGAAATATGTAGATAGTTGTCTTTTCATAACTAATAACAGGTTTTTGAATTGCAGTTATGCTGGTTTCTTGAAAATTTGTGAGCCTTTCTATTTTTCGACATGTTTTGAAATATTTTAAGTAAATTTGGAAGTATCTGCTCCTTGGAAATTATGAGTCAACTAGTTCCATTGCTTTGTCAACAGAATATTTTAATTACTTTTCAAAAATTATGAATTTCTGCTTTGTGAATTGTCAATTTGTCAACTTATATTTTGTTAGGTAATTTCATTTTCTTTGAATTTCTAATTTAATTCCATAGAATTATAAGCATATGAAATGTTATAAATCTTTTTCTTACTTGTATTTAGAACTTCTTTCTCATTCTTAATTAAAACTTCTGAGCTGGGCATGGTGGTGCACACCTGTAATCCTAGTGGCTCAGGAGGCTGAGACAGGAGGATCTTGAGTTCAAAGCCAGCCTCAGCAATGGCGAGGCATTAAGTGAGACCCTGTCCCTAAATAAAATACAAAAAAAAAGGGCTGGGGATGTGGCTCAGAGGTTAAGTGCCACTGAGTTCAATCTCCGGTACCAAAAATAAAAAAATTAAAATAAAAAAACTTCTGGCTTCTGTCTGGTCATGCCACAAAACTGATATTTATTCATATTTTAAATTTGTGGTAAATTCAAATTTAGAAAAAAAAATGATGAAGGTACAAGTATTGCACCTTATTGGAAAATTATATGCATTTTGCAAAATTATCAGACAACATAAAATTCCCTGCATGTACATATTTGGCCCTGGTGATAATAAACAGGAGCTTACCATTGTTTTTACTTTATTATAATTCCAAATTTTGAAAAATGAAAATAGGAAAACCTGTATGTGTAATTGTAATTCTATTTCTGAATGTTTGCCTGTTCCCTAATCTTTAGTATTGAAACCAAATCACCAATGGTGTTAAGACCTGTGGTAGGTGATTAGAACATGAATGTGGGACTTAAATTAGCACTCTTATAACATAGACCCTAGAGAGTTGCTTTGCCCCTTCTGCCATGCAAGGATAGAGTGAAAGGGACCATTTATGAACCAGAAAGATTTTATCAACAGACACAAAATCTGTTAGTGTCTTAATCATGGACTTTCTACCTCTAAAACTATGAAAAACAAACTTTATTGTTTATAATCTACCCAGTTAATAGTATTTTCTTATAGAAGTCCAAATGGATTAAGACATGTAATCTTATTTTCATTAAAGTATAGAGTGATTTTTGTTGTAATTCTTAAGGTTTTTGCTTCATTATTTCTGAAAAAGAAGTTTAGAATAATGGGTTATGCGCACCAAACACCCTGCAATCTTACATGTTCTTTTCCAAATGATGTTAACAATATTTTATTTCATCTGACAGCTCTCTTTTTGCATGTATATGAGGAAGTAGATGATATTTGGTTGTCACTGGAAATTTGGTCCAACTATGAGAACTACATTTATTCCTTGATTTGAAAGACATAGACTAAGATTACAAGAGGAAAAATCTATCTTAAAGGTATTGATATTTGTGCATACACGCATATGTTGAAGGTTTTTTTTTTTTTAAATAATCCAAGTTCATGAGAAATCATAGTTTTCTTAGCAAATATCTTGGCTATCACTCTTTGGAACACTGTAGACCTTCTTGGATGATAGATATGGAACATTTTTGCAACAACCCCTTCTTTGGGGACCTTAATGTTCATGCAGGTTCAACCTATTCTCAAACTTTTACTTCTTAGTATCCACATGTGTACAACCTGAAAAGGCAGGGGCATTCACCCTTTGGAGGGTGAGTCATTGACCCATGGGGAAAGCAGCTGAAAGACAACTCTCTCTCCTTCCCCCTCAGGTGGGAGGAGCAGTCTTCTGAGGCCATCATCCTCCTCGATGATGGTCTTCCTGGCCATTCCAGGACTGTCTTTAATACTCCTATCTGCCTTCTGCACCTGCCCAATCCTTTTAGATAGAGTATTTTTATTTTAGTTGTACCTTGTTGCCTAAATAGGATTTTATATGTATCTCAATTTCATCAAAATTTCTGACAGATGTTTTCTATTCAAGCATTTTCTATTTTCACATTTGTATGTGAAGTTGCATGCTTTAGGCATCCAACTATTAATAATAGCTCATTTTTTTACTGATAAAACTCAATGTCATTTAATGCCATAATTTCCATCATTAATGTATAAGAGCATTTCTTTTACATTATAGATTAACAATTGAGACCCCCCAACTCCTAAGGAACATTTTTCTAGAACCTATTTTCTAAGGAAAGAGTTTCCTTAGAGTCTTCACACCCCAAAAGGGGATTTACCAAAAGCTTTATAAGACAGAAAATGTACAGAATGGTAACATAAAGATTTAGTGAAATGTTTTTTAAAGTTCAAGGAAAAGGAGTTTTACATTTCTGAACCTTTCTAAATTAAGTCCAAGAAGTTTATTGATTATAAATTATTTACTCTAACAATGAATGGTATGTAAAACATTATCCAGTATCTGGTCTTCCTAATTGTAGTTTTGCATTTTTGTTTTTATTTCCCACCCCCCCTTGTTTTAAACTCCCGATGTCATATAGACGCCCAGAGTCTCTGGTCATATTTACCTCCCAGTAGACTTAATTTTCTCAGGTTTCTCAAGCATTTCTAGCCATTAACTGAAATCTTCAGTGGGCCTTCCCTCAAGCCATAATCAGGCTGGTGATTACATTGCACATTACTGCTTAAACAGTTTACTCTGAACCAATAGCACGGCAGTGCCGTACAGGGCACTTACCTGCAAGTCCCCAGAACCCATTATTCCTGAAACACTGAGAAATTGTGTATTTAATATGGATTCCAGATTTTAAAGTTGAAAACACTAAAAACTCCAAAAATTATTTTGTTATATTTAGCACTTATAACTAGTTTAGACCCCAGAGTGAATCTGTGCAACTATTTATCATTAATGTCTGCAAACGATTGTTGTGCATTCAGAGGAGTGATTTTATAGACACGGTTAGAGTTTCAGGGACTGGTTCTGATGTGCCCTCAAGGAGCTCACAACCTCAGAAGGAGTTTACAGACTATAAAATTGCCTTTGTTGATTGCCTGGAAACCCCAGGTACTTTGATTCCTAATCTATCCATTTAGTTTGGGTCTGAAAGGCATTAAGAAGAAGAAAATAAGTCAGATATTTTTGGAATATTTAAAAATTTAGGAATTGTAGTCTATAAAATGCAAACCATTTCCAGTTGCCTGTTGGGTGTAATTCCAAGCAGATTTTCGGAAACCATTTTTTTTTTTCTAAAATTCTGCATTACTTATATTTGGGGAGTGAGATTTATCAAACATCACCTCACAAATACAAATCAATTGCTTGCATTGACACAATTTGTACACATGCATCTACGTGTCTACTTATTTATTGAATGTTTAATGAAATTCTGCCACAGAGCACAAATTGTGCCAAATAGGAAGAATTCAACAGTGGATGAAGAAGGGGGTAATACCAGATTTCCTGAGACTTTCATTCTCTTGATAGAAAATGGCAATCAATGAGCAAACGGTATGGAGAGTAATTACAGATGGCTTAAATGAAGTACAAGGAAGGTGTGTTAGGGAGCACATGAGGTCAAATTTGAGATGGCGTGGTCAGGAAAAGTTCACTAAGGAAGTGTATGTAGGCTGGAAATGATCGATAAGAAAAGAGATGGGCAAAAACTCTGAGAAAAACACTGCCAAGAGAGTTGGGTGCAAGCTAAATGACTTCCAGCCCCTTCCAGACTGCACTGAGTGAGTGGGTTCCATGTGAAGAAATGACAGAGGCAGAGGCCATATGGAAGGCCAGCAGAGTATTAAAAAATGATCAATGTCACCAATCGTCAGGGACACGCCAAACACCACCGTTACATATCCCCGGAGTCCAGTAAGAATGGCCATTACCCAAAAGGTGGCAATGGCACATGCTGGCGAGGAGGGGGAGGAAGGGGAAGCCCTGCCCAATTCTGATGGGAATCATATCAGTACAACCATTGCAGAAAAGAGCATGAAGTTTCCTAGAAAAAATAAAAAGGAAACTTACAATAGATTCCAGCCATCCCACCCCTGGGTGTATATCCAAAGGAAACAAAATTAATGTGTTCAGAAGAAACCCACACTCCAGGACAACACTTCTCCCAATACCCAGAGATGGAAACAACCTAAGTGTCCATCCACCTGGGTACACTTACTGCTCAGCCACCCAAAGGAATGAATTCCTGTCACGTGCCACCACATGGATGGAACTGGAGATCACTAGGTTAACTGAGATGAGCCAGGCACAGAAAGACAAGTAACATAACACATGCTCACACTCCTACGTAGAAGATTAAAAAACAGCAGTAAGTCTCCTAGAAGCTGAGAGTGGAACAGTGGTTACCAGGGCTGTCGAGAGTCAGGGGAGGTAGGGACGGGGTGAGCTCAACCAGTGAGTCCTCAGTTACAGTCAGAAACGAGCAAGATGTTCTGTGCACTGTTGCTCCACAGGGTAACTATAGACCACAAAAGTGTGCTGTGCATTTTAAGAGGTGAATTTGAATCATGACATAGATGTGTTTAATCTGATACAAACATTATAATGTATATGTGTATTGAAATCTCGCATGACACCCTATAAAATGTACGCTTTCAGTGTTTTAATGTATCAGTTAAAAAATAAAATTAAAAGAGAGAAATGATGGCGATAGAAGCAGAAGCCAAATCATTCAAAGCCTGCAACCAGGATTAGGAATTTCCATTTTCTTCAAAATTCAGTGAGAAATCAATGTAAGATTTTGAACTTAGATTAGTATGAAAACATGACCAGGGAGATTGTGTGCTAAACAGGCATTAAAATAGGCTTCAGCCCAGTGCATATGTTTCTTTGGGAAGTGCAATTGAAACGAATACAGGATATGAGGAGGTTCATCTGAAAGGTTAATTCTTGCCAAATGGAAGGAGGATCAGCTGGGATCTACCCATTAGGATCACATGACTCTAGGTCTGAGGATGTGAGGAAAGAAAGTACTAGAAAGTACTAGAGTACCAAGAAAGTACTAGAGAGGTTGTAGTGTTATTCAAATTCCATAATAAGGAAAAGAGTAACTGATGGAATTTAATGTGGAATAGAAAAATAATAAGAATTCTGTGTCCTAGCTAGGCACAGTGGTGCATGACTGTAATCTCAATAGCTCAGGAGGCTGAGGCAGGAGGATGTTGAGTTCAAAGCCAGCCTCAGCAATGGCGAGGTGCTAAGCAACTCAGTGAGACCCGGTCTCTAAATAAAATACAAAATAAGAAAAAAAAATTCTGTATCTGAGACAAAGAAAATGAGTCACTGGGGAAAATAAGTAGAAACAATGACAAAGATACTTCTTTTTAAAAAGGATAGTTACAGAAAGAATAAGTGACTTGTTGCCTGTGAGTAAAGTGAAGTGACTCGGGGTGGGGGGTGAGCATATAAAAGGGAGAGAGAGGATTCTATGGGACCTACCCCAGCTGATCTGCAGTGAGTGTGTATATTTTGCCTTCTAATAGCTATTTCAATTAAATTATGAATAATAATTGGAAATATGATGCTGGGAATGGGTTGAATGAAGGGGCGAGTGCTCGAGATTGTAGTCTAGAATCTGCAGAGGCTGGGATTGAGTGAGCTGAGGGAATTTCCATTTGAAGGTACTTCTGCAGTGTTCCTCACAGGTGCAATGATCTAAAAATGAGGGATGAAGGGTGATGTTCTCATGTGCGTCATTTAATCCATCAAAGTCATCAACAGTCTGGTAAGTAACGATCAGACAGTTGAGGCGAAGTGCCAACTACAGAGGAGAAGGCTTCAGGGCAGCGAGTGCAGGCCTGGAGAGGCAAAAAGTAGAAAAGAAATGTAGAGAAAAAGAAAATCAGGAAAGAGATGATTCCCAGATAGAAAAATCAAAATCTAATGCAGAAAAAAACAGCCACATCCTAAATGTAGGAAGATCTGTCCAAGTGATTATGTAAATGAAATGAAGGGGTCAAAGGTTGAGGTTTCTTACAAGCAAAAATTCGAAAGGCATTATCTCATGTCAGACCGGGGTTCATTGCTAGAAAATGATTAGAATCATTGCTGCAAAGTCAAGAGGTGTCCAAGTGGAGAATTGGGCTTATGAAAAACAATAACAGAATTAATGAAGGGGCTTTAACCTTTAAGTTCAACACATATTTAATTCTGTTTGTCTGAGCAAAACTTAAATATAAGGGAAGTAATTTATTGTTAAAGCCATGTAAAGTGCAATGATTATTATGCTAATAAGCCTGGAGAAGTAAAATCTCTTGCTTTATAAATGTCATAGATTAAAAATGGATTGTGCTAATAATCAGAGCAATGACGATTTTATGATTTTAACACAGATCATTTTACTCCAGCTTTAATTGTCTTTTTTAATTTAACAATTTTATTTTAATTATGGGGAGTCATATATAATTATTTTGAACTTCACGAAATTATTTCCATGTACAGCAGTTTAAAGCCGTACACCAGATATTTAAAAGACATGAATCTCTTCACAATGCCCGTTGAAGCTTTTTCTAAAGGAATGGATGGTTTAAAAATTATATAAGAGAACTTTTATATGAGGACAATTTTCTTTAACAGTTGCTGCTTTGGATGCTCTGTCTTGAAATGAAGGCTGTTCATACTTAAGTGGCTCTTGTATTTGGAATCAATTATCTCTGGTATTTGCAATTAGCGTACTGGTCACTTTTTAGTTTCTCTCAAGTTTGAAAGATTCAGATTAGGTAGACGAAATTAACTCATTTGTGACCTTTCACATGAATAATGTGCATTTCCAAGATTTCAGATTATCTTTGAAAGCAATTCAATTTTGTAAGTGAACCGGATGCAGAGAGTTGGGTTGGGCTGTGTTTGGGGGAAGAGGAATATTTTATACTACATTAAAAAATTCTACTAACTTTACCACCTAAATATTTCTGAAATGACTTCCCTTCCTCACCCCTTCATGCAGACTACAATTATCCCAGTTCAGGCCTGAGTCTTTCACATCCCTGACTCTCTGTGTTCCGGCTCTCCTGCTCACTTTGGCCTGAGTATCCAAACAGCTCTCACTTCTTCCATTATTTCTTCCTAAACTGCTGTCTCATGCAGGTGTTCCCACTGATGAAATCCTATTGTGATCACATTACCTAATCAGGGAAGGTGACCCTGTCTCTGGCTAAGGAATCAGTTAGGACTTGTCAACGATCATTTTAGGAGAGACATGTGACAGTTCTAGCTAATGAGACAAAAAAAAAGAGGTGGGAGGGGTAAGCTGGGATTTTCTCTGGAAGATTTCTTTAGAGAGAGGTGGAATTGGGGGGGGGGGTGACTAGAAAGGACAGCCCTTCTTTGAATGCCAGGCATGTCATGTCTAGATGTGATTCCTACCTGTGTTGTAGGATAAACCACCCGAGAAAGAGAAACTATTGAAGAATCATAGAGAAAAAAAAAAAAAGAATCACAGAGAACCTGAGCCAAAGTTTTAGTTTGCAGAGCCCAGAGCCCTTCCTGCTGATAACCTTCTTGTCATTTGACATAGTCGTTCGTTCTCCTTCCTATTTAAAACATTTGAGTTATTTAAATCTCTCTCAACTGCTGTACACAGAACAGTAGAGCTGAAGAGAGTAAAATGATTAGTAGCAGAAGCTTGAGACATGGAGCAACCTATTCTGTTTTTCTTCACTTAAATCATTGCTCATGCCCTCTAAAGGATAGCTGCAAACACACAGAGAGATTACAAACTACCTGATTTGATGGAAACAGCCACACGTGAGAGGAAAGCAGTGGTGGTGGTTTTGAGTACGTGCACAAATGGTAAGATTACCTTTTATTAATTCTGATTTTTAAAAATGTGACTTGGAAAAAAATGAACATATTCAATTCTTTTTGCTGTTAGAAAATCACCACTAAGTGGTTTCATGATACATGTGTATTGTCACACCGTTTCCATGGGCCAAGGCTGTGAACAGCACTTTCCTGGGTCCCCTTTTCAAGGTCTCTCCAGATTAGAATAATTTGTTGGTCAAGGCTGCATTCTGCTTGGGAGTTTTGATTGAGGGAGAATCCCTCCCTAGCTCATTCAGGTTGTTGGCAGAGCTGACAGTAGTGAAGAGCATTTCTGTGACTCAGGTAACAGGCTTCTTGCTGGCCATTGCGGAAGCTGCCCTTAGGAGCCACAGGTGGCCTGCAGTTCCTTGCCACCTGGCACTCTCCACGGAAACACCTCTAAGAGGCCCTTCCTGAAGGCAGCAGGAGAGCCTCCTGTGTGCTAACAAGACATCCTGGTAATCCCACCCTAGCCTCCTCCCAGCACCTGGGCACATTCTGTTGGTTAGAAGAAAGTCACTGGCTGCATTCTCATTGGAGGAGGAAGAAATCATCAGGGTGACACCTGGGGAGGCCTTGTGGGTCATCTTAGAATTGCATCTGCTGTAATGAAACCAATAAGTCAGTGAACACCATTGGTACAACAGGCAGCAGCAACTTAGACATTATTCAAAAGCACTGGGACCTAGAGCAACAGGGAGAAATCTTTGTGATATTTCATTCTTTACATACCTTCCACAAGTATACTGATGAAAGTTATATAATATAAATATATCATAAAACATATAATAATGATATATAATAAAATCTTTAAGCCACAGTTGAGAGAGTTAATGCTGTTGGATATTTTCAATGGTGTTTATATTTTATATACCCACATTTATATCTTTCAAAGTGATGTAAAACAAACCACAAGATTATTGCTAAAATATTGGTTAACTTTGCTCTTGTGTTGACCTGGCTCCGTGTCATTTACCCTCTTTTTCCTACTAAAACAAATATTTTTATATTGATATTAACTTGATATTTAGTGAAGAAACTTGAGGCCCTGGGTTCAATCCCCAGTACCTCCCAAACAAATAAAGCTTAATTGTTTCTCTAATTATAGCAAAGAGAATATTTTGAAATGGTTGAAGTTAATGAGACAAAATACAAAGGTAACTGATGATCTATTGCTATGGATTGAATCTTTCTTCTCTCCCCAAATTCAGATGTTGAAATCCTACTGCCAAATGTGCATTAGCAGGTGGAGCCCTGGGAGGAGATTGGGATTGGGATTAGGTAAAGGGCGGAGCTCTCATGAGTGGGATTAGTGTCCTGATGAGCCAGGAGACAGCCAGCTTCTCCCTGCTCTTGGCCATGTAGTGTGCAATAAGAGGTCTCCTGTAGTATTGAGGAAGTGTCCCTCCCTGACACTGAACCCACCAGCCCTGTTCACCAGCACTGTTGTGGGTCTCACATTAAAGAAAACCTGAGTTAATTCACATATGTAGAGCACTTTTGAATATCAGCATTTCAAGCTTTTAATAGCTTTGCATTTACACAAAACTGGGTAAGATTTATGAAGCCTGAGCTCTAGTTTTCTGCTGGGAACTATGTTCTCTAATAAGAAAGATGTGTACATTATCTCATTTAATCCTTAGACTATAATGTGTGCTCTAGGGCCATCTTCAATATATGGGTGAAGCCACATTGGAGTAAAGGAGTTAGGTAACCTCTTCAAGGATATAGAGATACTAATTTTCAGAATCCAGACTGCCTCAGGAAGTCTGACTTTAGAGCTCACATACTGCTACAATGCCCTCATCTTTCAAAGAACAGAAATAACTTTGGCTAAGATGGGTTATAGCCACTGTAAATAAGGGTCCTACTAAATGCAAATAGGAAGGCATTTGTTCATGCAGATGGCAGATACAACTCTTTAATTACTTGGAATAATTGATGCATGGGCCAGAGGGAGTGTACTGTCGATAACCTTGAGATCTATTTCTGGAAAAGTATTGCTTTCCTTTGGCAGTGCTAAATTTCTTTCCATTTTATTTGTGTCCTTATGTTGATTCCAGACATATGAGGTTATGCTTACCTCCTTCAATTTTGCAGGGTAGGTATAGTAGAAAGAGACTTTCCTTTAGGATAGAGCATCTCACTGGGTAGGTGCATTGGTTTTGGTTATAGGGGAGTTCAAAAGTATAGTCTGTGTGATGTTGTCATCTCTGATTGACATCAGTGTTATCTATAAATACCTTAAGAACCTATCTAGACTGGGGCAGTTCATGACATTAGCCGTGTGGCTTTGCAGATGCACATTAGTTTTCAAAGTGCATGTCCTCAGGTTCCTCAGAGATGAGTGCTTGTGGTACTTGTGGTACTCAGGCTTGTGGTGGCACAGTCTCCATGGTAAAGGATATGGAGAGGACTGTCCCCAGGTCCCTTAGGGAAAGAACCAGTGATGCCAACTGTTGTGCACCAAGTTTCCTACAGGATGTGAAGGAGACCCTCCCTGGGATCCTTAGGATGAATGTGGGAGATGCCTGTGCCTGTGGCAATAGCAGCCATCATCTGGAGCCACAACATGGAATGGAAGTTTCCCCAGAGCCTTCAGGATGAGCACAGGTGACGCTGGGGTCTGTGGCATCGGTAATCGTGAGCTCATATTGTGGAACACAAGGAGGGTAATTGCAGTTGGTGCTGGGGCCTGTAGCAGTGTTAGCTACTTTTGTAGAATTATGGGAAGGGAATGATACCTTATCCCCACCTTATCCTGTCCCAAGTGGTATTGGGACTTTTAGCACAAGTGACTGTATTCCCAGGTCCATCAGCTTTGCAGGAGACCTTCCTGGCCACAAGTGCAGGTACAATTTGGGCTTGTGGCACTGGTGTCCATGATGCAGGAGGTGCAGGATGTGGAGGACACCTCCTCTCATCCCTGTGCCGGAGCACTGGTGGGTGGTCCCAGGGCTTGCACCTGTGGTTTGGGAGCTGCAGGGTATGAATGGGATGAAGCCTGTGACATTGGTAACCATGGTCCTGGGGCTTGGAGACACAAGGGGACCTTCCCTAGTCCCCAGGCACAAGCTTGAATGATGCTGGTGGTTTTTGCAGGCTTGAGCTGGGAAGGAGAATCTTTCTCTGACTGTTTTTGCATTAATGCAGTTTGGGATATTTATGCTCATGTTGAAATCAAGAGGCATAAATAAAAGCATGTTGGATAATAATAAAGGTAATATTTAATGTTAAAGGGACTAATTTAGTCTATATTTAGAGTTTCCCTTTGGAATAAAGAATGGAATTGTACATTGTCTAGTATTATGCAATGTATAAAACACAGGGTTTTGTGAGCTCAGTTTTCCTCTGCCTTTTCTATGATTCTCCAGAGTAATCACCTATAGATGAAGTGAGACTGATATTGCCAGAAACAAATTAGAATATTTCCAAAACTAATGTTGGGCAGGAAAAACCTCTAAAGAAAGAACTTACTAAAGTGTACAGAAAGCATCATTTTGGGTGAATATTTCACTTGAAAATTCATTTAGTGACCTCGGAAGGATGTTGGAGAGAGCACTACTGTTTTGTAAATAGCTTTCAATATGAAATGTGATAGGTATTTTGGAATTGTCTGAAAAGCAATCTTGAAACTTCAAGCAAAGTTAAAAAAAAGAAAATGTCTATGGTATTTGTGGATGTCTCCTAAACTATAGAAAACTGAAAGTCTTTAGAAAGTTTTGTTGCTTAAAAAAAGAAGTCCATTTCAGGCAAGGAAGTTTTCCACTAACAGAAGAAGAGACTTTTAGGACACAAGGGTTAGGAATGTACTCAATGATATTTACTGAATCTGAACCCTCAGTTTTCAATATTTTATGTTTAACTACCTGTAGTTAGTTTTTCAATAAATCTAAATTGTGAAAATTAAGCTCTTTGATTACTGAGAAACAACTAAAGAGCCTTTAAAGTTTTAAATACAGAAGGAATTTATTTTACTAAACTAAGCAGTGCAAATCATTTTTGTTTGTGTGTGTATTGTAAATTGATAAACCTAACGGGAAGCCTTGGCAAAGTTCCTATCCAATGGAATATTTTCATCAACAGTCATTTATTAACAAATAATGATGCTGCCTCTGTATTCAAAGGAGATGAAATGAACACTGTCAAACATACTTTTCTCAATCTTCCAAATACCAAAATGTTGCCTTCTCATAACAGCTATGTAATTGGTGGCATGAGTTTATCATCGTTTCTCTCCCAACTCAAACAAAGTTATTCAGCTTGTGTGTAAATATAAGCCTTTCTGATTTAATATGAGAAAAAATGTCTTTTAAGGGCAGGCTCAGTAATGTTTCCTTTGGTATAAAAATGTAGCAATTATTGGTAAACAAAGAGATGAACAATATCAGTTGATTAAATGAGTTTCCTTTTTAAGTTACAAAATCTGTCTCTATCAAGGGACATCTGAAAGAAATAAACAGCTTTTGAAAAAACGCAAAGCATGTCCTCTCTCATCACACGGTAAGGTCAGTGGGGATTCACTCTTTATTTGAGGGATCATCTGGATTTTGCTGTCTATTGGCCACTACAGAAATTTGATTTTGAAATGAAAATGAAAATAAAAATCTATTTTTATACTGATAATTAGTTCAAACTACATTTTAACATTCTGATTAGTAATTAGACAAAATTATTCTGTGCAGATTAATAGCTATTTAGTATCATCAGGAAAAGGTGCATTTGTTAAACATCCAATCTTACATTTCTCAATTTTTCTCTTCAATAATTGGCTTTAGAATAAAAATAATTTCAATATGACTGTGTGTGTGTGCATGTGTGTGTGTGTGTGTGTGTGTGTGTGAATTGCATGTATGTTTAAAAAGAAATGTGGCCTAAAGTTTTGCCCAAAGATTATTTAATAAAAGAATCATTTATCTTTTGACATCTGTCTCTGAGAGATGTTAAAACATTTATATTTCTATAGTTAAATATTTGATACAAAAAGAAATATTAAAAGAAAACATCTGTCAATAATTTCACCAAACCACTTTGTTTTGTCTTGTTCTCTTTGTTTTTGAGTATATCTTGATACATGTCACATTACAATTTTCTATTTGGCTTATTTGCCTAATGTTTGAGTATGAATATTTTGTTACGGTTTTTGTCATTTTTATCTTATTGACCTCACAACATTTGAGATTGGCTAGCATATTTGAGATTGGCTAGCATATTAATATCATTTTTAATTTTGTGATGTTGTAATGGACACAATTTTGTTCGTATTCATTACACATTAGTTATGATATGGATCTTTTCTTACATTTAAACATTTTTGGTTTTTTATAAGAGAATTTTCCTCTCTCTCTCTCTCTCTCTCTCTCTCTCTTTCCCTCTCCATCCCCCATCTTCTCCCCCCTCTCCTTTTCCTTTGAAATTTTTCAGGACAACCATGCAAAGAAATGTGAATTTTAGAGATTTGACCTGGGAGCAGAAGGAGAAAGTCTTGATATTGCTCTTTGCAAAAATGAATAGTTTTATTCCTTGGTAACTCTTTATTTCTGCAGTGAAATTTCAAGTTGTTATCCAACCTAGAAACCACAGAGGAACAATGAACTCTTTCTTACTTAGAATTAAAGGAACTGTATGGAAGGACCAGAAAATATAAAAGAGTCCTACTGCTTAGCTACCAAAACTCCCAGAGGTGAGAATGGCAGAGGAATGAATAACACAAAAACAAAAGGGGAATTGGAATTAAAAGGGAGAAAAGATTGATTTTCCATGTTTAAGGTGATGCTTGTTATATAAACACCTTTCCAGTTAGCCTTCTGACTTCTCATTTCCTTTTAAACGTCCAGCACTTTCTCTAGCCCTACCAAGGTACTTCAGGCACTCACAAGCACCCTCTCCCCAGGGCTTTCAGTATTTATGATTTTATGTACATGGCCTCAGAATTTGAAACCCCTCTCTGACCAGAACCTCTGATCTGCCTACTCAATCAGCCCCTTTCTTCTATTGAACAAATGCTCTGCCCCTGGGTTCAGCTCTTGTCTTTCCTGCTCCTTGGAGTGTAAAGCCCCCAACTGACTTCATTTTTTCCGTGGAATCACATCGCAGTCTAAAATGACTTTTGCATTCACCAATACCTTAAAACTCTGCAGACTGTCTGCTTTTGATAGTAAGTTCCTCCATGTGCTGCTATTGGCCTCGTCCAGTTAATTGATTTCTCAGTCTCTTAGTTTATGCACCAAGTGGAAATTACAAGGACCTTTCTTCTAGGCTTACTGTGAGGACTAAATGAGATAACACAGGGTAACAGGGACAGCAATGCCTGGAAGTCACTGCGCAGCCCACATAGACAGTATTTCATTCCATGACACCTACCCTGGTAAATTGTACACTGGGTAAATTCTGCTGTCTATTTTCTTCTTAGTTACAAATTGCTGAGTGTTGCTGAATTGTAATCTTGTATTTTAGCTGCAGTACAAGTTATTGTTAAAATGTTGTATCTTGCTGTGTTATTATGTATTTTACATAAGATGACTATGAATCATAATGCTTATTATCCAAAACCGAAAAATATTTGAGGGGAAGGAGGTGTTACTAAGAATGCTGCCTTGGGCCTGTGCACTTCCCCCTCACCGTGTACAAACTGGCTTCCGATTGACTGTCCGAGAACAGTTCAAATTTGTGTTTTCATCATGCTCAACAGTTATGGAGCCCATGTGTGGTTTGGTGATGCTGATTACCTTGTGTCTGTGGGAGACTCTCTGCACCCCATCCATGGTGAGGATGTGAATTTGAATCCCCCTTCGACCTCCTTCTTATGTTGTTCCCATTTTCTTCACCTCTTCCTGCCTTCTCTTTAGGGCCTGCCATTCTCTTCTGTATTATTTCTCTTAGGGAGCTCAACCTCCTCAGTTGTGGTCTGCAGTCAAGAGAATCCACCTCTGTATTTCTTGCCCCATCTTCCCACCATGCTCCTGCTACTGAGAACCGCTCCATGGGTACTCTGCTACATCCTATTCGCCACTTCAAGACATCACTTCTAATGCTCATCCTTTGTCTGGGTGTTTCATTCACTTTAATGGCATCACTACTTACTTAGTCATTTAGTCTCCCAACTTGAGTCATTATAAATGACTCATCTCTTTCTTAATTTACCATCTAGGCAACACCTATTTAATATTTTCTTTTTGGTGGGTGCTCTTCTGCATACTGGTGATATAATGACTAATATGTTCCTGAATGTTGAAACTTTCACTCTAGTGGGCAATAAATAAACATAAATTATAAATGATTATATAAAACCTAATTTGGGATAATACAAGTTTTTTTGAAGATCTTAACACAGGTAAACATGTTCCCGTAACTGGAGTGTTAAATTAGATAATTAGGGAAGATTTCATGAAGTAGATGACTTTATAGCTAAGATTCAAGGAATTCAAAATATACTGTCACATGAAAATCAGAGGGAAGAGTAATTCAAGGGAAAGAGCCCAAAGTACAAAGTTCCTATGATGGGACCCCATTGATTGTACTGCAGGAGCAAGTGGAGGCTGAAGCCAAGCAAGCCTGGGCGGAGGGGTGTAAGGTTGGAGATGGGGATAGGGCTGAGCTCATGAAACGTCTTTTAGGTCTTAATGAGAAAAGTTACAGGCAAACAGGTGCATTATATTTTTTTATGTTTTTAAAAGTTGACTCAAGTGTATAATGTGGGGAATGCACTCACAAATTAACAAGAAGCTAAGAGGCTTTTGGAGTAGCCTTACTGATGGTAGTTTGGCTTAGAGTGGCAACAGTGGAGTAAATTATGGATATATTTTAGAGTTGGTTGAGTGATATGTTTTAATGGTAGTAGGATAAAGGAGAAGGACTTTTGTGATGGGGTCACTAATGATGTCTTTTACTAAGATGAGAAAGAATAGACAAGCAAAGATATGACTACTCATCAAGAGTTCTATTTCTAGACATTTATGAGGAATGGAAATACTAATACTAAGTAGGCAGTTGACTGGGCTTGGGGCTCAGTGGAATCTTCAGACACAGGAAGAATGGAAATATGGTGGTGTGGAAGCCAAAGGAATAGCGTTTCACAAAAGCCTACTTACTGTCAGTGGTCCACTCAATCAGGTGGGAACAGACCTCTGATCAGGGTGCAAGGTGATGTGCCACTTTCTTGCTTCAGTAGACTAGCAGCCTAGGTGCCTCATTAGAATGAGTAGAGAAAGACTATAAATATGAAGTGGAAACTATTGATTTTTATACCCAATGGCTCTGCATCAAGTTTCTGCTTACCATTTCCTCTGCATTAGTTCCCTCTGCATTCCCATGTCTTCTGCTGTAATTCAGACCCTATTATTTACCTTCTGAACCTTTGATATGGTCTCTGGATTGCTTCTTGCCTGGGAAAGTTATGTCTCTCCTCTGCAGAAAGCTTCCCCATTATCAAGACTCATTGACTCATCTTCTTAAAATGTCTTTCCTGGTACACTATCAATTATCCTGTAAGGACTTGAAATTTTTCTGTGAATATGAAAAGATGAGACCTTTTGTTCACATATATTTCATACGTTTGAAATATGAGATTAACTTATTTTCACAGAAATTCTATTACATCCATAATAATTATCAACTTTTTAATAATGGACTACAAATACTCTGTTGGACTATTGGTCTAGGCTAACATTCTTTTAGCGGGGACTAATTTGTCTTGACAAAGGTATTTTCATATAAATTGCATTTTATTAGTTAAATTTTTTGAATTTACATTTTTATTGTAACTAGGATATTGCTTTATTGTATCCTCAATTCACAGAAAGGAGTCAATGGCTTAGCAGTCACTCACTGGTGCATGAAGGTAGTAATAAAATAGGATCATAAATACCACAAGACTGATAGTCATAAATACAAACAATGATCAATTGTGTTAAGATAAAGAATGTGAATTTGTTATGAGAAGAAAGGTTTTTGAGCATGTAACGATTTCATAAAGGTAGCAACAAACAAAAATAACAAACAAAAATTTCAAAGGAAGATCTTAGAGTTGTTGAACTGGTAACCATTTACACTGTTTCAAACATTTGGCAAATAATTGTGTAGAATTTTCAAAATTTTAATTTGCCAATTTAAATCAATGATTTTAAATATTATTTAAATAATGACTTCTCTGATAACACAATTGAGTTTTACCTGAACAGGATAAAAAAATCATCATCTTATTATGTGAAATTAATTAATTTTGTCCAAATAAGAAAGAGGAAAGCAAAACTCAGGCTGTCAAAGTTTTAGCACATTTTAGTTTCCATAACAAAGTACATTCCAGGGTTTAAGAGCCTTACAAGGCAACTAATGGTGTTATCTGAGGAAAACTGAAGACACTCCAGGGTAAATGCAGTTCTCCACCGACATGGCAGTGACTGGAGGAGCTGTGGCCATGCAGTACCCGAGCCATCAGCTACGCTGCAGGTTGTGGGGGAAACCAGGTGTGTGGTGTGCACGAGAGAGAAGGATTCCACGCAGTTTGTTCTGGTGATCGCTGAAAAACTACAGTGCAAGAGCAGAGCTTTCTCATTTAATTAGAGATTCTGTTATGCCTTGAATGGAGTGGTTATAATATGGTGCCAGCATAGGCACCGTTTATTCTTGAGATAGTGATGATTCTCAAAAACATGCTTGTCAGTCCTGATCTACTATTGACCAATCAGAGAACACTGGAAATAAGATCAAATTATGGTCCTGTTGTCTGTAACTTCTTACCACACTTTCTAAAAAAAAAAAAATGAGTATTAAATCATGAATTTGTTTGGTTTACCCTGCAGTAGTGAGACTTAAAAGGTTATAATGATTCTGAAATGTGATTAGGAAACAAATATACAGAAAACAATAAAAATGCCTGTGAATACCATTCTTGGGATTTCAAGTATCATGTATAATAACTGATCACAAAGATAATTTCAGCAAAATCTATCACTTGTTAGGCCAACATATGTCTATTTAAAAAATTAAAGATAAATGTAAAGATTGATTTTTTATATTTTATTTTAATTGATTCATAATGACTGTACATATTTACAGGATATAGCATGATATTTTAATAGATGTATACATTATATAATGATCAAGTCAAGGTATTTAGCATATTTGTCATCTCAAACATTTATTATTTTAGTATGGTGAGGTTATTCAAAACACTATCTTGTAACTAATTTGAATTTTATTATACGTTATTGTTTACTACAGTTAACTTACTGTGCAAGAGAATGCCAGAACTTATTTATGCTAATTTTAATTTTGTACCCATTGGCCTATTTCTTTTTCTTCTTCTTTTCTCTTATTTTGACGACCACTATCCGGCTCTCTGGTTTTATGATATCAACTTTGTAAATTCCATACAGGAGAAATAGCCATGCAGTATTTGTCTTTATGTGTCTAGTTTACTTCAATTAAGATTATTTTCTACAGGTTAATGCATGTTGCTGCAAATGAGAAACATTCTTTTTATGTCTGAAAACTGATGCACTGTGTGTGTGTGTGTGTGTGTGTGTGTATGCACACATGTGCGTGGTTTCTTTACTCATTTGTTGGTGGGCATCCCCATTTTGGGGCTCTTGTGAATAGTGCTACAATAACCACAGAAGTGCAGAATACCTCTTTGACATATTGATTTCACTTTCTTTGGAAATATAGCCAGTGTAGGGACTGCTGGGTTGTATAAGTTCCCTATTGACTTCTTTAAGGAATCTTCATACTTTGAGCCATAATAGCTGTTCTCAACTGCATTCCCATCCGAAGTATAATATCCTCACAGAATTTGCCATCCTTTGTCCTTTTGGGAATAGGCACTCTAGTTGGAATAAGGTAGTGTCTCAATGTGGTTTTGAGTTGCATTTCCCTAATGATTAGTCATGTTTAGAGTTTTTCATGTATGGTTGGCCATTTGTATGCCTTCTTTTAAAGAGTGTCTTTGCCCCATTTTCAAATCAGATCATTTCTTTTTTACTATTGAGTTGTTTGAGTCCCTTAAATATTCTTGTTATCAATTCTTTGTCAAATGCATAGTTTGTAAATATTCTCTCCCATTTTGTAGTTTTTTTCTCTTCACTGTTGATTATTTTCTTGGCTGTGAAGAAGCATTTTAGTTTGATGTAATCCTATTAGTCAATTTTTGCTTTTTGCTTGTGCTTTTAAATTCTTGTTCATAAAATCCTTGTTAAAACTAATGTCTTTAAGTGTTTTTTTCCCATAAGTTTCCTTTTAGCAATTCTATAGTTTTGATCTTATGTTTAGGTCTTTAATAATTGAGTTGATGTATACATATGGTAAGAGATAGGGGTCCAGATTCATTTTTTGGCATGTGGATATGTAGTTCTTCCAGCAGCATTTAAGAGATGATGCCTATGAGAGAGAACATTCAAACTTTTGTTTTCTGAGTCTGGCTTTTTTCACTTTGCATGATGTTATTTAGTTCTATCCATTTACCAGCCCATGGCATGATTTCATTCTTCTTTGTGGCTGAGTAAAGCTTCATTGTATATACATACCACATTTTCTTTATATATTCATCTGTTGACAGACACCTTGACTGGTTCCATTTCTTCAATAATGCAAATTGCATTACTATAAGCCTTGATGTGATCACTATAGTATGGTGATTTCAGTTCTTTGGGGTATATAAAAAGGAGTAGGATAACTGGATTCCTAGTCTTTTGAGAAATCTCCATACTGCTTTCCAAAGTGGTCATGCTGAATTGCAGTCCCACCAATCATGTATGTGTGTACTTTTCCCCCTACAACCTCGCCAGCATTTATTATTTGTATTCTTGATTATCACCATTTTAACTGGATTGAGATGAAATTTAAATATAATTTTTATAATGCATTTTTCTGATTGTTAGGAATGTTGAACTTTTTTTCATATATTTGTTGGACATTTGTATTTCTTCTTTTGAGAAGTGTCTTTTTAAATTTTTTCACCATTTATTGATTTTATTTGTTCATTTTGTGCTGATTTTGAGTTCTTTATATATGATGGATATTAACTTTATAATAATACTCTGTTGAAAGAGTAGCTGTTAAAGATATTCTCCCATTCTGTAGGTTCTTTCTTCACACTCTCTTGTTTTCTTTGCTGTGCAGAGCTTTTTAATTTGATGGCATCCCACGCCTGGATTCTTGGTTTTATTTATTGAAATTTAAGGAATTTGGTGCCAATATGTTGGACTGTTGAGCCTAGGTTTTCTTCTAGCAGTTTCAAAGTTTATGGTCTAATTCCTAAGTCTTTTATTTATTTTGATTTGACTTCTGTGTGGAGTAAAATAGAAGAACTTAGTTTCCTTCTTCTACATATGTATTTTGAGTTTTTCCAACAGCATTTATTTAAAAGGCTATCTATCTTCTCCAACATGTTTTTGGTACTTTTGCCAAGTATCAGATAACTGACTGTATCTATCTGAGTTGGTTTCTGTGTTCTGTATTCTATTCCATTGGCTTTTATGTCTGTTTTTATTTCAATGCCGTGCTGTTTTTGTTATATTAGCTCTGTAGTATAATTTGAGATCTGATGTTGTGATGTCTCCAGCATTGTTCTTCTTGCTCAGTATTGCTTGAGCTATTCTGCATCTTTTATTCTTCCAGATAAATTTTAGAACTATTTATTCTAGTTCTGTGAATAATATCACTGGTATATTGATGGGGATTGCACTCACTCTCTACAACACATTTGGTAATATGGCCAGTTTATTAAATTTACTAGGAAGAAAACTATGGTGCTGATGGTTAGCTTACCAATGGCTCCGTTCATTTAGAACACTTATTGTCTTCAATTGATGATGAAATAAATCTGTTACACTTTTTGATAAATATATGTTAAATCAGACATACTATTTAAGGTCTATAAAATCTGTTGAAGTAACTCAATTTATCTAAGGAATGATTTAGGTATGTTTTGTAGCAATATAAATTGAGTCATTTAACTAGAAAGTTTTGATTTTGATATTTTTTAACTTAGAGTCTGGTAGGACAGTGTCAATGGACCTTATTTAGGAGTAGTAAATAAATTCTACTCAAGTGTATGGCAACTGATTGACAGAATCACTAAAAACAAGCTACCATTCCCCATAAATGCCATTTATCAAACAAAATGAAAGACGAGGGACATGCTCACTTCTGTAACTCTAGGTAACCATTGGTTTGAATCTCATGAAATCACAGATGTTCCACTGTTTTGGACTGACAAAAAATGAAAAAAAAAATGACTGATCTCAGCAAACAATATGGCTGCTTTAAAACATTTAGAAATATTGGATAAAATACAAACAATACTTATAAATACATATCTCAATTAATAAGGGAGTAAGTAAAGCCAGGAATCCATAATGTAAGAGAGAGTTACATGATATGTGGGAGCTGAGGCCGTGCCTGGGACCTTCTGTGGGTGCTGGTTGATGCAGGGCACCAGGATGCAGGGCTTCCATGTTCCCTCAGGCACAGGGCACCAGGCTGGGCTGGCTGGAGTCCAATGAGATGGCGTAAAGCCAGGAGGTTTGAATGCCCTTACCTACTCATGTGCTCTCAGGAAAACAACAACAACAAAAGGTCGAGGAGTTCATAACTGAATCCTTGCCTTTGTGAACTGTTGAGGTTTCCATTTTTTACTGTCAGAGACACCCTGCACATCTACATCTAGCAAATTCATTTCTCTTTAACCACACTAGCAGGGGAAGATGCAAACTCAGTGCTTTCCATAACAGAGCACTCCCAGATTGTGGCAGGTTCTCACAAAACAACAACAACAACAACAACAAACTTCCCTGAAAATTCATTCACAGCCCCAAGTGGAAAAAAGAAACTGTGCTCCCTAAGAACCAGCAGAGACAGAACAACACAATTAAACAGAATTATTAGATGATGAAATTATAAGCTATAAAATATAACTATGTATAAGTGTCTTCAAAGATGAAATATGGGATTTGAAGCACAGGGAAGAAACATGAGGTCATCAAAATAATCAGAGCAGAACAAATTTTGAAATAAACCTGTAAGAACTTAGAGAAATTTAAATAATAGAAGAGTTAAGTAGAGGGTTAGACACATCTGTCAAAAAAGCACAATCTGGAAACAAGAGCTGAATGTCTTACTTGGGATGAGGCACAGAGAGAGAATGAAAACAGTTTTGGAAGATTTGGGGGAGTAAAGAAGATAGAAGTACTTGTGGCTAGTGGATGAGAAAGAGTAAATACAAAGCCTAGAAAAGAGATGATATGAAAAACCTAATTCCTGAAAATTCTCTGCAGTTGAACAAAGTCTTGATTTCTTATGCTCATGAACCTTGGAGAATCCCGAACAATGAATAAAAGGAAATCCACATCCAGCTGCACTTCAATGCACAACACTCAAGCAACACTGTGCTGTTTAAAAGCAATTACACATAAATATTATTTACAAAAAATAAAATTAGGAAATTTACTAACACCAATAATGAAAGCAGATGACAATGAATTAAAATAATGAAAACCAAAAGTAGCAACTTAAAAATTTATATTAAATCATTAGCTAAATTTTATGTCCTGATCAACATTTATTATGGAAATGGTAATGAAACAAATTACATTTTAGGAAAACAAACAGCATGTGTTAGGAATGTAAACAAATTCTCAACAAAATATAAATTTAACGTTATTATACCATGGGAGGCAGAAATTGAGTGACCAGAGAGAAGGACTAAAATACAAATAAAATCTCTGAACAAAGAAACAGAAAATCAAGGCTTCTATAAAGAAAGTTGCTGGATAAATAATAATAACAGTAATGAATCATTTGACTCACGTGCTGAAGAATCTTCGATCCCACCTCTGCCTGTCAGTGATGTCAGATGTTTATATTCATCTTTCATCTGCCCTAAATGGGATGGGGGTCACAGTAATAATTAACATTATTAGTAGGTACTTTGTTTTGGGATCCCAAAGATGCAGACTCTGGGACCAGGATGTGGGGTTTATCCTTTGACAGGAAGCCGATTCTGGGAACCAGTGGAAGTGCCAAATGTAGGCAGCAAGAGGGGACAATACCAGGAGCATTGATGGTGGAGATACCACCGTGGGCACCTGGAAGTTAAGCTCTCTGAGGAACTGGGAGAGCCAGCATAGGAATACACAGCTCTACTTTTTTTTTTTTTTCCTCCTGAACGGTAAGGAATTTAGAGTATTTAGGCACCACCTCTGTCAGCCACTGCTCAAGGGTGCTAGGGTCGGGGACATTAATTCTGCACAACTTCTGGCTGCCTGCCCTGAACACAGACAGAGCAGGCTCCACTAGCCAGAGGACACCCTCAGCAAAACACTGTAGATGTGGCTGCCCAGTGTTTTAAGGAGGCATTTAATGTTCAGGGTAGGTGGATATGAGTTGAGTTCTGAGGATACTATCACAGGATAGGTTTTAGTTTCTTGTTTTTTTTTTTTTTTTTAAACCAGTCCTTTTTGTCTTCCTAGATTCTGCCCTATACCAAATGCATGGCACATTTGTGTTCAACTCTGAGCTCTTCTTTTCTCTCCACTCAGTGATGATGGATTCATATTCCTTTGCTTTTTTGAAAAAAGAAAAAGAAAAACTAAACATTTCCTACTTAAAGAAACGGGTGCATTTTTCCAGAAGACATTTTACCACTATCATGCTTACTCAAAGGTAAGGTCAAGAGGCGCCCTGCCCTCCTTCTGAACTTTTCTACAGATGCCTGTACCCAGCATCTGAGCCCCAGTGTGTGTCAAAACAGGGAGTTGCCTGAGACGGTTCTGATGGCAAAGTGACTTTCAAGAATGTCACTCATGACTCTAGGAACACCAGACAACTAAGCTGGGGTAGTTTTGTATCAGTTGCAGAAAAGGAAGAAAGCAAATTTGCTGGAGTGGTAGAAAGTCCTGATTGCTTATGTTGAGGAATCTTGGTGAATCTTAGAAGGAATTAAAAAGTAATTCACATATACACACACTTTAGTGAAATACAGAGCATTCAAGAAGCACTCTTTTTTCCCTCCTTTTTTAATTAAGCTGAGTGTAAGATAAGGATAAAGAAGTGTGGTGAAGTCAGACTTATGTCAACCACGAAAATCTGGGATTGAAATCTGCTTTGGAACACTGTTTAGCATCCCCAACAGGAGTTGAGATATAACAGAAAAGTCGTAGCACATGTTTCTTCCAAGAAACACTATGCTTGCTTAACAGTTCATCGTGTTTTACCTTCTCCTAAGACATCCCTGCTTTATCTCAGAATAAAGGTCAAGAACATTCCCTCTTTTTAAAAGTTCACTTACAACACTTCCAAGCTAAGACGCATCATCCTGTTGTTCAATATGTCCAGTGCCAAATGTTGTGTATGTGTGTGCATGTGGGTGAGTCACATTTTTTTTTTCAGTTGCAAGAGATAAAAATCCAAACGACAGAGACTGAAAGGGAATTTATCATTTCATATAATTGGCTGAGGGAGGAGGCTCAGCCATGGGGTAAACTTACATAAGCATCACAGGATCAAGGGGTTCAGATGTCTTGTGAACACACTCCTCTCACTACATTTTCTCAGAGCTGGCTTTCTTCTGAGATGATCTTCTCTTATGTCTGCCAAAGAAGTCAGGCCAGTGGTCAGCACTAGCTTCAGGCTTTCATTGTCCTAGGAAAATGAAATACTCTCCCAGGAAAAGAGAAAAAATATTCCCCCAAACATTCAAGCAAAACTGCAGGGTTACCGTACTGTGTCTCCACTCAACCTCAGTGTGGCCAGGGAGGTAGGGTCTGTGGGAGCAAAGACGGGCTCACTGGCCTGCCCACCTTGGGGAAGGAAGGATTTCCCACAGGGAGAACATTTCAGTCAGCAGAAGGAAGATGACATGGAAGTTGAACAAGAAGCCAGCCATTTTATCTTACTTAGAAGGTAAAAGATATGCATATGAAGGTAAATATTTTAAATTGAAATTTGGGGCTAGTCTGGAGGGGCATGTGTTCATTAGAGTTTAATAAGAGAAAACAAAAAGAACACTCAATTGTTACAGCAGAATTTCATTTTGTATGTTTAGTTAGGAGGCTTTCATTCCATTAAATTTTACATATAATCAAACCTTATTTATTTCCCTTGAAGTGAATGGAAACAGAAATGTGCATCATTGTTTTGATAACTATAGATAGTGTTTACAATGCACATTATTGATAACATTTTCTCAAGCTTCTTTTACACTTAAAGCTGAATACAAAGATGACTGACAGCAGTGGAAATAAAATCCTTTTAACCCAACCTCAAGTGGTTGCACATATTGTTTGGCTGTGATGGGATTCCGTTAATATCAATATATTTCTGTAAATCTCCTTCTCAGTTCACTTGATCAAAAGGAAATAGGAGAGAAATCTAGTCCCCCAGTAGTTAATTAGCACATAAAAATCATATTTGAGAACAGAAGGAGAGAAAGAGACGTGCCATTTTCTTACCATTTCAATTCCTTTGAGTTCTGCAAACTTGTTGGGTGTTATACACACGACTGGATTAACTTCAATTTATACCTCTCTGGTTTCCTATGTTTCTATTCAATATATTAATAAAACATCTATACATATGTCTTATGGTGCATTGCTTACGTGTGTGTGTGTGTGTGTGTGTACACCTGAGTGAGTGTAGTCACACATATTTCCCATGCATGTGTTGAATGTTCTCACACATTCTCAGCTCCTGAGAACTGGTGCAGCAGGCCACTCATATCCTTTTGGCTAGTGACCATTAGTGTGTTGTGCTACAAATGCCTTCAGCCAAATACCCTCTCCTGGACACAGCACAAAAAATGCTCAGATGTGTCATTTTTCACTGTTGCTCTCTGCCTTTAATTTTGTTCTCTGCAAAGCATTGCTGACCCAAATTGAGAATACATAAAGAAATAAAAAGTAAAATTCATAGTGCTGGCCTATCAAAAGATGCAAAAGAAAGTTTTGACTGAAACCTAAGAGAGAAATGATATAGTCCAACTGAACACAAAATGCAGTTGCCAATTTTTGACTGATGGAAATCAGCTGGCATCATAAGGAACATCATAGGTATTACAGATGGGTGAATAGATTGGCAATTGTTTGGACAATAGATGGAAGAAATGTCAGAGGCATGTTGTGATTTCAAAATATCTGGAGGGAATATAAAAGGTATCTCTAGTACCTGAAAGAGACCATCATGAGAAAGCTGCAAAGCTGCCGCAGTCCGGCTGCAGCAAAAGAGCCGGGGGGTGACGAGCATTTGCTGCAGCCGGACTGCGGCACAAAGCTATGGAGATGAGGTGGGTAGCTTGAAGGAAGCCTTCTCTGACTGTAACTAACACACCCCTGACCCCCTTGGGGAGTGCAAAGCCAATGGGCACAGTCAAGAGCTAAACCAGTGAAGGAAGAGGGAAACTGACACCTGTTTATACAGGGAGGCTCCTTGTCACAGTTGGAGGAAGCCACATGGCGAGCACACCCGGTTGGAGCTCCTGCTCCTGCCTCTATTAACCTCAGCGTGGAGAATTGAGTATCACAGCAGCAAAGTTCACTCTGGGCCTCCTCAGAGAGCATATCAGAGTGATTCAGAGATTTTAGCTAGTTCCTTGTAGGTTTCTCCAGAGGGCTTTATGCAGCAAAAGAACAACTTGAAGGAGTATTAATAGTCATTTAAAGGGCAGCAACTCTGGACTCCCTTGCAAGGATAGAAGAATGCCCCCAAAAGTATCACTCTGGCAGCCAAAAAACCCAGTTTGTTTCTATTTATTTAAATAGAATTGTTCTGAGTACTCAATTTCACAAATAAAAAAGTAACATGGAGAACAATTATTCTGTATGCCAGAATATTAAACAATGCAATTCAGAGTCTTTTCTTACTTAAGAATAAACAAGTGTGAAAAATGATTTCTTAATAATAACGACTTACATTATTAAGATATAGCACATATTTTACATATCACATATTTAATGCATTCTACCACTGCTAGGTGTGTAAATATTTTTGTGAACTACTTGATCTTTTCAAAACATTAAAGCAGAATTTTTTATAAAAATGTTATTTGTGTATGCATTAATAAAAATGACCATTTGCCTCATTTTTCTTTTCTTTTTAAAAATGCATTCTTTACAGAGGCTCTCCTGAAAGCAAAGTAAGCCTACAAATGATTGTTTATAAAAATAATATATTAATGACAGCCATACTCTGCCATGGTATAATGCAATGCCAGAAATTCCTTTTTGGTAACAAAAGAGGAAAGACAATGAAACCAGGAACTCTTAGTTGACATTTCTTTTCCTCTTTCTAATTTTTATAAAAAGGAAGCGTCAATTTAATCATAACTTTTTTGTTTCTACTTCATCACGTACAACTGAAAATTTTAATCACTATTCATCTTAATAATTCATGCAATTATATTGAAAGAGTTTCTATATGTACAGACTGTTCTCAGACAGTTTAATGTATTTACTCATGAAGAAAGAGCTGCAATTAATGATACTTGCCAAATTTGGGGAGTGAATATTCACATATGGAAGGCTGTGTCTTACACATTAACTAATGATGACCTGAGATCAAAGACAGAGCCTTATGGAACTTCATCTTTCAAGGTAGCATAGTAGGTCTGAGATGTCAAATAAAATCTTCCAAAAGTGAAATTTAAGCTACAATAATGGCCCATCAAAACTGTCAAGTTAGCTCTCCAAGTGATTGAGACATATATGTGTGTGTGTATAAATATATATACACACACACACACACACACATAT
>NW_026000037.1:7277004-7291930 GCF_001458135.2 Marmota marmota marmota
ATATATATATAATTGATGATTTCAAAAGCTCTGGGAAAGTAAAATAGCTCCAGAAAAAAAATTGGCCAAAAGCAATACAAAAATATAAACTTAGCCAAAGCTGTGTGGACAGCAGCTGCTCACCTCATGTTCTGCAAACAATACGCAAAGTGACAGACCTTCCCAGAAGACAGTACAAAGGACAGGTCAAAACCTTGCTCCACTCCTAAGCAGGAATTTGAATCAAGCAACTATAATTCTCTTGTTACCTTACACATGCCTCCTTCTAAAACTCTGAATTCTTGGCGTCTAGAGTAGGCACACTACTCTTGAATGTGCAAAAGCACAAAGATACAGATTTGGCATACAGCAGAACATGTCAAGTTGTAAGAGCAGGCAAGGCTGTGGTGTCGGCAAATCACTGATTATGTAAAATTAATTAGCAAATTCTGATCAGAACAATTCTTTCTCTGTAACAGTTTGTTGGAATTAATAATAATAAGACTTAAAAAAAAATTCTTAACGTGTGCCTCCAACTCTACTGTAAGCATTAAAAATAGAGCTGTGAAATCTTCGTGAAGTCTGAGCTGAGCTCTCTCTGCTTCCCTTCTGGGAGAGAGAGAGATGAGGAGGCAAAGAGAGGCTTATGGAGGATATTTAATTAAAATCAGAAAGTACATTAAAATAGAAATATTAACTAAGTGAAAAATCTCTTTTCATTTCCACTAAATCAGAAACAATTTAAAGACTGAATTGGAAACCAGAAGAAAAGAAAGAAGAAAAACTTCCTTTAATTGCTCTGAATTTTTCCACTGTGTTTCTGGATTTCTGACCCTGGCACACTACTGACCTTAACTTGTTACGACTATATGTGCATTTGTTTTTTTATTCATGGAGTCATTCATTTATCGATTGATACATTCTTCCCTCCATTTATTTATTTAACATTTTTCTGTTATTTGTTGGATCCTGGGCTATATACGTTGGACAAGAAGTTGCTCCTGGCCTGGTCTCTACCCTCAGATTACTTAAAATGACTGACAAGTGTGTAAGTTGGCATGTATAATAAAATATGGTGCAATTTAACGTGCTCAAGAGGACCCCAGAAGTGTTTAAATCTACCTGTGTTTGTTTTCTAGATGTGGTATAGGAAGATTGCAAAGAGCGGATGTTATTTGAACTATTTCTTATGGTTTAATATTTACCAGTTTCTACAAAATCTATACTTGAAGAGGAAACATATTTCAAGGAACATTGACACTTGCAGATAATTAGAAATGAAAAATTTGAGGCTAATTTCCTATTACGTTTCACATAACCGCATATTTCAAGCAATAGGTAGTCAGATTTATATGTAATGAATAACGGCAAATGGAATAACAATTTCTAAAGAAACTGTGATTGTATTTAAAATTATGTCAGTCTTGACCACAAGGCCAAAAATATAAATGCCGTAAGTTACTAAAAAAGCATCAAACTTCCCTCCATGGTTATTTCATACTTACTAAGCAGGAAGTGGTAATGAAAGGATCATGGTCTCTAGCTTATTAATAAGAGCTGGGATAGGTTTATTTCTCTGTCTGCTTGGCACACACATGGGGCTAAAACCCTGAGAGGAAATTATGAGAAGAGGGCTTCCTGCAGAGGAGGTTCTGGAAGTTGATACTTTTCTATGAGATACCACTGCATGGTACTAACATTGATGGAAAGAAACTACATGTCAGAAGAAATGAAGAAAAAAGAGAAGAAAACTATGCAAAATCCTTGGGCACTAAGAAAATGCCGGCCCAGTGTATTAACCATTGTTCTTGACACTGAGTACAAAGAAAACTCTCCCCAGCCTCTGGTACCCACATTCCCTTCCCTTTTTCTTTGAGATCAACATTTTCAGATTCCTCATGAGTGAGATCATGAGGTACTTCTCTTTCGATGCCTGGTTTATTTGGAGAAACACCTTAAAAGTTTGAAATATCTTATTTTCTGGTTTGTGGAGTATATTTTTACTCATTAGCAGTAGTATCTAGTAGAGACTTAAGTTAGTCAGTAGACTCCATTGACAGCTGAACTACTCTTTTATTAACATATTATTTGACCCTCATTTAAAACAGACATGTACAGGAGAACCCTTCTTTTGTCCAAGACACATTTCACATTTGCCTCTCTCTTACTCTACAAAGTCAGTTCATGGCACTGACTTAGTTTTCACTAACAGGAAAAGATGAATGAATGTGAGAGGAAACCATCTGGGTTTTTAGGCAAAAACGTTTGGTGGAATATGGTCTTGGCTTGGATTGCCCACACCGCAGAGATTGAGGTGAAGCATTATTCGTGGGCACTTGGTTTGCAAATGCCATCCCAGGGAGCAGAAGTGAGGGGGAGAGACCAGGTGAAACAGGAAAGAGGACCTGTCAGGCAAGGATGGTCATGAGTCTGCCACTCTCACACACACCTAGTGGAAAGCCTGTCTGGGACCTTGTGGAAGTCAAGTATGACCTGTGAACACCATGCATTTGTGAACATTTTGCTGTATTGTATGAATTTAGGGTGCATTTGCCACCGTGCCCTGCCTGCAGCTCAGAGGAGCCTGGCGGAGTCATGGAGGCAGCACTGGCCTGGTTGAGGCTGGGGCAGCTGGGCAGAGCAGGGAAGCTGTGCAAGGCTGACCTGGACACCTGCAGGAAGGAAGGAAGATGGTGAAGTGATTGCAAAGTGGGATAAAAGAAATGCCTAAATGCTGTGTGCTTCTTTTCAGTTTGTAAAAGCTGAATGACCAAATTTGTAAGTACTGCAAGCAGATTTTTTTTTTTTTTGAGCGAAATGTAGCAGATAAATATGGCCCAGGTGTGAACTTTGACCATGTTCCTTCATTTACAGTAAATTCCACTGGCTGCTTTCCCTCCTCCAAGCCTTTCCTAAGGGAGGAAGCCTGAACTATTTAGTTTACATTAGCATTTCTCAAGCATGTGGTATCAGGACATTTTTATACTCTTTAAATCCATTGAAGATATCATATTCACCTTGTTAAATATTTTAAAATTAGTTTTAATGCACTTAAAAATAAAACATACTTTATGTTAACAACAATGTTTTTATATAAAAAACTATATTGTTCAGTCCTGAAAAATAATATAGCTGGATTTCATATCTGGTAATTTGTTTTGTTTGTTTTTAAGCCTTTCTGATTAGTGATATATGCTACTTAGACCAGACAGACAGTTTTATTTGCCAGAGGGTAAATGAGAACCAGAGAGGCAGCTTACTGAATGCAAAGAAAGGCAATATTTATCATCTGCAATTAGTAACTTACCACCTCTCACCAGTTACCTAAGACTAATGTTGAGGCTTTGCAATCGAACTTGCCAATGAAAATAATATGCCACAATACATTATACTGTCATGCATATCTACAAAGAAGCAATAAAAACTAGAAATCTAAGGAAATCAAAAAGAAGAAAAAAAAAAGAAGAACAGAAAGGATATAATTCACACACCATGTTCCTTCTTATGCAAGAAGGCTCTCGTGAACTTTGTCCAGTAATTGTTACTAGACAGCACAGACCAGTGGCTCTGGGAAACATAGATTTCAAGGTTTTTATTCTTTTTTAATAACTAATGTAGCTAAAATTGAAAGAAAGACCACTCCATTGTTCCTTCGTGTGTGTATGAATCCATATTTATTATTTATTTTGCTATTTTATACCATTTCCTCTGAAAGCAACAAGTATTCTTGATCTGTCTCTACTTTTTCTTTATTTTTTATTTGTTCTTTTCAACTATACATAACAGTAGAGTATATTTTGATACACTGATACAAACATGAAGTACATCTTTTTCTAATCAGGATCCCAGGGTTGTGGTTGTACATGATGTAGAGATTCATTGTGGTATATTCTTATATGTACATAGGAAAGTTAGGTCAGAATCATTCTACTGTCTTTCCTATTCCTCTCCCATTCCCTTCCTTTCATTTCCCTTTGTTTTATCTACTGAACTTCTTTTTATTGGTGCATTATAATATATCTAATAGTCGGATTCATAATGGCATATTCCCACATGCACATAATTTGATCAGCCTTATTCCTCAGTATCTTCCATTTCCTTTCCCACCTCCCTGCCCCTCATCTGCTTGCTCTATGCTATTGATCTCCCATATATATGTGTGTGTGTGTGTGTGTGTGTGTGTGTGTGTGTGTATTTCCCACAAGGATATATGGTTCCTTGTGGGACATTTGCATATGGGCATAGTATAATTTGGTAGATTTCATTCCCCAGTTCTGAATGTCCTCTTCTCCTCCCTCCCTCTTCATCCTATTCCTCTACTTTATTGCTCTCCCTTCTATTTTTGTGAGATCCAATGTCTCCCCCCTACCCGCCTCCATATTTGAGAGAAAACATTTGATTCTTACTTTCTGAGAATGACTTATTTCAATTATCGTGGTGTTCTTCCATTCCATCCATTTATCAGTAAATGACATAATTTTATAATTATATATTTTATGGCTGAGTAAAACTCCATTATGTATATATGCCACTTTTTAAAAATGGATTGACCTGTTGGCTGACACCTAGGCTGGTTCCATAGCTTGGCTATTCTGAATTGTAGTGCTACACACATTGGTATGCACTATACCATTATTATCACTGTATTATGTTAATTTTAGGACTTTGGGGTAGATATCAAGCAGTGGGTAGCTGGTTTCTCTGGTTCTTTCTCGGAATCTCCATGCTGCTTTCCAAAGTGATCATAAAATTTGCAGTCCCACCAACAATGTATGAATGTACATTTTCTCCACATTCTCTCTAGCAATTATTGTTATTTGTCTTCACCATAACTGACATTCTAATGGGGGTGAGATGAAATCTCAGTTTAATTTTGATTTGTATTTTCCTTATTGTTAAGGGTGGGGGACATTTTTTCATATACTTGTTGGTCATTTGTATTTCTTCTTTTGAGAAATGTCTGTTTAGATAATTTTCCAATTTATTAATTTGGGTTATTTGTGGCTGCAGGTGATTTTTTTTTTTTTTTTTTTTGTACTGGGGATTGAACTCAGGGTACTTGACCGCTGAGCCACATCCCCAGGCCTATTTTGTATTTATTTAGAGACAAGGTCTCACTGAGTTGCTTAGTACCTCACTGTTGCTGAGGCTGGCTTTGAACTCATGATCCTCCTGTCTCAGCCTCCCAAACTGCTGGGATTACAGGCATGTGCCACTGCACCCGGCTGCTGTTGGTATTTTTGAGTTCTGTGTATATTCTGTGTATTAATACTCTGTCAGAGGAGTAACTGGTAAAGTCTGTCTCTCATTCTGTATGCCCTCCCACTTCATTATTCTTTAATTCACAGGTTGTCAAATCATGACCATTAAGGTGCTTATAAGATTATTTTTTTTACTTTTTCATGCACACATCTTACAACCTTAAGTATAACCATAATAACTTAGAGAGACTCAATGCATATATATATTTGCCCCCCCCCCCTTATCTGACCAACATAGGCCAGCATTAGAATTGAAATGGTCTTTGACTAAGTACTTGTTAAATTAAAAGGTTTGGCATCCTCAAGTGTAATGAGCTTGGAAGTTCCCATATTTTCCACAAGTAGTCTTCAGTGCCTGTACACTAATCCTCCATACACAGGATTTACAGAGAAAATGCCCTGGAGGGAATCTATGTACTAATTAATTTCAAAGTCATAATGTACAGTCAAGAAATATATCCTTAAAATAATTGGATTAGCTAGATTAAATCTCAATTTACTAGGAAAAGAAATTTTAAATTCCATTTAGATGACAGATTAACAATGCAAATTCACCAGGAGAGAAAAGCCTTACTTTGACTACACTGTGACAGATAAGAAAAAATACTTCAGTGTTTTAGTTTTCGTGCTTGTTTATATAGTTCCAAGCATATGATGCTATAACTTAGGCTTTTAAATCCTTTCAGGTCATTTTATGAAACTTCTGTCAAAATATTCAGAGCTCTAACCAGAGAGATGACTTACTAATTCCAAAATATCACCGATACAAGTGTTATGGAAAGCAGAGCTATTTTTGTGGCTAGGTCCATCCACTGAGAGAAATATGAGCACTGTTTTCTTTGTCTCTGATTTTCAGTAAATTCACAGATGTTGGTCTCAGACCACTCCTGTTTGCCCTTTCAGCTTACTCTTTAGTATGCCATCCCACAGCCCAGGGACATTTTTGGTCCATTTACCCACTGAACTTCACTCTCTCTGACCTTTGTATCTTTTTCTCCTGACCCAGCTTTGACGCCAAGGTCAATCATGCCCATGACTCCTCTGCACATAGCCTTGGTGACCTGTGGCTCTCCTCCTTGTTCTACTCTCTGGCTAAATCCCAGCCTGGTGAAGTACGCCTCTACTTATATGGGCTGGCCCCTGCAGAATGAGTACACACTTATGTCTCAACTGTAAGTTCACATTATTTACCTCCAGGGCCCCTCCAGCTTCAGTAATCACACCTTACTTCCCAAGTTACTCCCCATTCTTATCTTTCTAAGTTACTATTTCACAGCCTCTTTTTCCTCAGTTCTTCCAAAACCTTTTCTATCATTCTCACAGATCTTACCTTGTAATTCACTATTAGAAGCTGTCAGAAGAAAATTTCCACCAGGATAGCATCCTCCATCTCATTTTATATTACAGATGAGCTCTTTGTGCTTGCGCTAAGATGAAGAGCAATGCTTGTGCACCAGGTGTGGGCTTCTGGTCTACCAAGTGCCGCTCCCCCTCCCTATCTCAGACTCGGGTTCCCTCTCTATTGGATCACGGCCATTCACAAATAGACATGCTGTTATGTGTCCCATTTGAAAAAGTCCATGCTTGATAGCACTTCATTTCCAACTCCTGTCTTAATTATCTCCTGCAGTTAACAGCAAATTCTTCATCGACACTTTTCGTTCTTATCTATTCTATTCTCTCTCAAACCCTAAAATCTGTTTTTTTCCCTTACAGGATTCTTCTGAAAATTCCTAATCTAGCTAACCAGTAACCTCTGCTTTGTTAAATCCAGTGGTCAATTCTTGCTATTCATCCTGTTGAACCCTATATCATTTGATTTACTTGCTCTCTCCTCCCTGAAGCAAGTATCCCCCTCTCTCTTAGTTCTCCTATCTTACTGGTTGTCATTGTCAGTCTTTGTTGGATTTTCCAAGTTCCAGCCATGAACTTTTCTACCCTATCTGTTCTGGTCCTTTGCCTATTTCATCTTGCTCCAGTGTTTAAAGTCCCATCTGTACATCTCTGTTAGTCCTGGCTAGGAGTTCACAGTAGCTAGACAGAACATGATTGTTTTATTCTCTTTCTTTACGTACAGTGTAGTCATCATTGCTAATGCTGTGTGGGTCCCCATCACCTCAATGCTAGGATACGGATGATCCTTCTTAGATCTTTCCCAGGAAATCAGATTCAGGGAAGGGAAGAGACAGTAATGAGAAAAAACAGGGAGTAAAAGAGAAAGAAAATAAAGAGCCTCTGGGTTAAGCTTAAGAACTGAATTGTTACACTAGTAAAGAGTAGAAATGTTTTATAATATATTTAGCCAACAATTTCAAATAGTCCCAGTTACTGGAGACAAAATATCCACAGAAGATTCTAAGGGATACAAAGTGATACAAAGTTGTGAAATTCCAAACATTAAACAAATTCTTTTAAACAGATTTGCTGAACTCCAGCAGGGTAGAGATCATCTGATTATGATAAAATTTTCATAGCTTTAATTTATTTATGTTACAAACTAATAAAAATCTACAATATTTTATGTTCTTAAGGAAAAAATTATATTAGTTTATGTTCTCAAGTTTTGCATACCTGGTATGGCCTCTGGACAGTTCTTTCACACTTCTGATGGACTCTGCTCCTTTTCTAGGAGAGAGGATTACACCGTGGCTTAGTGAGTGACCCTCCTCCTCTAGGCAGCTCCAATCCTCATTTTTCTCTGCTTCTGGTGACAAGTTGCATTGCGCCAGCCTCCTGTCCTAGATGTCTCTGGCCATCCTTGTGCCTGCATCTCTTGTAGGGATGCTCCTGCTGTCTTCACCAGTCTGGATGCTTACTTACTACCACAGAGCAGCACAGTGCTAGTTCCATCTCAGTGGCCTTTGTCAAGGAACCATTGGGCAGTGAGATTTCCAGGTGTCTACCAAATTCCTGTGAGCCCAAAGGTGGGTGCTTCTACAACACCCCTTCTCTATTCTCTTCACCATGGCTCTCAGGAAAGGGAGAAAGGGCTGAGACTGGTCAATAATTAATTTACTCAAAACGATTTTGCAAGATTTTCAACCTAGAAGAAGGAGGATAAAACAGATGACCCTAAGAAGGATCAAAGCTATTCTTCAGTCACTCTTAAATACTAGAGCTTTTACCACTGTTGAGATCTTTCCTCTCAATCCACTGCCTTCTGCAAGTGTCCCACTTTCCCATAACACCTGCTCATTGTCACCATTCATTCCTTCACCTGTTCTAATGTTTGGAGCATCTGTGAACATTGAGTTCCTTTTACACAGGCAGTGACATATCTTGGCAGGATGGCAAGATAAGAGAAAACATACTAAGACCAGGTTCAGAAAGTGTAGTTATCTTCCTGCTGAACTTCTTATTAATTGCATATATTTAAGCAAACTTTTTTAGCTTTTATGATATCCCCAGAGAGACATGTATTTTTAAGGGTGAATCTTGGAGTAATATAAGAATTACATAAAAATCATATAGTTGTATAGTGACATAATAATATAGGGCATTGTTTTATTATTTTATTTTTATTTTTTTACTAAATCATTGTTGTACCTTTGAAAGTCGACCGACATCTCTTTTTCAGCCTGGGCTCCTTAGTGATCCTGAGTTTATCTAACTTTATCTTGTCAGGCACTCGATGGAGTTTATTCTTCGTGTTTCAAGGCTCAAATTACTCTTTTGATGTTTCTAATAAACATCTGGGACAGGAGCATGATATCTGTAAACTTCACACTAAGACTTTTATTTCCTCATGCAAGAAACAATGTTGGTGTTTGTAGATATGATGTTAACATTTTTGTAACACATTTATGTCTCTAAATTATTGAGGAAGTTTTAGAAAGTACATCCATACACAAAGAGCATAAAAATCATTCATAGACCAACTAAATAGAAAACCAGTTAAGATTCTGGCATACCGACATCTTTAAGAATGACCACATATTTAATCAAAATGTGAACCTATAATGTAAACTATTTTACCACCCTTCTCTCCCTTTTTAATACTTGTTAGTAAAAGATGATACATTACTTTGGAGAAAACTTCCACAACATCATTTAATGAATACATGGAATTCATAAAATAGATGTATTATAATTTATTTAACCGCCCTCTCATATTGCAGTATTGGCTATTTTCCATTTTTATTGTAATAAACAATGCTGCATTGAACATTATATACATAAATCTTTATGCACATCCTTAATCATTTCTTTAGGATAAATTACTAGAAACAAAATTGCTGTCATAGCATATGCATATTTTATTTATTTATTGTAACCTAGTTTTTAATCATAAAGTAATAAATGTTGTGTGGAAACAATGAGTACATAGGAGTAAAAAATAAAGTAGAAGTATGCACTTGCCCAGTGTCACACTGCAGAGATGAACATTTTAGGGTACTTCAAAAATCTTTCTCACAATTCTGTATTGATATTAAAGTATATTTAAATATACATATTTATCCTTGTTAATACATTGGGCTCATGTGTTTTTATTTTTCATGTAATGTAGTTCAGAAATATTTACTCACAATTTTGACTTTTTCTTTTTATCTATTCCATGATATTTTATTAAAAAGTTCTACAATATTTTATTGAGCCTGTCCTTTCTTGATAATTATCTGGGTTATTCTTTTTTGCCTTTATAACTGCTATTGTAATAGGTATGCATGTTCAATATTTTTCATTTTGAAGTAAAAACAATGATCATTTTAGAATATTGAATAGTCTTAATTTTTTTCATGTAATACACTCCGATTTGGGGGTTTCACAGAAATAGTTCTAAAATTTAATGTTAAATGAATACCTCTATGTTCAATTCAAATACTGAAAGCATCCCTCTTTTTTCCAGGGGGCTATTGGATTGGTAAATCATGCTTTGCTTCTCAATTACTATTGAACGTGTGAGAAAGGCCCTGGTAGCTCCTTCCACTTTCTGTTTACAGTGACACAGCGACGACTCTTGCGGAGGGAGCGCAGGCCGCTGTCTGGTTGATTGTCTCCAAGTGCTCAACCCGGTTCTAGGTGTGGAGGAAGGAACATGGGCCCTGCCAGCAGGATCCCCTGCCCTCAGGCTGCCTGCATTCCTGCAGAAGGAGAGGTTGTGGGAGAGTCCTGCGGAGGAGACAGTGCAGCAGAGAGAATCCCCAGGGCTGGGTGGGAGACACTGCTGCGACTCTCGGCCAAGCTGTGGAGGCAGCCTCCTGGAGCAGGTGAGGCCCTTGAGTGTGGTCAGCGAAGCCAGGCCTGATGGTCAGTTCCCTGTGTTAGGAGGGGACACGAAAATCCCCATTCAGTCACACGCGTCTTCGAGTGTTACTGTGAGCGTATTTTGTAGATGTGAGTAAAGTTCAGAACCCAATTCCCAGAAGGGGAGATAGTTCTAGATAATGTGAGTTGACCCAATTCAGCCAACTGAAAGGCCTCAAGAGCAGAGCGGAGGCATCCTGAAGAAGGAAAACTCTCATGTGTGGCCTGTTGCTCCTCCCGGTGCTGGAGAGCTCTGGGCTTCCCTCCCTGATGGTGCGTCCTGAGCGTCCCAGGCTGCCTAACCACCTTCTCAATATCCAGTACTTCATGATAAAACTTAGTGAGAATCTACTGGTCTCTTTCTGTGGTTAAAGACTGACAGATACACTAAACATAGTGGATTATTCAAGTGAATCTTTAATCTCATGCATTTATACACTAATGGACAAAATACACCTGTGACTTAGAACGATGATGTTAACACTACAGTAATCTTTGGATGAGTCTTCTGTCTCATCCTGGTCTCCGTCTGGGCACTCTTGACAATTAATGGAAAAACTAGATGGCAAATCAGCACGTGTACAGAAAAATTAGACAATACCAGCAACCAGCAGGCTCTAGCTGACATTTGTAGACCACTCCACACAACCACGACGGAGAATACGTTCTTTTTAAACTTCCATGGAACATATGTCAAAATCAAACAGAACATGGGCCATAAACCAAACTTCAACAGATTTAATAGATTTGGAATCAGAGAGTGATACCTGACCACAATGGAATCAAACTAGAAATCAATACCAGGCAGATAACAAAAACACTGCCATACACTTGGAAACGAAGGGACACCTATATAAATAATTCAGGGTTAGAAGATAATGCCTCAAATGGAATCTACAAACACATGGAACTAAATGAAAACCTAAGTTCTGAAAGTTGTGTCCTCCCTCTAAGATCATATGTTGAAATCCTCACCCACAAGATACTTAGTATCAAAAATTGAGAAGGGGGGGGGGCATATATATATATATATATATATATATATATATATGTTTTATGCCAGAAGTCAGGAATTTGTTTTCACCATAAAGAAATGAAAATTGTTTGAGGAATAGGTATGTTGTACTTATATTGACCCATTCACATAGTACCCCATATATATAAATTTATGTATCAGTTAGAATTTTTTTAAAAAAATTTAAAAACAATTTCTCAAAACTTAACAATTAAAAGTTGAACAGCCCAGTTAGAGTGTGGGCAAAGGTGCAAATATTTTACTGAAGAAGACACATGGATTACAGATTAACACAAGAAAATATCTTCAACATCATTAGCATTAGGAAAACACAATTTAAAATGATGATGAGATATTGTTATTTATCCAAATAGCTAAAAGAAAACATAGTGAGAGCACTGAATGCCGGGGAGGATGGGGGTAAACTGGGTCATTCATCGGTGCAGGAGGGAGTGTAAAATGGAAGAGAAACTCTAGAAAATAGCTAGGCAATTTGTTTAAAAATAACCCAGCAGGTGCCGTAGCATATGCCTGTGATGCCAGCAACTTGGGAACCTAAGGGAGGCCAGCCTCAGCAACATAGTGAGACCTTGTCTTATTAAAGAGGGTGGCTGGGGGTGCAGCTCAGTGGTATAGCACCCCTGGGTTCAATTCCTGGCATGCAAAAAAAAAAGTTAAAAACAAACCAGGAAACTTAAATATAACCCAGTAATTTCCCTCTTAGACAATTATCTAAGATAAATTAAAACTTATTGCCCCATAAAAACCTCTGCACAAATATTGATAGTAGTTTATTTTTAATGGCTAAAACTAGAAAACAACACAGATGTCCTCCAATGTGTAAATAATCAGATTGTGATACAACCATACCTGGAAATCCCTCAGCAATGAACAATTGATGCATAGAGCTTTAATAAATCTTCAGAGAATTTGGATGAGTAACAAAACCATTATAGCCAGGCAATATTTTGAAATGATAAAATCATGGATATGAAGAATAGGTAAGTGGTTGCTGGGCTGTAGGGAGGTGGGAGAATGAGTGTTCTTGGCCAGAGGAAGGGTGTATAATTACAGAAGGGCAACAGGAGAGACTTGTGGTGGATAAGCACAGGGGCTTGGCTGGATTGATGTCAATATCTTGATTATGATACTGAACCATAATTTTGCAAGATGGGAAGAATGGGTAAAGGGTATGTGGAATTTCCATATTATTTCTTTCAACAGCAAAAGATTGATTTGTAAAAACTAAATTTATAACATTGGCAACCTGTATAATATCACTTCTAAATGCACTCGATTTTTATAAGTGCTAAAAATACTAGCTTTTTCCTATTTTAGTTTTTGTGTCTACTTTAGCAAACTCTCGGTAATGAACACTATAATCTAGTGCCACTATTTTCTATCTATTTGACCTTACCCATTTGTTCATTGAATATTATTTCACAATTCAAATCCCTTCTGACAATATAAGTTGAATTTATTACATGAGATTTTTATTCCTTAACACCATTTTTAAGCCTAAAATATAGTTAAGTATATGCTTTTCCAGAATATCTTCCAAAATTTCTTAATTCTAATACAAACTATACAATTAAAACAGCAGGGATGATCCATGTGTCATTAAAAAATATTTGTCCATAATAGTAGAATAAGGAAATATAATGCATTAACTCTGCCTTGAGTGTTTCTAAATATGCAAACAAAATTAAAATCCTTGAATATGTGACCTTTGTGAATGTTTAATAGGATACTCTATGAAGATATATGTTGACTTTTGGTAGTTGGTCAAGCAATTTTAATTAAAGCAATTTCCTTATGGGGCAATCATATCACTCATGAAAGTCTGAAATATTTATTTAAGATATCCTAGGGCTGTATTGTTATAGTTAAAGCTTTGTCCCAGGGTTTCATGAACTGACTTCCAAACCACTCACGTATAATCGAATCAAGCCTTTATTGAAGCACACAGGTGGTGGCTGACCAGAACATAAAGCTGTTCCCCTGATCAGCCCCGAACAATTGCAAGGGCACTCCTTATAAGCCTGAAAACCGCAAAAGGGATATTCGGGGGGTCTAGCCAATTCAAGCAAGCCAGGTTACAGAAGCGGGACAGTGCAGTCAAGCAGAGGGAAGCCTAACCAATCACAGTTAGCCCAGTCACCCCAGTTACAGAAACAGAGCCCCCCGTTACCCTAGTTACAGAAACAATACCCCATTAGGTAGTTCCGTGTTCTTAAAGGTTTCTATAGCAAAAGGAAAAGAACATCTTGCTCCAGTCATGACTCTTCTACTTGGCATGGTTGTTTTACAGGATGAAGTCATAAAACAAAATGGAGTCACATTTGCTCCTACTATCACATTCCCCACTGGTTTTAGTAGGTTTGATGTCAATCTTGCACATCATTAGGCCTCAGTTTTTGTTCCAACCTTCTGTGTCTAAGGGACTAAACTGGGCTCGCAAGACCATAAGTCTGACCTCACCTACATTTTTTTTTGTATATGGTTTAGGAGGGATTTTGAGAGGCAGGGTCCTACAGTAATACCAATCAGAAGAAGGACTAGGGGCCCAACTAGGGCTGAAATGTAGTCAACCAAGGGGACCATGAGAATAGGTTTGGAACCAATTGCCTGAAGTTTCTAGTGCTTCATCTCTTTCCTTTAACCTGTTTCTCACAAGCACCAAACTGCCCTTTATTATCCCAGAATGGTTTGCATAGAAACAAGTTTCTCCTGGAGACATACAAACTCCTCCTTGTTTNCCCCGTACGCAGCGGCCATCTTCTTGTTTCTATCTATTGGTAAGAGTCAGCTGAGTTTCCTTGGAGGACATTCTTGGGGCACGTGTGAGTAGCATTTTAGCTCTGTTAGTGTCATCTGCATTAGGATGGGTCAAGGTCTTGCTGACCTTATGTCTTCCCTTGGAAGCATCAGGCATGTCTCCTTTTTAAATGACCCTCCTCTTTTGCAGCATGTACACTCATTGGCTTTCTGTTCTCCATTGGTCTCATTAATCTCCCTTATTGGGAGGTTATGTGGCCTGGAGTTGCAAAGCTTTTTCCCCTGTCCTGGGTTCAGGCTGACTTAGAGGGCAAGAGCCAAATATTGGGTTTTTATTTTTTTGGCCCCTTTATTTTAACCTTAATATTTAAATTTGGCCTTAAACATCCAGCAAGTCAGTTTTACCAGTTTTAACTTTAATCTTTATAACTTTACAGTTTATTTTGTATAACACAATATCCTTATTTTATTTTTCAATTTATGTAATGTTGAAGATCTGCCTGAAGGCAGAAGATGACACCTTAGCATCTACTATATGATCCAATCACTGTATGCCAACAAGGCAGCTTGCAGACCCAGAGACCCCATTAGATTTTTGGCTATAAAAACTCTCTCTTGCCAGATCTTCCTCTCTTGCTCTCTCCTTTTT
>NW_026000037.1:7292272-7533403 GCF_001458135.2 Marmota marmota marmota
TTTCTCCAAGATTACTTGTTCTAGGGGATAAAACTTAACAGACATAATGTAATTAATATTTTTAGAAGTTTTTGTCAATTTAACATATAAATATATCAGTACATTATTATTTGTCCTTAGGAAACAACCTTGAATAGTTTTAACTATTTGTGTTACATATATAACCAACTTAGTTACATATAAACCTTTTAATATTTGTCTTTTATTTATAGAACTTTATATTACTTAATTAGACCCTTTTGTTTACTTAGATGTATTATAAGTATACTTTATCACACAAAGACCTTTAACCTGGAAACTTTTTTTATTAAAGATATTTTTATATTTAGAACTTTTTAATATTTTTTAACCCATTGATCCTTTTTTTTTTTGGTTTGTACCTTGAAATAATTTTTGAATTTAGATAAATTAATCCATATTAATAAGATGAAATATTTGTTATTTACAGTACTTTAATTGAAATGCAGTTGAAACCTCTTGACTCCTTGTATGTAGAATTATACCTGTTAGGACTTTGTAATTTAGAGTAACCTTGTTTTTATAATAATACAAGATAATTTCAATCTTTTTTTTTTTTTTTTTTTTAGTTTACCAATTTATGAAAACACCAACGTTGTTTAAGTATTTTACCTTATGGAATTTAAGGAGTTAAGAGTACTTGATATTATATTTAACAGTCAGCATTTTAACTTTGTAAACCAATCAGATGTCTCTAGCAAACACATCCATGATTAATTTTATATACGTTTAGATGAAATTTATGTATCTTTTTTTAAAAAAAACAAGGTATCAGACAAGTGCATTGAATAGTATTAATAATCTTTTTTTTGTGTGTTGTTGAATAAAAATCCTAGAGACAATGGATATCAGACACTTTATAGACATTAACATTTTAACAGCTGTTTAACCATCTAGAAACAAAACTGTGTATTAGTAACTTTAAATATATTTGTACTTTTATTTATTTTCCCAATTTGGATTGAACCTTTTAACTTATATTAACCAAAAGTATTTGGATACATTTTTAAAATTTTTAATTTATGAGCTCATATGTCAATTTTTGTACCAAATATATGTAGACATGGCAATACATGCAGACAGACAGTACACTGGTGCACCCACACAAAGCAAACAGACAAACAAAAGCCTTGTAGCTTATTGTTAGAGTCTGTAAACAAGTCAGGATGGCACCTGGCATTTTGCCAGGGGGAGTGGTTTGTGAGGTGGAGCCAGCGAGCCATTAAGTGTGGAGATTCCTTATTGGTTGACGCTGTATCTAGTTTATGTTAATTAGATAAGCTGTGTGGAATGTATATATACCCCTCCTGTCCTACAATAAAGGGCTCCTACTCCTGCTGTATCAATCTACACAAGTTGTTCGTCAACCCCCGGCTATTTTGCTACAGCCGGACTGTGGCAGCTTATTTTTTAAAATCTATTAGATTGAGAGTTAACCCTTGTAAATTGGCCTTAGAATAAAGCAGAGTGTATCAGAAAAACATATTAACCTAGGCATATTGGATCAAAATTTTGAGTTTAACAAATATAGAATTTTAAAAGTTTTCTGACCTTTTTCCTGAGATGGTCCTGTTCATGAAAGCTGAAAAGAGTTGAGGGGGTTTATTTCTCCCTGGAGGAACTTCCCAAAGATGCAGCTTTATTGGTCTCCTTAGGAGAGTCCTCCAGGTTGGGGTCCCATTTTAAACTGGTTTTTCTGGTTTCTTGGATAGCGGCCACCAACTTTTAGCCTGACATTGAAAAATCTTTAGACCATTTTTTAATAGTTGGGAGTTATTCATGCTTGCAAATACTGAGAGACAAAAGCCAAACTTATAGACAAAATTATGCTTTTTATTATACAATTTAGGAATAATAATTTTATAAAACATTTTAGTTTTAATTTGTCCTCTATTGGAAGTGACATGATTTACCCAGTTGGCCACCTGGCCCAGTTCCTAAATGAAGGTAATCTCTAGAATGCCTTTTTCTTTTTACCTTTAGCTTTTACTTTTGACAATTCTTTTAGTCCTGTTGGCAGCACTTTACATTTTAATGCAAGCTGTAGTGAGCACAGTTAAAACCATTTTAACCATTTTTTCCCGCTAGAAACAAACTGAGGTAGAAATTAACACAGAACACAAAGGGAACAAACAAAAACAAACCAACAGACAAAGTCCTGAAAATTGTTAAGAAAACAAGTTAAAGGGGTCCAGGTAGAGATCTCTGTAGTGCTTCCTTGTCTCTGATGTTGGTGGAGCGAAGGAGTCCTGATGAAGGAAGAGCGGTTATGAGAACAAGAAAAGGGCCCAGCACAACACACGGACAGATACACACAAGACAAATGGCCAGCCAACCGACATGGGACAGGGCACTCCTTATAAGCCTGAAAACCACAAAAGGGATGTTCAGGGGGTATAGCCAATGCAAGCAAGCCAGGTTACAGAAGCAGGACAGTGCAGTCAAGTGGAGGGAAGCCTAACCAATCACAGTTAGCCCAGTCACCCCAGTTACAGAAACAGAGCCCCGTTACCCTAGTTACAGAAACAATACCCCATTAGGTAGTTCCGTGTTCTTAAAGGTTTCTATAGCAAAAGGAAAAGAACATCTTGCTCCAGTCATGACTCTTCTACTTGGCATGGTTGTTTTATAGGATGAAGCCATGAAACGAAATGGAGTCATATTTGCTCCTACTATCACAGTATTAATTCAAGTCTGTTGTGTAAAAAAAACAAAAATAATAGTTGCACTCTTATCAGTTGGAGTATCTGTTCAGCAGGCACATAACTTTTTGTGAAAGAAAGTTTGCCTGTGGTTTCATAGAAATAGTCACATGAACTTTGGTGAAATTTTGCAAATGCCACTCTTAAGAGAAGTACCACTAGCAGTAACCTGACATTTATAACTACTCTAAATAATGCAACAAAAGCATTTTCAAGGTTCATGTGCATCTTGTCATGTGCAAACTTTGCCGTTCTCTTCAATAATTTAGCTTGTTTAGATACATTTCACTGAATCACGTTTTTTGAACTGAAGCATACATTATCTTGCAAGTCAGTGAAGCATTTTGTAGGAAGCCATGCTCTGGGTTCTCTGCTGACCCTCTCTGTTTGGCCTGTCTGGTTCTCGATCAGGTGCCAGAGTCTTGGTAGGTAAGAGTGTTTGTGGGCCACACACTTTAATTAAGCAAAGTTGTGTTTACCTAATTAAATGTCTGAGAAGAATCTGAAGGCTTAGAAGTTTGAATGTTCATGTTGGCAACTATTTCTTTCACTAACTCTTTCTTGAAACCCTGATTTGGACTCCTTTATGCCCAATTTCCGTGACTGCATCACAGTTTCACACTGCCTTTCTAGTTTAATGGTCTCTGATCATTAGTTTTTAATCCTAACCCTGCTCTCTCTTTAATAGTGATAGAATATTAAGCAATTTTCTTAATATCTTAGGTGAAGTAAGGCACTTAACCCTGTGCTAGGCATATAGTAATTGCTCAGCAAAAAATAGCTTTTACCTACTATTATTATTATAACTATTTGCATAACTAATATTAGTGTTACTACCAATACTCTATCCACTACTACTTTGATTCCAGGAAAGAGAAAGGATTACTATAGAAATGTAAAAAAACATTTGGCAGATTTTATTGTGGAAGGAGGCATTCAGAGATTCCTTATGTCATGTTGAAGTTTTATGATTCAAAGATGGAAAAACCCTTCTATCAGACATTGCTAATCATTCAGACCAATATGGGAACATTTTAGTTGTCCTATAAGCACATGTTTCATTTATTGTGTTTTGACTTTTATAGATAGAAAAGTTCAAATAGTATCTAATGTCGGTCATCACCCAAAAAATTCCTTTGCCTTGGAATTGTATTAGTTTAAGAGATATATCTTTCTTGTAATATGAACATGAATATGAAAAAAACTCATTTTGTCTAAATCCATTTGAATGGAAGAATTGCAATGGCTATGTATTTCTTAAAATGGTTACTTTTGAGAAAGAAGTAGCAGTCAAAATTTTCAAAGTCAGAACAGTAGATATTTGAAATAATTGGAATATTTGTAAAATGTATATTTTGACATGTAATCCCAGATAAACTTTAATTCCAAATACATCTATTATCTAATGTAAACTCCCCCCTTTGTTTCTTTTTGACATTGGTTTTAATTCAAAGTAAAACTTCATGTTTTTTAATTCCCAAAATGTTATTGTTGCAAGTTGATTCTCTCTATTGTAGCAAGTTCATGCTTACATAGAATTTTTCCCTGTTACAGAATTCATTTGACAATCATTTGTTGAAATAACTTTTAAATCCGAATTACTATACTAAATGTGGAATTTGCACAATTCCATCATGTAAAAATAATTGTTACACAATCTATTCTCCATCCTTCTATCATCTATAACAGAATTTACTTTCTATAATTTCATTAATATATATTTTGATCCCTATATTCTCAAAATGAGAATTTAAACATAATATTCCATAAACAAAGTTCTGGAACCTTTCTTAATGTGCTGGAAGGACATGATTGCAATGGCTTAAGTGATTCAGCAAATTAAAAGTTTTAACGACCAAGGTTGCTGAAGGCGGTGGCACGTCTGTGCTGTGTCTGCCTCCAAGCTTCATCTGTTGCAGAGAAAGAAACTGTAACTAACTAGCAACCTCTCTATCAGGGTGTGAAATGTGTTTCTCCAATGACTCAACAATTTCTAAATTTCTTGGGAGACTTTAAGAGCTAAGCAGTTTGCATGTCTGAGGTAACTGTTTCATGTTTACTAAATAAGAATGCCTCCCTGAACAATTCAAACTTAATTTTTAACAATTTAAAAAAATTTTGAGAAAAAAATGAATGTTTAAAAAGCATGTCTGTGCATACTTATAACTATTTTTAGAAATAAATCTAAAGTTAAGAATTTTTTCATGTTTCCTTCAAGAAGATTATAATTCAAGTATAACTTTCATCATTATAGTATCTAAATTTTTTTCACCTTGAAGGCAATAATGGAATTTTATGCAATATACATACTTGAGATGGCTTAGAATAGATGACATATAAACAGTATGACTGTTGAAATAATAACAGACCAAAAGGTAGGTAGCAAGGAAAAGGAGATTAATCATTGCAGTCTCCAAAAGAAGTTTGCCATTGACCAATATAATAGAGAATACAGTTTATAAAGCTTTGAAAAAATGTTTTGAGTATTTTTTGGTCTCCTACTGGATCATTCAATTCAATACTCTACTGATACTGAAAGCAGAATGTCAATTACAACTTAATGAAATATGTCAATGGGGAGCGGAAGTGGCATGGTCTGTCACCCCCAATCTCAGGTACCAGGATTTTGTTATCTAGATCAGTGTTTCTCAGACAACATTAAATAAAAGTATCACTTGGAAAGCTTGTTTAGCTACAAATGCACAGGTTCTCCTTGGAGATGTTTTGATTTAGTGAGGACCAGAAATCTATCTAAACTGATTCTCCAGGAAATTCTGAGGCAGTTGGCCAAAAGGGAAGGTTTTCAGATTATTTATCTACATGATGTATTGTATTTCATGGCCTAATATGTCATCAACTGTGAGATGAAACTCTAAGCACTTCTAGAAAAAAAGTAATATAATTATACTATCTTTTTGATTATAAGGTGAATCTTAATTTTAAAAAGTTTACAAATATTCTTGGAATTTTATATTTTATATATTTATATTATATATATTATCCCTTATCTCTGCCAAGTTTTGACATCAGCTGAATAGCAGTTAAAAAACTGAATTCTTAAAATGATTCAGCAAACTCAATTCATATTTTTATACCCTGTACTCTTAGAGGAGTTTTAATAGGTGGTTCCATAGCTTAGAGGAGAAGAGTAGGTATTCAGTAGATTAGAAAAAGGGGAATGAAGGGAAGTGAGGGGGAATAGGAAAAGGAAAGACATGGAATGATTCCAAAATAATTTTCCTATGTACTTATATGAATACACCATAGTGAATCCCTCCATCATGTACATCCATAAGAATGGGGTACTAATTAGAATAAGACATATTCTATGCTTATATAATTATATCAAAATGAATTTGACTGTCATGTATAACTAAAAAGAACCAATAAAAAAATAACTAGAGAAAAAAAGTTTGCTAGGTATCTGCCGCAGTCTGGCTGGGCACAATCAGGAGCCACTTGTCAAAAGAAACTAACTTTATTTTTAGAACCACACACGCCAAACAAAACAGCCTCTCAGGAAAAACCCTCAGAGCCTCAACTGCCACCACCGGCTTTCCACAAGCCTCTCTCTCCCACACAAGCTTATCTCCACCTCCCCCAATCCTCCTGCTCTTGAGGCCGATTGGCTGGGTCACGTGGGCGGAGCCAAAAAAGTCCCCCAATGAGCAGCTCCGTGGTCTGAAAGGGCAGGGAAACAGCCCAATGAGCATCACCGCAGAGGAGCCAATCAGCTAGATGTTGCTGGGGCCGAGGAGCCAATCAGCTAGATGTTGCTGGGGCCGCTGTGAGCCAATCATCAGCCGGCAGCTGGAAGTTTGCTGGGGCCCCTTTGGCTGTGGCTCTCAACAGGTATCTGCTCCTATTATCTTTTGCTGAATTAAAAGGAAGGAAGGAAGGAAGGAAGGAAGGAAGGAAGGAAGGAAGGAAGGGAGGGAGGGAGGGAGGGAGGGAGGGAACACTACTCTCAAACCCAGGACCTTTCAATAGGGAAATTACTACTTTTCTTTGTTCTGTGAATTGATTGGACTTTTCTGAATGCTCTGACTTGCGGACTCTGGTGCAGTTAACAGTTAAATGCTGGCTGGAGCTACAGTCAAATTAGGCTCAATTGAGTTGGACTTCCAAGATTGCTCAATCATGAGCTGGCAGTTAACACTGGCTATTGGCTTAAAATTCAGCTAGAGGCTTTCAAGGCCAGCATCTGCCTTGGCCCCTCTCTGTGGCTTGGGCTTCCTAGCACAGAATTTGTTTTCTGAGATGGAGCATTCCATGAGTGAGTGGTCCAAGGGGCTCAGCCTACAGCTGCGCAGCTTTGCCTGACCCAGGTGCTGGTTGTTGTGACTGTAGTATCTCCTCCCTGCATGCCCTTGGTTGAGAGTGAGTCATAATCAGACTATTCCAAGGAAAAGGATGGCATATGGTGGAGATGGCCAGAAAGCCCGGGTCACTGAAGCACCATCTTTGGAATGATCTTCTCTATTATCTAATTTAAGATACTATATTTTCTGGGCACAGTGGCACATGCCTGTAATCCAAGAGGCTCAGGAGACTGAAGCAGGAAGATTGTGAGTTCTAAGCCAGTCTCAGCAATTTAGCACAGCCCTAAGCAACTCAGTGAGACCCTGTCTGTAAGTTAAAAAAAAAAATACAAAAAAGGGCTAGGGATGTGGCTTAGTTGTTGAGTGCCCCTAAATTCAATCCCAAGTACCAAAATTTAAAAAAAAAGTATTTATTTAAAAATGGAGAATTTATTGAGTTAGCTAAATACAGTTGATTATTTTGAAAACCACAGAGATCGACACATTTCAAGAACTGTGGGCGTTCAATATCATCAGTTAACTGGAACCCTGGCAAATTCGTCCCCTAAAAGGTTGCTGTTTCCATAGTTAGTTGCATAAAGACTGGAATTTGCTTTTTCAGTCCATTTGGTCAGTGAAAAATCTTGAAAGCAAAGGTCACTCTGGGCTCCCAGAATTCTTCCACCCTCATGTCATACTTTTCCTTTTTTTTTTTTTTCTTTTTTTCATTTTCCCCCTCTTCCTTTCCAACACAGCTAGAATCTGGGGGAGGGGATTCACCAGTCATTTCAAAGTTACATTAGCATACCTGATTTGGAAACCAAGAGACAGCATATCAACCAGCTCTGGGCAAGCTACCATGTGCTAATAATGTGCTAAGTGCTTCTACATTTCCTGTCCAATTGAATAAACCCCTGAAGCTACTATGCTTATTCTCTTGAGGAAACTAAGTCTAAGGGAAAACTTAAAAAACAAAACAATATAGAACAAAACCCCCAAAACATAAACAAAAGTGGTGGAATTATATCAGATGGTGTCTCTGTGAGAACTAATGTATAGTTATCTAAGAATGCATATTGGAGTTTTGTTCCAGTTGCTTCGTAAGGCAGCTCCTGATTTATGGTAATGCAATTTAAAACTATTATTGTTACTGCAGTGTTTCCCCAACCCCCCACCCGTGCCCTGCTTGTTTTGAATGTTATCTGGTTGTTGTTCTGTCTGGGGACCTATCCACAATTTGTTTCTATATCCACATGATAAGCCTCATAATGACTTTACCATTGAGCTCTTCTGCCTTCCCAAGGTGACCTAGTCACATTCCAATTACCCAATGAGATGCTTCCTGCATTATAAGCTGTCTACCTGTGACCCTCCATGAAGGCACTGACCTGGCTCAGTCTTTGCTCTGCTCTCTCCCTGTCTGTCACGACCAAACTTCAGGCTGTGGTCATGCTGCACCTCCCTCCTAGGACCTGTGAGCACAGTAAACCCTTTCATTTTATATGCCTCCCTGTGTGCAGTTTCTGTGGCTGTGCTGAAGGAATCCTGGAGGAACACACAATAGGGACACACTCCTCCATTTACAACAAATAGTTTGTCTGACTCGAGGAGGAGACTTGTGTTCCTCTTGCTGCTGTGGCAGAGAAAATGCATGCTGCTCTTCTTGGTGCTGTATCAGGTGGTCCAAATCATCTTAAAGGAGAGGTAGAGTCTAGCCAGGTTTTGATACCCTAAGATTCCAGTACTATCCATTCTGATGTTCGTAGTGACATAATATTACAATGTTGAAATCAATGTTATGTGTCAGGACAGTGGGATTTATGATGAGATCTAAGAGCTTATCCCAAAGATAATAGGATTCAGGAAATTTAAGATCAATCAATAAATTAACACCACTGTCTTTTGCTATGTTTTTCTGAATTGTCTCTACTTTGATTGTTTGCTATAGCAATTTCTTTTTCCAGCTTTTGAAGGTGAAAGAAATGTTACCTAGAGCTCAGACAGAGTGTTTTGTAGAAAGTTGAGTATGTGGTTTAGGGATGATAAAAAAAACGGTCTTGTTAAGAATTTGTTGGAGATGAGCACAATCCCTCTCTGGACAGTCCATATCAGTTTGTCTGGTAACTTAGCTGAAGCCCTTAAAACATTGTTTCACACAGGTCAGCAAATAGCTTCCATGCCCTCTCTCACAATGGTGACCTCCAAGTCTTTATCATGTTCCCAGTAAGCAGAAATATCCAGACCTAACCTATAAAGTAACTGCTGAGATTCACAGCAGACTTATAATTACGAGCTTTTTGTCTCCATTTCCTCTTTCAACAAACACCATGTGCACAGTTACTATGTGTGAATGATGACCCCTGTCACCAAGGATCTTATTGTCTGGGGGAAACACAGGACAACAGGCAATAAAATATGGGAGGCTAAGAACTATATGACATGGAAAGTACAAAGATCTAGGGAAACACAAAGCAGGTGTATCCTGCCTAGCATCTGAGGTCAGGAAGTCCTCCCAGAGGAATCAACTATTAGGCGTACACCTGAAGGACAATTTAGAGTTTATCCAGCCAAAAGAGATTAACAAGGAGAATGAGCATCCTGTCCAGCAGAACCTGTTTACGTGTTCATACAAGAAGGGAAGAAGAGATGGAGGCTCCCATGGGCGGGGGTGGGGAGATGGTCATCCTGCATGTGACACTGATAGCAGGCATCAAGGTGGGTTAGTGTTGGGGATGCCAGCAAGGGTCACATCATGCACCAGGGACCCATGCTAAGCATCTTAAACCTTATCCTGAAGGTAAGGGGTGCCAATAAACCTTTTTAAGTGAGGGAAGAGTTGACCAGCTTTGCAATAAATAAATGTGTCCCTCAGATGGCAAATTGGAGAGTAGACTGGTAGGCAGAAAGGGAGATAGTGACTGAAGGTGAAGTAAGTGGCCTTGGAGAATACTTTCTGGCCGTTTCAGCATGTGAAAATTTGGGGAGCAGAGTTATTCATTTGTTCATTAATTCAATAGAAACACATCACCTCCCTGTTCTAGCTCAAATTTCTGCTTATTAGCAGTGGTCAAACCAGGCATCTTACATAAACCACGTGGGTTTATGACTATAAATTAATATGTATCAGGTACTTTTGATGAGATGGAGAAGGAGCAGGGAAAGCGTGACTTTATGTAGAGTGGCCACAGAAACGTGCAGGCTCCCTCCCTCATTTCTTTCGAGATACTTCTGTTGGAAAAAAAAGTTTGGAATGTTGGTTTATCTATTCGTTCGATATTCATTTAGTGCCTCTATTTATTAGGACTCAAAAACTCTGTGGCAGTGTCATGCAGGTTCAGAGGCAGGAAAGACCAGTCCTGCAGCAGTTTGTCAGTCAAGGTAAAGGTGAAAGGTTTGGATGTTTTGCTGGAAACAATGTGACCACTGTAGTGTTTTGATTAAAAATTCAATGTGGTCATATTTGAGTTTTTAAAAGATCATTCTAACTGTAGTAAAAGAATAAACTGACTAGCAGAACCAGAAGGAGTTCTCTTTAACTAAAGGGAAAAGAACAGATTTTTCTTTCTTACCCATTAGTAGTGATGGCTGAATTTCGTTCCATTCAAGGGAAAGTAATAATTAAAGCTATGAGTGAAGGACTTTATTTTACCAACTTAAAAAAATGTGCTTGGGTTAAAAGAGAATCTGTTTTAAAAATGTATAGATGTAGTATCAATAACAACAATTTATTGTTGAGCTTCTGACATATTTTCAGACCCATAAACAAATTTCCTATGAATATACCTTTTCCTTTTGATTGATGGACTTTTTGTGAAGGCCAAGGTGAATACATGTTAACTACGTGAATTCACCAAAGAAATCCTAATGTAACTGCGGCTATTTTGGTTCAAATAAAGTATAATATGATGTTTATCTATGATGTTTTATTGGTAGAAAATATGCATTTCCTTACCAAAGCTAATAGATATAATTTTGTTTTTGCTTCCAAAAACATCCAACCACTTATTCACATTTTATACAGTGGGATGTTAAAATGTTTGTATAACATCATGCAAGAAAATATCTTAATACAGCCTTGGCCATATTAAAAATTCCTCATGTGCCATATTGTTCAGATGGCATGTTTATGAATAAGTTTTCAAAGCTCCATATGCACAAATATGAAATACAAAGTCTGCCTCCAAATACTAAGAATACAGCTCATTCCACATTTGCCGATTTATAGTGCTAACATTTATCTGCATCTCCAGATCCCAAGATTTGCAAATGAGATAATTCTGTGTCAGTATGCCGCCAAGTATAAACAGCTGGCTCTCTTTGGCGAGCGGAACATCATCTGAACATTTAATCTAGCCTTTGCTCTAGAATGCCTTTCATCATCAGAATGTAGGGAGGGACAGTTGCTGAGCATGTTGCAAATGCACTATTCTCTAGAGCCTTACAGTTCATAGATTCTCTGGATAACTATAATAATAAGAGACATGACAAGGACAGGGTATTAATATTAAGCACTGTGAATAGAATCTTCTGAACCTATAAGAGGGTCATTTCAGGGAAATCTCTGAAATTTTAAATAGGCAGTTTAATATAGAAATCCCATTTTAACTGACTTTCAAATGGAATAAATTTCAGTGAAGTTTTGAGGAGCCACCACATATAAAAATACATAGTAGGGGTCGCAAAGATTTTCACCATCAACATGATGAAGCATATAAATAAAAAACCAAATATTACCTCCCACACACACCAATTCCCAGAAATGAACATACAAAACACACCTGCCATTATTCCACAAGTGGAAGAGTGTAAATCAGCACTGATTGTAAATCAGCATCCTGGAGGTGGCATGTAACACTTGTCTTAAGTCTCAGATTGTCTGTGTTCTCACAAGGACCAGGCCAGTGCAGACCAGCAGAACCTTCAGCAACAATGAAAATGTTCTGTCTCTACTATCCAATATGGTGGCCGAGAGCCACTGTAGCATTTGTGGCAAATGCATTTGAGGAAACACACTTGAAGTTAAATTTAATTTAAATTAATGAAAACAACTTCACCAAGGTATAGCTAGTGGCTAGAACTTTGGACACACATGACTAAGCCATGAGAAGCATCTTTCTCTCTGTCACTACAGGACCCAGGACACCAATGCACAGCTGTCCTACAGGTCCTTTAGCCCGGCTTCACAAGAGGACACTGAGACTGAGACCCACCAAAGCAGTACTGCCAGACCCCACGATCACTTATCTCAGGAGGTAACAAGCCATCTTGGAAGACTCCAGAGAGACATTAGTCATTCTAAAGAGTCACTCAGAAGTGACAGTAGCTTATAGGAGGAGAATATTTTAGCTACCCAAATGATCAATAATCATTGTCTTGCCTGAAAATCAAATGTTTAACAGGAAAATTATGGTAAGAGGAAATAAATTTACTATTGATAGTATAGGTGTTTCTTGATGATGCTTCAAAATGTTTGTTTTTGTTTCAAAAATTATGAATTATTTATCTTACTACAAAGATGCTAAGAGCTTTGATTTTCCTACATTTTTAACCCTAAAGAGTAAGCTTATAAAGTCATCTTAATTTATTAGTTTAATAATTTCTTTCTTCAAAGCAATTTAAGTGGAAATTAAAATACATATATTAATAACACAGAACACATCAACAGCAAAATGAAGAATAAAAACTTCAGGGGAGATATGATTCTCTTACAAGCCATAATTGCTGAAATGTACTTGAGATATTTAATCAAAATGACTTCCATAAAAGCAAATATTTACTGGGTACATACTATAGTTCGGACACTAAACTGGTTTATATGGATTTTATCCTTTAATTAATCTACTGAATAGTTGTTAGCACTATTTCCATTTTGTAGATGAGGATGTTGGGACTTAGAAATCTGAAGTAATCCTCTTAAATTTACCTAGCAAATAAATGGACTGGCCAGAATCTGGATATAGGTTTGTACAAATCCTTTTTTAAACTAATTGAATGAAAAATTCAGTAAATCAAAATTGATTTCACTTGGCATCATAGTCAGAATGAGAATTTTCTGTAGAAAAAGAATGACTTCTTGCAAGAAGACAAATTGGCAACAGAAAATGTGAATTCAGACACTGAGTGTGCATGTATTAATAGGCACTTCCATGGTAGGACATGTGACACTATTGTGTGTGTGTGTGTGTGTGTATAATTGGAATATAACACACCCGATTTGTGACAATGAAGCCAGGTCTGTTGTTGGAGTTGTGACACTAGGGAATCTGAAGGATCCAGGGGCACCCTGGCGCCTGATGTCATTTAAACCTCTGATTTGCCTCTGAGCTGGAGAGCTGTGTGTGTCCACTTGCCAGCTTGGCCAGGTGCACGACTTCATCTCTGAAATCAATGTAGAGCTACTTCCAGAGGAATTGAAAAAGCATTTCCTTTATTCCCTGACAAGAAGTCATTACCAGTTGCTTTGGGGGAGAGGGTCAGAAAACTCATGAAAAGCATGAGGCCATTATTTACTTTCCATACTCGAAGCCCAGGTCTGAAAGGACAGATAATACATTTTGCTCATGAGCAGTAAGTCTCATTGTGACTGTCGGCCAGTTTTAATAACACAGAACCGAGCTCAGAACATGGATTGTGTTGTGGACACAGTTCTCATTTTTCACCTATTTGAGATTTTTATTGTGTTGGTTACCAGTGACCTTAATGTAATGTGCGTGTCGTGTTGGACTGGAGTGAGTTTTACTTCACTGCTATTCTAGTGATGGTTTGCTGCTGGTAATGTCATGATTAGAAGATAACATTAGAAGGAGTTTTGACAATATCTATTTAAAACAGAGCTAAAGGAGAAGAATATAAAATCACCTTTTTCTCTGCTAACTGAATATTTAGACAACATTTTGTTTCAACTTCTCTTTCTGACAAAGAGAGGCAAATAACAGTGTCATTGTCATGCTGAAAACTGTGATAGATGGGTTCGAGTGTTACCCCTACTTTGGATCTGCTGCCTACCAGCTGAATCATTTGGGGTAAATTCCTTAATCTCTGTGATTACACGCCTACTTGTCTACAAATGGGGATTCTAAACTATCTTTATAATGAAGATCAAATGAAATTCTCAATTTGAAAGTAAATGGTGAAAACATAGAAGTGAGAGAGTGTTATTATCATAAAGAAATGTACATTTAGCATTTTTACTGTAAAATTTTAATGCTTTTATTCCCATTAAGCATGTAAAAATGCCTAACTTCTTTGATTCTTAAAATTTTACTGCAGAGATTGGGAAAGGAAGAAGCTAACAGCATGCTGATTTTATTTCAATAGTCAAGGGACCACAAAATGAATTTTGTGGAAAAAAATAAACCCCAAACCTGCTTTATCCAGATTATTACAGAAAGTATAATTTTGCTGGTCTAACATGTCATTAGTGATTTTATCCATGATATTTATCTAAAGGATTAGCAAGGGGGAAGGTTACTAACATCTGTGGGTTTACATCAATATTTCTTTTTCTCCTTGTGAGTTTAATACATATTCAGAATAGAGGGAATAATCAGATCAATGTCGTATAAAGACGTTCCAAGAATATCCTTTGCATTAGCAGTAGAAACATGGAGTTCTGAAAAGGCTGTAGAAGAGATTAAAAAACTTCCCTCTGCTTCTGGGAACTATCATTATGAGTCTGAAAGGAACTCAATTGGAAAGTATGGATCTTTACAGAAGATGTGTGTGGTATGTGCATGATAGTGTGTCCCACCCTGGTCCCTTTCCTCCCCCAAATTGGAAACAGGTTGGATGAGAAGGGAAGCATAATGATTCTCATTTGGGAGGTAAGTTTTGACTGAATGAATTGATTAGAGAAGGACAAGTGCAAAAGTAAGTTCTGAAGGAGATAGGTAAGGAAAGTATTTTAAGCAAATGAGTCTTTCTGTCCGTTTGCAAATCTTGTCATAGAGTCAGAGGTACCAGTTCTCAGAAGTTGATGCAACTGAACATCTGGATTGTAATCTGAATTCTAGGTCTAGCTCTCTTTATTTTGCTTTCTTTCTTGCCAAGATACACTTTCCTGAGAAGTTACCTGGGGCCACCTCTGTTGCTCTGGCAGTGGAGTGCAGCTCATGTCCGGTGGCCCTCTGTCACGGAAGAATGAACCTCCTGGAAGAGATCTCAGCTTGGGAGGCACTGGGCAGCTCCAGTTTCAGCAAACGCAGAACATACATGATGAAGTTGCCAAGTTCCACTGTCCTTCTGTGGGGGCTCTTGGTCACCTGGCCCCTTTTGGTCTACATTAACTTGTTCATCTTCTTTTTAAAAACATGTGCACGATTCACATGCTATTGTCACATGTCATACAACGTCAGTGGTGTATGTAAGCATGTTCATGTGTGTGCGTGTGAAATTGTGACCGTACCTCAGATTGTGACCAAAATTCTCTCACCTTTGTGTCACATTCTTAAGGGAAAGTTTCAGGGTTCATTTTCCCCTTTCGACCCTTAATGGCCTCATACTGGTCTCTCCCTTCCCATGACACAGGAGTCTTCTTCTTATTCTTTCAGTAACTTCTACTGGACCAGAAATTTTGTACAGTCAGATCATTACTTCAGGGCTCCCCTGTCAATTATATTCAAGGACTTCTGTATGGATGTTCTGATTTAACCTGATTATACGTTATGTACAGGCTCAGAGTAGGGAAGAGAAGCACATTCTTAAAATATCCAAAGCTTTTGTGCATTTTTGTTTATGGAGCATACATTGTAGACCATGACTTGAGTTGTTGGGATAGTGTTTTTTTTTTTTTTTTTTACCACTTTTGGTTAGTTTCTCAGGTCACACCATGTTTAGTTATTTACATTTTAAACCATTCTTGGTTGAATTAGTTGTTATTGTTATGTGGGTGACAGAATCTAATGAAAGAATGAATTCTTGAAGTCCTACCAGAAATTGAAAGTTTAGTTTGGCATAGGCCTGGAATACATTTCTGATATGACATGAATTTTATTTGTCACATGATATAATTTTATATCATGCACTTTATTGAGAATTTCAGTTTTCTGATATAGCACTCTTTATAGATTTGGTACTTATTGAGGACAGGAGCTTTGACTTGTCATTCATTGTATCCCTCACGCTAGTATAGATCTAGAACACAAACGAACACATGTCTACTGAGCTGAGTAGACAACCAGTTACTTCTACAAATTCCTTTCTATACACAAAATCATTCTGATTAATCTATATCCATCCTTTGATCAATTGATATTACCCTCCAAGTTCCCCTTGGTCAATGGGTGATTAAGACAGTCCCTCTGTACTGACCAAGACAGACACATCGCTAAGTTCAGGAGGGGTGCCGGAGAGACTCTGCAATGGAGTTTGAGCAGAGTACCATGCATAAAGCAAGCAAGGGCTGCTTAGCTCTCTGGAGGGGAGTGCAAGCACCACACAAGTGCAGCCTTCAACCCAGAGGTGATGCTGGAGCTCAGGTTTGGAAGTTGGCCATGTTTGCCTGTGGAGCAAGGTGGCAGTCATTGGGAAAGGGTAAGCACATTTGGAACCTCGGTAGTCAGTGATCATCTGGGGAAAATGAAAAGTCCACTCCGATAGCTTACTCAGGGCTTCCAACCCTACTTCAGTTCTGACATCGTTTCTGTGGGTCCCCCCGCCCAACCAACTCCCCAAACCCTGCTGGGTGGCCCTTGATTCAGCTCAGTTCTGACACTAACTACCTGGAGTTCAGAGTCCTGCCAGATCAAGGGAGCAAGACTCCACCTGAGAACCAATCAAAAGTCCAGATTGTCCCCTGTTTTGATGAATAACTGGCTCTACACTGGGGCATCGTGCAACCTCCTGCTCAGTTTGGATTATCTGCTGGAGTGGCTCACAAAACCCAGGGAGAGGCTACAGTGTGTGTCAGTTTATCATAAAGGGGATGGCAAAGAACAACCATGAATGGTCAGTTGAAGAGGTACGTGGGAGAAGATCCGGACAATTCCAAATATGTGGAGCTCTTAGCACCTGGATGTCTTCACCAACGTGAATGCTCTCCAGTTTAGTCTTTTAGAGATTTATATGGAGGCTTCATCATGTAGACTTGACTATTTATCAGTAAATCTAGAGGCCTTGTCCCTTTGTCTGCCTAGAGGATGGGGGTGAGGCTTAGAATCCCATGTTTCTAATCATCGCTTAGTCTGCTCTCTCTGGATCAACATCCATGCCGAATCTATCTTGGATTCCATGAATCACATTATGAGAAGAAAAAATGCTTCTATTACCAGAAATTAACCAGGAATCAGGGTCATAGACCAAGTTAGACCAAAAGATACACCTAGCAGCCCTTTTGGCTCAGGAAATTACAGGGATTTTAGGGCCTGTTCCAGAAACTGGGGGAAGAGACTAGACATTTTTTATCATGTCACAATAACTATTTCATAGATGGTGAATAATGATCCTTCGTGTGTAGGGATCAGCATGAGGAACAGTACTCCAAGAACCATTATTGCTGGGTCCTGACAGGAGCACAGGCTGGAGGGCAGATTCACAGGAGAGGTACTGAGAGGTAGTGGCCATGAACCAGACCTCAAGGTTGTCTTGTATTCCAGGGGAAACAAAACTCCTGTTGTCAGGTTACCTAGAAATCTCCTGTGTCACCATTAATGCTTCCTTCTATGTCTTCTGTCTTCTACTGATTGGATTAACTCTCTTTTAACATGTTTTTGCTACACTTTCCTTTTTTTACCTTAATTTTTCCTGTTATTGGTACTACCTTCGAGTTCTCATTTGACCCATATTTTCAGTGCCGTTTAGGTCCTGAGCACTGTTGTAGCCACAGGGAAATAGTCATGTACAAGACAAAGCCTTGGCCTCCTTCAACCTTATGTCATTGGGGGAAAAGGGTGATGAATCCACAAATTGCTAGTTAAATCTACACTGAAATGTCAGGAAGGGAGAAGACCTGTGATGGGCAGCGAAGTGTGGTACAGAAGTGGCAAGTTTGGAAGGCACCCCACTAGATGAGGTGCCAGGCAGCTTGCTGAGGAGATGACGCTGCAGATGTGACATGGACAAATCCGTGAACAACCACGAGAGGGCTGAGGAGGAGGACGTCCAGGCAGAGCCTCGAGGGGAGAGGGATGGACCTAGCTCGTGTGAGGGTGGCCATGCGCATCGCCCATGATGTCCATCTCTCAAGTCACGAAGACTCCCTGTTTGCCAATGGTCATAGAAGTTCTGCTTCCCTCATTCAGACCCTGGCAGGCACAGGTGTAAAAGGTGGGACACGGAGAGTGCCAGGTGTTCTTGTTTCTCACTCTCCACCCACGGAGGAGAAATAGAGGTTTCCACCAGGTGTTTAGAAGGGCTTCTTTAGAATATATACTAGGCATCTTAAGAAATGTGAGAAAATATTCAGATAAAATACAGACATCAGGTGTAGTCCTGTTATCAATGTCATTGAATCAAAAAACATGCCTTGGGGACCTCTAGTGATATGGTTGTGACTAAAGAAGCATTACTTCCTCTTGCACCTGTTTTGAAACACAGTATCATTTAATACTGCACTGTGCAACACAGAACGCAGCAGATCAAACTACCTGCGACATCTCTTGAAATGGAGTGTTTTTATATACATTGTAATAAAGTTCATTCATTATTACAATTAAATAAAGCTTTATAAAAACATCTTATCCCTTAAAAGGATTCTTGGCTGGTGTCTTTCTAACTATTCTTTGATTAATTTAAAAGAGGCTTTATGTTTCACTCTTGGCTTGTTGATCTACGTTGGAATATTGTCACATTTTTTTTTTTTAAAGCTGTGATTTTTGACTGGCAGCTGTAAATACTTTAAAAAGCATTTTGAAGATGGCATCTATCATGGTTAGAGTGACTTCCTTCTCGCCACTTAGCAACCCCTCTTGCAAATGATACAGTATTTCTTAAGAGCATTACCTGGTCAACATTGTTAAAATGTAAATAAGATAAATAAAATAGAATTTGAATCCATGGGGTGCCTCTGATAGCTTTTCCTGCTTGACATGGAGCTCACAGGGACTTCATCTAACCAGCTGATTTTTATAAGATTGCAAAAACCAAGTCATTTGCTGTGCTGCTCACCACTGTTCTATCTTTTTAATTCCAGAGTCAGTGGGCAATACCGATACTTATGAATTACATGTTGAATAGGAATTTATGAATTATGGATGACTGGGATGGTTATTGGTATTTAAAGGCATCATACTTCATTCGGAATATTAATAGGAATGAAAGACTAGAGGAATACAGTTACCAAAAAATTAATATTTCAAAGCAGGATAGCTTCTTGAAGCCATGGGACCTACTATATAAAAGAATTATAGTTGATTCATTTAGTGGCAATGTCCATAACTACAAAAAATAGAGATGAGGACTCACCCTTTAAACTCTTTTATTTTTATTCAATTTAGACAAATTTGGTTTGGACAATAAGTAAAAAGATGGCCAAATAAAAATTGTCCTGTGTTGTGACAGCGTCTATTCGTCTATGATTTCTTTGTGTGGTTTTATGATTGCTAAAAGCAAGATTGTAAGACCAGGTGAAATGTAACAAAAATGTAACACAAAATTTAAATTCTAAGTGCTGAGGTCACTCATGATAAAATAAGGACGTATATTCATTCAACACTTGTGAGATGACATGGTGAACTATTGAGTTCACTGTTCACCTTAATTAAGTTGGTGCACAGTGAAGGTGGTGCCCTCTGCCTCCTGGGATTTGTGGTTTTCCTCCTAAACTGACATCATCCAAAATGGAAATTTGTTCTCCTAAAAGGCTGGATCTTGCTTGCCAACCTACAGAAGCTAATAAACCAGAATACGAATATCAAGTTGTGAACTACTGTGTAGTTAGAAATAAAAGAGCAACGCCAGGAAGATGAGGATGCGCAGAACTACTGAAAAGCGCTCTCTATTACCTGAAGCGATGCCATTTATTACTCAGTCATCAAACATGTATTAATATCTGATATCCCAACATTTCTCCAGACAGGATGCAAAACCACACAGGGCATAGTCTCTGCCATCATGGAGCTGACTGACCAGTTGGAAAGACAGCCAAGGAAAAATAAGCTGTGGAGTGGGAAGAGGGTCCCAGCCCTGAGTAGGGATCCGGGAACGAGGTGCAGTGGAAGTCCTCAGAAGTTAGCTGGCTGCAGAAAAGACTTCGCCATCCTGGGCACCTTGGTCCCTGGACCTGTGGGCTGTCCTGGTCCTGTACGAGGTGGAGGTTCCAAATGCCAGGCCCTCTCCTCAGACCAGAGACCTCCTCTCTGCTGGTCCTATCCATCATTAGCAACTAGTTCTAGTTTCTACTGTGCATTTAGATATTCTTTCGTCCAGCAAATACCTCCAGCACCTACTGTATGCCAGACACTTAAAAGGCCCTGGACATTCATTCAGTCACAAACATGAAGTCGATGACCAGCATAGAGCTTAGAATTGATTTCAAAGTACCCCCAGACCCATGCACCCCTTCAGTTACTTTTCCGTTTCTCTACTACGCTTACTGATATTTCTACAATGCTTTCTGTTGTCTCCTCTCTCAGTTCTTAGCTATTTGAATCTCTCCACCCCACTCCTCTTGATGATGTCAAAACAATCTTCTTGTGTCAAAGTCAGTGACTGCGTCTCTACCTCCTTTTGTCCTCTCTCTCAGCAGAGTGGGCACATTGTCTCACTCCTGCTTCTTTAGGCTCAAAAGACAGAACCTTCCTCTTCCTCTGTCTTCCTGGCTCCTCCTTCCTCATCTCCCGACCTGACCTGCTGATCTCGCTTTGCCCAACTCCAAATGTCGTGAAGCTTTTGGGTCAGCCTGACTTCTCACCTCCTGTTTTTATTCACCCCATTGCATCTATTTCCTCCTAGTTTGTCTCTGGGGAATGTATGGTCCTCATTTCTGAAAGCATTGATTTGGGGATACAGGAAACAAGTGGGAGGGTGGATGCCAAGATTAGATTGACATTTCTAAAAGATTATTTGGCAATCTCCTGATTGGTTTTCTTAGTGTATGTTTGTGATTAGACAGAGTGAAGACGGTCGAAGGATCTTAACCATAAACACAGACATTATGCTGTATGTCTGGGCATGCTCACTACCACCCCGGGAGCTTTTCTAACTAGAGCACACACAAAACTGATCACCATTTTTCTTGGGTTCCTTTCTTCTACAGTGTGTACATTGTACATCTTTCTATCAGGAGGGGCATTATAATTCATTACTTTATAACTTACCTTTATGTATCCATAGTCTATTTATCCTGGGGATGTTTCTGAGGCATCTTACTGTGGAGACAGACATAGAAATATTAGTCTTTTTACAACATTAAAACCATTTTTATTGAGCAATCCTTTGTAAGCATGGTACCCTGATTGTGTGATGTTATTTTTCTAGTCCCTATAATGGGTCTTGGAGACATTCTAGGAATTCTCACTACTCTGTTCATAACTGACTCATCTTTCTGTTCTGACACCATTATATTTATTTTGAATTATCTGCCCCCAGCACACTGCACCAATCCAGTGATGTGGTAGTTTCTCTGGGTTTCTAGATGGGAATGGCCAGTGAAGAATATGGTCTTTATTATAAGATGATATACAAAGAATGGCATTTTCCTGAACACTGATAACACTTTTCTGAGTGTTTCATTATTAATTTACTTAACCTCCATGAGAATGCCCTGGAGAAGTCAAATAGCCTGTTTTTGTCCTGAACTAGCAAGGCCCATGTCTGTCCCCAGAGCCTGCATTATTGTTCATCAAGCTTCTTTATAAAAGATTTACACTAGTCCAACAGCTCCAAATTGATGTCATCAGAATTGAACATATTGTGATGGACTTCTGTTATCAGTGTGCCTGGTAGGGCTCAATGTGGGGATGAGCAATGTGGGGATCTGAGTGTCAGGAGGACAACTCTACACAGGGTGAACCTTACCTACCTGCCTCACTTGAAGTGTTCACAACTCATTGCACTCTGCCACCTCAAGCTCTGGACCTGTTATAATTTAGACACTGGAGGAGGATAGCCAGTCTTGTCTTTAAACACATACAGGAGACAACATATTAGCATCTTTGGATGAATCTGACTAATGTTTGTAGTTAAAATTGGATAATTCAGCCCCTCCTAATTTAGTACACATCAGTAATGATTTTATCCATGAATTATTTGGATAATTATTTCAACTCCACTATTTAATATGCCTTTATGTAAAGACACATAAAAAATGGCATTCAAAGTAGAAACTATTAACTTGAGTCAATTACTTGGCTATCTCCAAGGAAAGGAATGTGTTTTTAGAATAACAAGTTAGCTAATTATGGCTTTGTCTGTATGATGTTTTTATATCTGCCATTTGGGAATCAATTGATTTTGTTTCCTGTCTTTGCAGGTGACAAAACTTCCTTCCAGGAAAGAATCAAGGGTGTTCTTTCCTTGAATTGCTCTCCTTTCTGGTTCTGTTGTAGCATGTCTATATCTTCTTATTTCTCCACTTGGACTTTCTATTGTAATTTGACAAAGTACATGTCAGAATCTGTCTTGGGTCATGTTTCCTTTACTCTGTGGACATTCCAATCCCATTGACAGCCACCAGGGTCATCTTGCCCATAACTCCCGACCCTTCCCAAGAATTTCATTGTTCTCATCCGTTTTATGTCCCTCCCTTTCTGAGAACAGCTTTGTGTACATTCTTGCAGTTACCTGATTCTTTTCTTAGAAGACATCTTGCTATCCTGCCAGACAATTCTTGATAAATGCTGGAAGTACCCTCCTTTCCTCCTGGTAATTTTTGCCTTTAAACTTGTTTGAAATATTTTTTTTGAGATCTGTAAGAGCTGGGAGTCTGGCTCAGTCTGTGTTTGTCAAGTGGCAACTCAGATCTCTCTTTTGTATCTTACTCAGCCCGTGCCTCGGTTTCCCTTAAGAGTTGACATTTGTTCTATGTCTTGCTCTAGAGCTCACATGGAGATTTTCTGTATTGAGGTGATAACTCAGCAGTGTGCAGGAAAGAGTTTTATTTTGCCACTCAGGTGTCCATCTGTAGGCTATAGTTTAAACTTGAGCCTTAATATTTATTTCTGCTGCTGTTTGCATGCATATTGGGGAGGAGGTAACTGGAAGGCTCAAAGAATAGGAATAAAGAAAAGTAAACAAGAAGAAAACAAAATGCTACAGCAAGAGGTTTTTGTTTGCAATTTTTAATAAACTTCAGTTTTCAAGGTAAGACTTGAGGTAGGGTGACTGAGACAAACTCTCGCCCCAGTGACAGAGAGTCTGGAACTTAAGCCAATCTGAATTCTATTTTGAGGTGGGGACCCAAGCAAGGCAACTGGAGGTGGGGGACTTAAGAAGGGAGAGAAGCAAGGCCCGAAACTGCAGTTCACCTTCTGGTGGACCTGAACTAGGCTCAGGAGGCACAGAGAAGGTACTGCATGGAAACAGGAGAGTTCTCATGGAAACAGGAGAGTTCACACGGAAAGGTGATGGTCAAGAGAAGATCCTCATTTTCCTACTTCACCCAATATTAGTGCTTTCAAATATGATCCCTTGTTTTAATTAAATAATCTGTTGCGTTTTGAACAAAGGATGAATTACACATGATACAGCTAACAAAATAAACTTACAGATATTTAGATTTAGTAGTGAGAGAAATTCCAGAGGCACAACAGAATATAGCCTTAAATATAGAAGAACACACCAGTGGCCGAAGGAAATTGTCAAGGTAACCAGGAAAGGCGGGGAGTGGACCTGACATTTTTGGACCACTTGTGTGCATTAAGCATTGTAGCAAGTTATAATATTCATTTGGTTTCTGGTTCCATTTTATCCTGACAATATCTCTGTGAGGTTTATTGTTATCATCTCAATTTTTAAAGGTGTTATGATTTATTTATCATCATCTTATTTTTAAGAAGATGGTAATGGAAATCTTACTGTAGACTGGTGATTTTCAAAGCTCACACTGTTGCACTGCTCTTGATATTCTTGTTAAAATGAGAAAATCATGCTTATCCCATGAATAAGTCTACTCTTTGCAATTAATGTTCCCCAAAGTTTTGAGCATGCACTTTAATTTTATGTGTATTCATAATCTATTCTTTTATAAAATGTATAACTATAAAAATTCATATATAGTGAAACCTATTTGAAACTTTGAATGTATGAATTAAAGATAATTAGAAGGGCTACTGTTTGCTTATTGTGTCCTCAGTAGTTGTCTAGTTGGATCTGTTCAGTGTTACCAATGCGAAAGCCTGAATGTGGATTATATAACTACAACAACATCTGCGTATTCTTTAAGTCTCTTCATCAGGTAACAATAACCATAAATCTGCTATGGTGATCAGCAAATCTTCGTTTGTGAAATCACTCACAATTCGCTAAAGGACATGCTTAAATTGATCTATTGAGAGAAGATTCACCTGCAATCTATTATTCTAGAAAGCTGGAGTGGAGCTTTATGCACTACTGAAGAGAGATGTAATAAAAGATATGACGCAAAGGTATCTGTTGCTCTTGGATCTTTACAAGACCCGAAGTGCTCATTTTTGATAGATATTCTCTCCAACTTCAACTGACAGGGATTTTCAGGTAATTTATTCTTACCTAGAGTAGTTAATTAGTTCCTCCCCTTTGTCTTTTTTTTTTTTTTTTCAAATTGCTGGAAGGTGATGGAAGGGGAAATCAACAGGCCAAGGGACCAGAGATGTGATACACAGAGACTGAAGTTGTAATTACAGTCTCTGTGCTGAGCCTTCAAGAGGATGCCCTCCGTGAAGTTAGCTTTGTTTTGTAAATACTCCTACATGAATACTTGGCAGTCAGTTCTGCTGCTTCGGGCTTTCAGCATATAAAACAGACAAAGTCACTAATATCAGATTGGAACTGCTTTGCATCTGCAGTGACAAATCCTATTTTAGAAATATGCATGAGCGTGAGGATCAGATCAAGCTTTTAACATTTACATTTTTTTTTCCAGCAGGGAAGTCTCTGATCCTCTCCTAATTTACCTGTTGTTGATTTCCTGAATCTTTTAAATCCCTTGCAACTGACGATGGTTTCTCCATCAGAGAAGCAATTAACCAAATTCCTGACTACAGTGTATGCGGCATCTGTTATAAAAGTATAAAAGGTTAACTTAAATCCCAGCACACAAAGGAGATGTCAGACCAGAACAAATCGGCATGGAGAATTATCTGGAGGGAATACAAGGTTAAGGTGGAGCATATGTACAGTGAAGAGGATGTTTGTGACTAGTGGAATTTGTTTTTCAGACTGCAAAGACGGGAAGGTTAGGAATGACATGTCTATTACGAATCAACATAATTCATATTCTGCAGCTTTTTACCTGACAAAAGAAAATGTGCCTTCTTTTTCCCTATGCAACCCAAAATCCAAACAAAGAGTACAGAGGTGTGAACTTTCATCTAACGTGAATGTTTAGGTTCTTTTTTATTTTTTTTTCAAAGAAACAGAACAATTTTAAAAAGACCATGCATATATTACCTGAGGTAGGTAGATTAGTTAAGCAGATTACAAAAAAGCAACCCCACCAGTTTGTTTTTATAGATACGCCTCATTTTTAAGTTATTGTAAAATAGAAAAATAACATTTATTAAAACACCATAAATGCAAAACTAACAATTAGGAATTAAATGGGCTGGAGTATTACCACACTTTAAGGTGAGTTATGTAGTGGATCTGATGGCCACAAGCTTTTAATATTCATCCTGTTGACGAGCAGGATGTTCCAGTCCCCTCTGCGGGACTGTTCAGTGTGCCCTGTCAGTGACATGTCAGTGACATAGAGTAGAAGTGATTCCGTGCCAGTTCCTGGGTCATGGCCTTACAGACTAATAACTTCCACTTTCTATCCCTCAAGTCCCTTGACCTAAGCCACAGTAAAAGTACATCTGTCCTCCTGGAAAGACTGTGTGGTGGAGACGCCCCGAGATCACACAGCGAGAGAGAGAGAGAGAGAGAGAGAGAGAGAGAGAGAGAGAGTCCTGTAGAACCCAGGCCTGCCGAGACACCAGGGCTCTGTGAAGCTGTCTTGGTCCTAGAGACCAGCCCAGCTCTCATCTGAATCCTACAATGTGACCCAAGTTCCATCACTAGGAGCCAACGGCTGCCCAGGATGGTTCTGAACCAATTTCTATCCTCCAAAACCATAAGGTATATTAAAAGCTGGTTATGCTAAGCCACTAAATTTGGGAGGTGTTTTGTTAAAGTGTGGGATATGTAGGCTAGAGTATATGACTAATTTCATTATTTTTAGAAATTTTTTAAGAATCAGGACATATTCAACTTAAGAAGAAAACATTTTAAAAGTGAAAATGATCTATGAAAAATGGGAAATCCAAAGTATTACGTCAGAGTGGCACATTCTAAGGTAGGCTCCCACCTGATGCTATTATACAGAGAGGCCACGAAGAGAGCCTACTGTAGTGTCTCTGCTTCCTCATCATTGTGGTGAGTGAGTCAGATGAGTTTCCTTTAGTTTCTTGATCTAAATAGTTGTCCCAAACCTCTGGATTTGAAGATGTTCCATATAACATCTGTGAGTTGACTGTTATACGTGTGTCAGAGCAAACAGCCCACATGCTCTATTTTTGTGAACTGAAAATCCATTATCCAGATTGTTCAATTTCTGAATCCTTGCAAATCTCTGTGGAATTCCTAGGGAAGTAAAATAGACTTCTCCCCCTGCTCGTTTTGTCATTCAACTCCTTCTTTTCTGTCTGTACTCCTTTTGCTCTCTGAACTCCTGATTCCATGAAAGTAGTTCCCCTGGTGGATCATTTTGTCATTTTCCTGTTCACTATTTCACATAGTTATAAAATAGAGTTCTTATTATTCTTGTTGTTATTTGCAATTGAAATTATTATGAAAACTCCTTTATTTAATTGGTACTCTAATAAAGGTGTTTTAGTCAGCTTTCTATTACTGTAACAAAATGCAAGAGATAATCAATTTATAAAGAGAAATGATGAACTTGGGCTCAAAGTTTTGGAAGTGTCAGCTCATGTTTGATTGGCCCCATTGTTTTTCAGCAAACAGTGTATAAACATATCATGTTGGGAGGGAATGGTGTAGCAAAACTGAACAACTCATGGCCAGGAAGCCAAAGAGAGGGGGAAGAGGCCACACTTTCACTGTGCTCTGTAAGGGTACACCCCTAATGACCTGCAAATCTCCCCCAAGGCCCCCTTTCTTAAAAGTGCTTCCCAACAGTGCCACCCCAGGGAACAACCTTTTGCAACATGGACTTTGGGTAAATTTCAACATCCAAACTATAACAGAAGGTTTGATTTGATAACCTTTTTACAGTAATTAGGCCATATACTCCCAGTACATTCCCCTTCCAGAAACCTCCATTATAGCAAACTCAATTGTCACTTGTCTTGTAAAGAAAATTTTCTCCTACTTTTCACTGATTTTAAGTGCACTTTTTTTGAATCCAAAGATTTATTAATGGAATTTGATAATTCTGAAGCAGTATTTCAAAATTCATGTCCAGTAGACCCAGGGTAACTGGCAAGAGGTTAGTTTCCATCTTTATCATTTTCCTCTCCCTTATGTTTCTGCAAGTAAAGGGAAAATAAACAGATAAATAAGTAAATAAAAGGACAGTTTCCAGATCCTAACTGGTTCTAGGATAGGATTAAGAAGGCAGACTCTTATCCAGTTTAGAATTTTACTAATGATTTCAAGGTCATGGAAAATAAAGAGGCTCTGAAGGGAAGAGGGCTCTCGGGGACATTGGTCTTAGATGGGATGTGCCTCTGGTTCCAAGAACAAGAGCAACCTCAGAAGTGAGGCTGTGGGGGTTATCCCCTCACCTAGCAGGAGCGGGCGTTGGAATTGGGACACTCCCTTCTTTCACCCCAGACAGCTGTGTCCTTGTGTGCCCTTCTCCAGGGAGCCTCACAGATCAGAGAGCCGGGTTTTATTTACTAAAAATAACCCTCAACCAGCGACCTTCTGCTAATGAGTGGCATTCTCTACTCATGGACTGCTCCTTTAGAAAATGCCATTGGTGTGTCAACCATGTCACCTGGCTTCTTTCTCCTCTGAGAGACAGTAACTCTGGTCATGTGAGTGGCTTGATCAGGCCCAGATGACTGGCAACGCTCTGTCTCTCCCTCTGCACTGGACTTCATTTACTGTGGCTCTCTTCATGGTCCACTGCCGCAGTCCGGCTGCAGCAAAATAACCGGGGGGGTGATGAGCAACTTGTGTACGTTGATAGAGCAGGAGTGGGAGCCATTTATTGTAGGACAGGAGGGGTATATATACATTCCACACAGCTTATCTTAATTAGCATAAACTAGATACAGCAGTCAACCAATAAGGAATCTCCACACTTAATGGCTCGCTGGCGTTACTTCACAAACCACTCCCTCTGGCAAAATGCCATCTTGACTTGTTTACAGACCCTAACAGTCCACTAGCTCAGTTTTTACCTATAACAACTGGCATGGAATCACTCCCACTATATACAGTATTGTTGCAACAACACCTAAAAAATACCTGCAATAAGAGATATATAAAAATATCAGATATTACTGTAAGAGCTATGAATACTTTAAGGAGGTGGATGTAGTATTTGTGGACCATGTGTGGGTTCCTGGGCTTGACCCCCAGCACCACACTCACACATAAAAAGAACATTTTTAAAAAGGACCTAAAATATTTTAACATAGCATAATTGTCATGTTCCACCCATATAAACAAAGAAGCTTTGGAATTTTGAATAGTATTGTTGATATTAATAAAAATAGAGGTTATGACTCACCTAATGTGAGTATGACTCACCTAATGAAGAAGTATTGAAAATGTTTACATTGTTCTTGTATGAAATAATAACTCTGACAATCATTTCAAACAAATCTATTACCAACAATTTCTAAAAATCAAAAAATTAGAAATTGTTTGAAAAAATCAACAGCAACAAAAAGCCACTATCACATCATTTTCATAGTATTTTAGAATTTAGAGAGTGAAATAGTATATGGTTTTAAATATTTTGATTTGTACACACATTCACTTTACCATATTGTTTGTTAAATATTTGTAATATTGTTCTTACATACAAAGAGAAATTACAATCGCCTTTTCCTTGGGGAAGTTTACTAGTTTATTAGAAATATAACTCTTTATGGATGAAGGTAAAGGCAAGAATAGTGCCAAAGACAGTATATGGAGACAACTCAAAGCACCCCCATGATGTGAACTGAGATGTCTTATCCTATAAGTGTCTTATCACCACAGTTTTATTCTTTTGAGGTCATCAGGCCATTTTTATATGAGGGGAAATGTTGGGACCCATGACTGCAGTTTTCCCTTTGTCTCACATTTTTTTTTAGAGAAAATTTTACCTTTATTCTCACTCCAAGATACTGCTCTTGAAAATGTACATTTTTTAGTTGAGCAAATAAATAACATCCCAAATAGTACCTCATCAGTTTTCTATCATTATAGTGGGTTTCTCATTTGTAGAGTTTTATGTAAATGGGATCTGGAATATGAGCATTTTTGCAACAGATTTCTTGAGTCAGCATACAGTATTCTACCTTATCCATAGAAGATACATTCCAAGTCCCCCAGTAAAGGCCTGAAATCTCCACCAAACCCTCTATGCATCGTTTTGTCCTGCAGACACATACAGAAATCTGATGCTGTTTGTACCTTAACTAAGCATTTATCACTCACCATAACGGTAACTTTTCAGTTTAAAGTGCAACAGCAAAACTGGAATAAATTTTTCTTTTCTACTTCACAATTTTATGGATTGATTTCTTTTTACCATAGATATTAGTGACTGTAGTATGTGATTAGTTCATTAAAGTCAAAAACTTTGATCTTTTCACTTAAAAGAAGCACTGTATGTCTTTTCTGTGGCATATCTGAATTGCCAACATTGCTACAGATGTGCATTGAAACCCTTATTAAGTAAAATAAATATTACTTGAATACACGGACTGTGGTACTTCTATAGTTAATGTGATAACTAGGAAATTTACTAAGTGACTAATGGGTAGGTAGCATATACAGGGTGGATAAGCTGGACAAATGGGTGACAGATGTTCTGGGAGAGTGCATGATTTTTAAAACTTATGAATTGCTTATTTCTATAGTTTTCCACTTAGTATTTATGGCCCACAGTTAACTCTACGTACACAGTCAGCTATGTTACATACTGGAAACCATAGAAGGGTAAACCACAGAATATAAGTATCTAGTGTACAGATATTTGATGACACTCTTAACAAAATACACTATAATTAGTAGATGAAATAAATTAATCATGTAATTTATAGCTACTGGATAGTATTGTGGTATTCATAACTTCGCCCCCACTATATAAATTTGACTACTTCTGTGATGATCAATTTTGCTAAGTTTTTGGTCTTAACAATTAACACTTGTACCTATCAATAGTGTATCTACTTTTGAAAAAATTTGCTCTTTTTAGTTATACATGACAGTAGCTTTTGTCTTATTTCTTTTTTCTTGTTTTTCTTCTGATGAGCTGCAGTGGATGGACTTTCTTCAGAACTGAAATTTACATAATTTGAGAATTCTTCTTAAGAAAAAGAACATATATTTATGAGTCTAAATTCGTTTAGGAAGTGTATATCTATTTGACACAGGAGAAAAAGTGACAACCAATTATTGTCACTTTGGAGTGTGTAAATCTCACAGATGGTGACATCAAGGAGCTTGTAATTTCATTCTGTGGGTCTTGTCTTCCTGGGACACCTGGAAATTCCCACAGATTCTCACCCTCCAAGGGACTATACAAAAAAGAAGACAATAGATTCATGGTTCATTTCCCTGTGTTCTTTGCACTATTTTCCCATTTCTTTTATTGGAGCATTATACTTTTACACTCTGGTGGGATTTGTCATTACATATTTATATATGTGCACACTATCCCAGTATGATTTGGCTGATATCCTTCCTTCCCCAGTATTTTCCCTTTCTTATTCCTCTTCCCTCTCCCTGGTCCCTCTTAAATTTTTGTGACATCCCCTATAACTTTCTTTTCGTTTTTCGTCTAGCTTCCACATATGAGATAAAATATGACCCTTGACTTTTGGAGTTTGATTCATTTCTCTTAACATAATGCTCTCACGTTTCATTTATTTTCCTGAAAATAACATTGTTTCATTCTTTATAACTGAATAAAATTCCATTGTATATATACACCAGATTGTCTTTATATGTTCATCCACAAACAGATAACCAGTCTGGTTCAATAGTTTGACTATTGTGAATTGTGCTGCAGTGAAACGGGAATGCATGTGTCACTATAGTACACTCATACAGTATGATTGTTTGGGGGATAAACACTGAAGAGTAGTATAGCTGGGTCATCTGAGGATTCCAATCCTACACTTTCAGGGACTTCCACACTAATTTCCATAGTGTTACACTGATATGCAATCCCACCAACAATGTAAAAGTGTTTCTTTTTCTCTAGCATTTATTATTGTTTGTATTCTTGATTATTGCTATTCTAGCTGGAGTGAGATGAAATCTCAATGTAGTTTTGATTTTCGTTTCCCTAACAACTAATCATGTAGAAATTTTTTCCATATATTCATATTTCTTCTGTTGAAAAGTGTCAATTTAGTGTATTTGCCCACTTATTAATTAGGGGTGTGGGTGTGTGTGTGCGCACACACATGTGTGTTTAGTTTTTCACATATTCTGGATATGAATCCTCGGCCAGAAGACTAGCTAGGAAAGATTTTTTTTCCCATTGTGTAGGTTTTCTCTTCACATTCTGAATTATTTCCTTTGCTGTGCCAGAAACTTTCTCTTAATACCACTCCATTTATTAACTATTGGCATTATTTCCTGAGCTTTAGGGGTCCTACTGAAAAAGTTGTTGCCTATGCCTATATGTTGGATTAATGAGCTCTTATTTTCTTCTATGAGTTGCATAGTTTCTGATCTAATTCAACAGGTCTATGATCCATTTTGAGGTGATTTTTGTACAGTGTGAGAGACAAGTATCTATTATCATTCTTCTACATGTAAATAACCATAGGTTTTCTAAGGACCATTTGTTAAAAATGCTGTATTTCTCCAGTATATGTTTTTAGCACCTTTGTCAAGGATCAGATGAATGTATCTGTGTGGGTTTTTCTGTGTCCTCTATTCTGTGTCCTCTGTTGGTCTGTGTGTCTGTTTTTATGAAGTTTTTGTTAATATAGCTCAATAGTATAATTTGAAGTCAGGTCTTATGATACCTATGGCATTTTATTTTATTTTATTTTATTTTTGGCTTAGAATTGCTTTAATCATTCTGGGAATGGGATACTTTACCTGATGTCTTTATGAGTTATCATTGGAGTTTAGGAAATCTATTTGATTTATGGGTGTTGATCTTGTATCCTGCTTCTTTGCTAAAGTCATTTATAAGTTCTAGAAGTCTTCTGGTGGAGTTTTTTGGGTTTTCTAATATAGGATCATGTAATGGGCAAACAGACATAGTTTGCCTTTTTCTTTTCCTATCTGTATCCCTTTGATTAAGACAAGAGAAATTCTGGTTAATTTTATGAGATATATATTAAATAGGAAGGTTGAGAGTGGAAAGTCTTGTCTTATTCCTGATTTTAGAGGAAATGCTTTTAGTTTTTCTCCATTCTTTATGATGTTGGCTTTAGGTTTGTCATACAAAGTCTTTATGATGTGGAGGTAAGTTCCATTTACCCCTTGCTTCTCCAGCATTTTTAATATGAATGGGTGGGGGATTTTATCAAAGGTCTTTTCTGCATCAATCATATGATCATGTGATTCCTGTCCATAATTCTGTTTAAGTGGTGAATTACATTTATTCATTTACATATCTTGAATTAGCCTTGCATCTCTGTAATGAAACCCATTTAATCATGGAATATTATATTCCTGATACATTTTTAATATGGTTTGCTAATATTTATCAAGGATTTTTGCATCTATGTTTATCAGGGACATTGGTCTATAGTTTTCTTTCCTTGATATGTCTTTAACTGGTTTTGGTATCAGGGTTATACTGACTTCATAGAATATATTTGGGAGTTGTTGTTGTTTAGATATGAGATGTCTCCCAAAAGCGCATGAGACAATGCAAGAAAGTTTAGAGATGGAATGATTGGGTTATAAGTGTTTTAACCTAATCAGCACATTAATCCCCTGATAGGGATTAACTAACTATATGCAGGTGTGACTGGAGGAGGGGCATGGTTGATGGTGTGCCTTTGGGCTTATATTTTGTAAGCTGAGCCTAGTTTCTTGCTGCTTCTTGAGTGTTGTGTTCCTAGTTGCTTTCCTACACCACATTCTTCCATCTTGATGTTCTACCTCACCTCCAGCACAGAGGAATAGAGTCAGCTATCTGACTGAGACCACTGAAACTGTGAGGCTCCAAATAAACTTCTCCTCCTTTATGTTGTTCTTATCAGATCTTTTGTTTACAATAGCAAAAAAAAAAAAAAAAAGTTGACTGAAACAGGATTATTCACTCCCTTTCAATTTCACCGAATAATTTGAAAAAGACTGGTGTTAGTTCTTTTTTAAAGGTCTGATAGAACTCAGCTGAGAATTCATCTGTCCTGAAATTTTTCTTTTTTGGAAGACTTTTAACTACTATTTCAAGTTCATTGTTTGATATTAGTCGAAGTTTTGTTATATCTTCCTGGTTCAATTTGGACAAGACATATGTGTCAATAAATTTGTCAATATCTTGTAGATTTTCCAGTTTATTGGAGGATACATTTTCAAAATAGGTTCTGATGTTTCTTTGGATCTTAAAAGGGTCTGTGGTGATATCTTCTTTTTTTTTTTATCTCTAATTTTATTGATTTGTGTCTTCTCTTTCTTTTGGTTAGTTTGACTAAAGAAGTATATCAAGGGGTTTTTTTGTGGTGCTGGGGATTGAACTCAGGGCCTTGTGCATGCAAGGCAAACACTCTACTAACTGAGCTATGTCTCCAGCCCAAGAAGTAGCACTCTTATTTATTCTTTTGAGGAACCAGCTATTCATTGCAATGATAGTATGAATTATTTTTTAAATTCTCAATTTTATTAATTTTGTCTCTAATCTCTTAAATTATTTCCTGTCTTCTCCTGATTTTAGAATTCATTTTTTCTTCTTTTTCTAAGAACTTGAGGTATAACATAAGCTTATTTATTTGGGATCTATGTTTTTTTCAAACATAGGCATTCAGTGCTATATTTTTTTTTTCCTTAGAACTGCTTTCATATTGTCCCTGCAATTTTTTTATGTTCTATCTCTCTTCTCATTTTTTCTAAGAATTTCTCATTTTTTCTTTAATCCATTCTTCATTTTAGAGAGTATTGTTTGATCTCCATGAGTATACTTGGTTTCTATTATTTTTCTGGCTGTTGATTTCTAGTTTCATTCCATTATAGCCTAATAGGCTGCATGGGATTATATTGATTTTATGTTTTTGTGTGTGGGGGGGTGGGGATAAGTTTTCCTTTGTGCCCTAGAATATGGTCTATTTTGAAGAAAGTTCCATGAGCCACTAAGAAGGAGGTAAATTCAGCTCTTTTGGGATAAAACATTCTGTAGATACCTGTTAGGTTCTTTTGATTTACAGTATTATTTAGGTTAGAAATACCTTTATTGATTTTATGTTTTGATGACCTGTCTATTGGTGACAAGTGTTTGTTGAAGTTACCCAGTATTGTGTTTGGGTCTATCTAGAATTTAATGTCATTGAGTATTTTTTTTTTTTTATGTAATTGGGTGCACTAACATTTGGGGCATAAATATTTACTATTATTATATCTCTAGTTGGATTATTCCCTTTACCAGGATGTAGTGACCTTCTTTGTCTCTGCTGATTAATTTTTACTTGATATTTGGTTTTTCAGGTATGAGAATATTTTCTCCTGCTTGTTTTTGCAGTCTATGTGCATAGAATATATATATTTTTCTTGCTTTTCCCTTTAGCCTGTGGTAGGTATATTTGCCTATGAGTTTCTTGTAACAGCACATAGTTGGATCTTGTTTTTTGATCCATTCTGCTAATCTCTGTCTTTTAGTTGGGGTGTTGAGACCATTAATATTCAGTGTTAGTCATGAGTATCTCTTGATTTAGAAATTTAAAAGAGAAGGAGAATTCTTCTAATTAGGCTTCAAATAAAAATTATCAAGGCCAGCCTTACTTGAAAATTTGTACCTATATTTGATTCTCAATTTTGTTTTTGAATTGTTTTAGAACATAGAGAATTTAATTTAATTTTTAAAAATAAAATTTAAATTTCATCAACCCCTACTTAAATGTCTCCATGGATTTCAACAGAAACTTGAATAAAGCCCGAGTACCTCGGCATGGCCTACAAGGTCAAGCAGTATCTACCACTTAACTACCTCTGTATCTTTGCCACATTCTATTCTCTCTCTCTTGCCACTATGGCTTTATTTTAAATATACAAAGGTAATTTATTCTTTGTAGTTTTCACAATTGCTCTTTTTCTTTCCTTAGAATGGTCTTACCCTTGAACATTATTTTGTTTTTAACCACAGAAATGGTAAGATACTGAAGCCCTTTCCTTAAAATTTTAGTCAAAGAAAACTCATCTCTCCCCTACACACCACTGCTTTCAATGTTTATTTTTTTTCTGAATGCTAATCACTATTTAAAATGATCATATACAAGTGTTCATATGTATATTGGTTTTTTTTTCAGTTTCAATAGGTCAGGGATTATTTGTGCTATTAACTCTCTCATCAGTTCCTATCTGAGCACCTCCCAGAGCAGGAAATGCATGAACTTCCAATGCAGCCATGCAATGTAGATTTCCATTTTGGGATGATCTGACTGCTAGAGAATTCCTCCACAGATTGAGGTGAGATGTATAAGTGTGTTTAATTCTATCCAGGAAGGAGATTACCTAGAGAAGCCTTGCAGCATAAATTACACGATAAACACTATGATGTTCATGGTGATATTGACAGTGGATTGAACTTCCTTTACTATGATGTACCTTTAGTAGCTTATAAATTCTTTTTCTGTACACCTTATATTTTGATAATTTGTCATCTATATTGTGAGTGTAGAATTTGTGGTAAACATGGTTGAATGTCCCAGGGCCAACTGGTAAATATTTAGCAATCACATCTCTAAGTATGAAGCCAACATAGAATACTTGTTGATATTAGTTTACTTTAATGAGAACCATGAAAGAGAGATAACAGAGACGGATGTGGAAATTCTATTCATTTGTCAATGACAAGGTGATTATGTCACTGAATTGGATAATAGTTTTTGAATACTAGAAGGTGTTTTTTTTGTTATTTAGAATGGAATAGCTAAAAATATATACACCTTTTGAAGTTTAATTGCAATACAAAAACTAGATACCAGGAAAACATTTGATCTTAATATGCTTTAAGAACACTGTTTCCTCCACTTTCTTAACTGTGGACTACCAAGGCACATACACAAAGACCCAGTTAGTTTGTACCATTTTCTGATTCCTGTGGTGTATCTAGTTCCATCTTGTCAGATGAATAACAAGATACCAATCTGACATCACTGAACAGAAAGTCATGAAGACATAGGCAGAAGAACATCATTTATATCTCATTTTTACCATGCAGATAAAATCAAAATAGTTTTTATGGATAATAGGAAACTTTAAATGATTAAGAGTAATTTGTCGCCTCTGTTTTTTCTTATAATTTAACTGTAAGTTTGCTTTTGATAATTTGCTTTTGATAATGTCTGCTTTTGTCCATTGGTTCATAAAAGTCCAGAAAGTTTGTCAGTCAGCTCTTGTGAACCTGTAGGAGCTAGGTGACTACCGGAGCTTCCATCACAAAGATTTCTAGCCACTTTTTACACACTTGAGGCCATAGGAGACATAAACAATTTTCCAATGAGAGTTTTTGCTCTTTTCTCTTTTCTATCTTGCTGAAAAAATAGATACAGGGGCTGAAGTTTCAATCACCTCATTACTTTAAAGAGAAAACAAACAATGCATATCCAGTGGACAGACCATGTTCTATTGCTGAAATAGTGAGAGTAACCATGATTCTAGACCTCTGCCATGGGGAAGAAATTTAATTACTGTGATTAGATCTTCCATTACTAGTAGAAGGAGGTGTTACTAAATAATGTAGGACCTATAACAGTATTCAGAAATTCGGCCAATTCTGAGTCTTCATACAGCATAATAATTTATAAAGACAAATGCTGCAGTCTGGCTGGGCACAAAATCACGAGCCATCATACACCTTGTAGATTCAAACAGCAACTCTTTATTCTTGAACTGTCACCGGCACTTACATACACATTCTGGGCAAATCCACGTTCTGGGCAAAATCCACACACTCCACCGGGCTCTGAATCCCAAATACTCTCTGAATCCTGCGAGAACTCAACGGGAACTCAAGGAGCGGGCGGGCCTGAGGCAGCAGGATACGCCCTATTCCCAGCAGGGTACACCTTAAACCTGGAACCGCCCTAAACCCAAGGAGCGGGATACTCCCTAATCCCAGCAGGATACACCCTAAACCTGGATCCACCCTGGTCCTTGAGCAAGGTCACCTTACATGCAATGTCACTGCAAATGACCTGGGTCATGCCATGCGTCATACCTACTTGGCAATGGCTCTCAGCAGACAAAGATTGACTTCATTATTTTGAATATTGTTATTCATTTGTAATATCCTGGTTAAGATTTTTCGGTCTGTTTTAAACTTATTCAGGATATAACAGCATTTTTTTGTTTGTTTGTTTTGTTTTGTTTTGTAGTTGTAGATGGACAGCCTGCCTTTATTTTATTTATGTGGTGCTAAGCATTAAACCCAGTGCCTCACACATGCTAGGCAAGTGCTCTACCACTGATCTACAGCCTCAACCCCATGAGCAGCATTTTAATAAATATTGAATATATATGCAAAGAGTTGAGTTGGCCTTGTGAATGTTTTCCCCAAAGTCTATCTTGTCATCAGTGAAAGACACTTCTATAAGTACAGTCAACTTATAAATTTCTTCCAAAAATTCTGATAATTTATAGTATCATAAGACTCATAAATTTAATGTTAGAGAAAGCTAGAAAGTCCATATTGTATGAAATAGGGAGAACTCCTAAAATATGTCCCTTGATGAACGAGGAATGAAGAGTATGGAGAATTCGGAGGCCCCTGTTTTTGAGCTTAAAATTTTCCAAAATAGTTGAACTGTTACTTATTTTATGTGGATATTTAGATCATGGCATAGGTCTGTGTAGGTTATTTTTTTGTAGTATTTATTAAAATATTTGAGGTTAAAGAAAGCTAAGCTCTATGCTTGAAAGAAGAAAAACAACTTATGAGCTTGTTAAATACCGAGAGATAGTTCATGCCAACATGATTTAAAGTGTTTGGAAATTTTAACATCTGGAAAACCTAAACTCTCATGTCTCAATCTGGAGATAATGTGATCATAACCAAAACTGGGAGAATTAGCCAGACAGATGTTTGACATAGCTGAATATTATGCCCCTCTACCTGAGCTGCCTGCAAGCAATTCTGTTTGACTATCTCTGACTGAAGAAGGCTTCTCTCATTGTGAAGACATAATTGTGTCAATGCAAGGTACAGGAAGATGATAATGATTACCTTCCAATGAGAGCTCTTAGAGTCTTCTTCAGTACAGAGTCCATTACAGTGATGTCAAAATAAAGAAGTAACTCCTAAAAGTCAGTTATTCCTAGACTTATATGGGATTTCCATGAATATGGAGTGTGTAACTCAAGGATTTCATGATTGCTCATATTGATATTAGACCATGGAAATAGGCGACTTGCTTAAGCATGCTCGAAGGAGAGAATGCAGGATCTTTGAGATGTTCTTTTCATAAAAATCAAAAATTTGTAATGACAAAAGCCAATCAACTAAAAGACAACACAAAATATAAAAAGACTTAGAAAAATTGTTTTAAATTTGAGGACTTTCTGAGCATTGGAATATTTAAAAAAAATAACAAAAATGTGAACAATATCTAGGTTTAGCTATATAAAGTTTGCAAATCTAGATAGAAAAAAATTATAAAAACAATATGAACATAATGAGATGATTTGGTAAATTGTGAAATTATCACCACAGTCAATTTAATTAACATATCTGTCACTTCACATGGTTACTATTTGTGTGTATGTGTATGGTGGAATAGGTAAGGACCCTTAAGATCCACTTTATTATCAAATTCCAAGTAACAACACAGTATTAACTACAAGTATTAACTGGAATCACCACGATGTACATTAGACACCAAGAACATACTCATCTTTGTTATGGTTTGAATATGTAGTGTAATCCAAAAGCTCACACATGAGACAATACAGACATTTTCAGAGGTGAAATGATTAGATTACAAGAGTTGTAACCTAATCAGTGGATTAATCCTCTTGATGGATTAACTGGAGTAGATGTAGGCAGGTAGGATGTGGCTGGAAGAAATAGATCACTGGGGACATGCTTTGGGGGTTCATACTTTGTCCCTGGAGAGCAGAGCTCTCTCTGCTTCCTGATGGTCATATCTTGAGTTGATTTCCTCTGTCGTGCCCTCTGCCATGATGTTCTTCTTCACCTTGGACCCAGGGCTATGGAGTCAGCCCATCATGAACTGAAAGTCTGAAACTTGAGCCAAAATACACTTTTCTTCTTCTGTGATCTTCTTATCAGGTCTTTTAGTGACAGCAACAAAAATACTGACTAAAACAATCTTATAACTGAAACTTTGTCTTAAATATTTCAAATAATATTTTTTATAAATATTGTAAAAATATCTATGTTAAAGAATGTTTTGTGTTTGTATTCTTAGGTACTTATGATAAATGTACTCAGTTATACATTTGTCTGAGTCATGTGCTGGGGCAAAATAATTTGGATTTTACACTGGGGAAAAATAACAAATGGATTACTTGAGATGGAAGTGAGTATTCTGGTAATGCTAATGGGAAAAGATTATAATATGGTCAGAAGGGAGCTGGGGTACATATTGGTGCTAATGAGGCAGGTTTTGATAGGAGGGTTGTGAGACTTAGGATCTACTTTGAAGGGAGGACTCATAGCTACAAAGTATGAAGGAAGAGAAGAACCAGGTGGTGGTTCCATTATTTTGTAATTAGAATGCCTTTAGCTCATACTATGCTATATTCCATGGGCTTTAGATATATTGGAATTAGGAGGTCTAATCCAACATATCTGAATTGAAATTTGAATCCTATATGTGCACATGGCATGGATTATTTTAACAAACAATTCCACATAGTTTCAGGACACATCTGATGATACTGGTTAAATTTGTGGTTGTTTTGTATGTGCATGGAGAAGACAGGGTCACTAAGACTTGATCCTCTGTGAGTACCCTAACACCTCTAAGAATCCTGAGTGGGAGGTAATGGCCAAGTGTTTGGGAACCATAGGCTGGATCCCAGTCTCCATGAAACTCCTAGCTTTCCTGAGGAGTCCTGAACTCTGGGAAAGCATTGAATTTATCTTGCCCCGATTTGGACATGAACCTTGCCTCACATAATGTCTTTTCAGCTCTGCCAACATGTCATTGCTGGATGTCAACATGTCATTGGTGGAGGTCTCAATGGCCAGACTCAGACCTTAAAGTTCTCTCATTGTGGTCTGGAATAAAGTTGTTCAAAATTTTAAGTCTCATTCCTTTTTAGACAGACAACGAAGCCTTACTCTTTATTTCCTTTCCTCTCTTCGTTTCAGTCCAGAGGCCATTATTTTAGTATCTGCTATGCCATGAACTCATAACAGCAGCTTGGGCTCCTTCCCTTGCCCTTTGGCTCTCACAGTTTGTGCTTCTCTGGGGGAAGCAGGCCTGTGCTTTGGTTGAACCCAGCTCCTTTCTGTTTGGCTTCCTTCCTTCCTTCCTTTCTTTTCTTTTTTTCTCCTGATCATGTATTTTTAGGAGGATTTCTGAGCTCTTGCATGCTCCGTCTGCTCAATACACACTTTAATTCTCTTAGCAAGAATCTGGCTCTTACCTGTGATTCACAACAATGCCAACCTCATGTGGGAGGACACTACAGACTCTTTGGGGTTTGCTGTGGTAACATCTGTAGGGCAGTCCTTGGATGCCTGGGATACCTCTCCCGTAGATGCACATGTATGTAACCAAAGGGACAGCTCCTTGTTCTCTAAGATGCCAGGAAGACACGCGTGGGGTGCCTCTCCTCTTCCCCTTTATTTTTGTGATTTTTGGAAAATGACTTGGAAGATGGCAGTTGTGACACAAAGACACTCTCAGACCTTTTGAGTACGTAGGACCCCTCCCTCTCCAACCTCAAGATCATGGAGAGAGCCACCTCTAAGCCTCCTATGGGAAGTCACTGGCCTCTTGTACCCACAGGCCTTCTGCATCTGGGCTCAAAACACTCCCAACTCTTGGCATCTCACAATGTCAACTAGAAGAGTCAGGGAATTAAGAGATAAGTAAAATATTTTCTCCTCCAAATCTTAGAGATAAGATTTAACCCATTGATTCAATATATGAGCAGCCCTAGGATCACTCCCAAATTGCTGGAAGCCCTACTCTTCTTGCATGCTTCAGAAATCTTGGCAACTCAAAAGAGAATTAAACAATTTTGAATCATCATCTAAAAATAAAGGATAAAGAGAGAAAGTAGGCTACACGGAAGAAAGTGAGAGAAAGTGCGTTTGATGCCAAAAGCTGACGTCCAAAACCTGGACCCTTTAGCTCCTTGACACTGGAGGCCTCCTTGACCCAAATGATAGACTGTTCTCCTTTGGGTTAGAGTTTGGAGTGAGAAAAATAAAGGCATCTCAACACAATGTTACCTTTGCTTTTTACTTAAAAAAGGCTAAGTGTTTAAATGGTTAAGAGAAAAAACTAGTCTGGTTATAATCAAGTATTGCTTTATAGCTCACATCTTTCCTAGGGGCACATTCTGTTCTTCATTTCCCTTACTTGTTCTTTGGTCTGCAGTTCTGAACAGCAATTCACTGCAGAGATCCCTGGGTTAAGGAGTGAGGGAAATCATTTCAGCTTAAGCATGTTAAGTTTGGATGAAGGCACAGTATTCTAGAAGAAATTGAAACTTATAATTGTGCCTAATTGGCTTTAACCCTTCCCCGTATTGTGTGGAAGCACATTGGGTAATAATACATACTGTTACACTGTGCAGATGTTAAAATGTGAAATCCTTTAAGTGCAAAGCACTTGTCAGTCCATCAACGATTCAAATTGTCAGAGATGTATCAGCCAACCCTAACTACCCTCTTCAGGCAATCTGGAGCCAGCCTGCTGTTTAATAACCAACATTTAACAAGAAATAACATGTAGATGTGGTGTGTGGTTTAAAACATTGTGTTAAGCGTCATTAAAACTCAGTCTCCTAAGAGCCTTATTAAAAGAGTCCTTTCCTCACCATAATAAAACATTTCTCTGTGACTGTTTCGATCTAGCTGCTAACAATACAAACAAAATGCCTCTTAATTTAGCATCCCGCTAGAGGGCCATTGTGACTATAGAACTGTGAAGGCAGGAAGAAAAAACAACCCTAAACCACCCTTCCCAAATCCCACCTAATCAGTGAAACTACAGCATTAGGAGCCTTTGATTTTCAGATTTATTTTCACAGGTTTTTTTCTCCCTTCTTCTTCTTTTATTCTCTCTGCATGGTTATTATTTGGGGCTGTGTCTTTGTTCAGGGCGAGGGAAGGTTGCTGATAACTTAGAAATGGGCCTTGCACCATGGAGTTAGCATTCTGTGGTTGTTGGACGGGCTGATTCCATTCTCAAGATAATGCACATGGGAAACTTCTCCTGTTAGGGTTCATGTGATTCCCATGCTAACATGTATTTGAAGAGAAAATGAAATTTGCTCACCCTGCAATTAGCCTAAGTCTTCCCATCCTGTTATTATGAGAGAAAATACATGCATAATTATGTCAATTAATAGAGATAATAATTCACATCTTCTATGACAGAAGTATAGGATATCCGATTCTGTTTCAGATCTTCCTCCTCTGAAATGCGTATGCCAATTTTCTCTGTACACTGCTTCGTAGACAGTTTCGGAGTCAACAATATTTATAGAACACAGTAATATTTTGATAGAGGATGCTGAAGAATTAGATTTAGGAAGATCTCATTCTAATATTTTGACCTTCTGAAGACCTCTTCTAACCTGCAGGATTTGAAGTGACTCGTGGATAGGCAGTACTGTACTTGGCCAGTTGATTGAACTTGTTCTTTTCTTTCCTTTGAAATGGACTAAAAGGGATATAATCTTTTTTATTCCATTTTTAACTAATCTTCACTATAGGATTGAGACAAAATGTCATTCGTGAGGCATATATTTTTACTTATGCTATATCAAAATATTGGAGGAAAAGAATTTGTAGCCTGAATTTCCCCGAAACAGAATAAAGGTTTTGGAAACTGAATGGCCTATGTCACTAAAATATATAAGGATATAGGATGCAGTATTTGAGATTCAACAAAGCATTTAATCACTTTTTAGCTAATGGAAGATGATTTACCTTTTAAATGTGGTTGAATATAGGGATCATAAATATTGAAGTTGTCTCATAGAATATGCATATTTTTAATTCTATTTTAATAATATGAGCTATAAGGATTATCCTTAATATTCATTGGTAAGCTATTTAAATAAATGAGGTTGCTCTTCCTATAAACACTGTTTGAGTAGTTTCTCTTGATATAAAGATCATGATGGTTCAAACAGTGTTCTCTTGTGAAAGGATGAATCCAAAACATGTATTTCTGTACTGCATTTTTTCCTAACATCTCAGAGGACAGGACCCATAAAAACTTTGGGGAATCTAGCATTTCTTTAAACCAGCTCTACTGAAGGCACAGATTAGTGGGCATTGGTGTCAGGATGAGAGATTGAATTACTTGTAAAAGTGACTTCTCAGGAGTGTACTTAGCGCCCTTTAGAGAGAAATGATGTATTTTCACTCTTTATCTTATCTATGAATAGGTAGTGCTGTGAATTCACCACCTTTTCACCACATTTAAATTCACTCAGGGCCCCATAAAATCTGCCAGTTGATTCCCACGAGGCCCTCTGGGGACAGAGCCATTAGTGAAGTGAACAATGTAATTAGAGTCTAGACTGTGAAATCCATTCACAGTAGCAGGATATGAGACATTACCTGCACCCAACTGTGGTTTTATTTTGAAATCTCTCCATGTCATGCTCCTATGTGACGTTTTCCTTGTGTGCCACTTCCTGTTCTCAGGCACCATGTGTTAAGTTACACCACAGTCTGTCTTGATAGAAAGTATATCCTCTCAAGTCAACCCATAAGAAAGGCCTTATGGAATACACAAATTTAGGTCATTGTGCGTGAGCTCTTATAAGTAAAATTTCACATAGAGCTTATGATAAATTTCCAGAAAAGGGGAAGCTCACAACATAACTTGATGTCCTGTCAGTTACTGATATGCAATTAAATAAAAAAAATCCATGCTGAAATGTAAATTTATACTCATTTAAAATAATTTTTTGATTCTTATTCTTAGGATGAGTAAGAGTTCAATGAAGAGTGGTATAGACCACCTCTGAGGACATTAAAGAAGGAATAGTTTTTGAAGAACACTGTGATGCAAACACCTGAAAGAACAGTATGTTTGGCAGCTAACAGAATGAAGATATGCTTTTGACTATGTGGAATTTACAGATTATGGGAAAATTATCCTGGAAGCTAGATGGATGGACTAATGCAAGAATGAAGGAAACAAATAATGTTAGAAGACAAGAGATGCTTGGTGAATGGAGAGGATGCTAGTAGAAGAAAGAGTATTTCCCATTTCAGCACTCCGAAGTAGAACTGACAGTTACTCTGGACCAAAGCAGACACACCTCTCCAGGCAGTTGGGGTGGTGGCACTCAACTCCTGTTATTGAATCTCAATTGCATTGAAAGGATGAGTGTTCAATAGGTCTCTGTCTGAAGGCAGGGAATGAGGAAAGGGTGGTGTCAATTACCAGAACGGGAGTCCACAAACTATGTCCATAGAATAAATTATGTCATGTGGCTGTATTTGTAAGAACTACAAGCTAAGGACATGTACATGATTGGGCTGGGGTTATGGCTCAGCGGTAGAGCGTTCGCCTCACACGTGCCAGACCCTGGGTTCAATCCTCAGCACACATAAAAATTAATAAGTGAAATAAAGGTTAAAAAAAGGACATGTACATGATTGAAAAAGTATCAAAAGAAGAACAACATTTGTATTAACTGCTTTACAATATGTTATACACTCTTCCAAAAATCTTTGCATCTGTGAGCTCATTCAAACTTTAAAACCATCTTGTTAAAGTAGGAACTGTAACTCAATTTTAGATGAGGAAATTGAGATTTCCGGATTAGTCAAAGATCGTATGGCCAGTGAACAGTTCTGCTGGAATTGGAACTCGGAGAGCCCTGCCACGGAAGCCATGCTTTCTACCTACTTTCCTACATGAACGTATCCTGAACTTGGTGAAGGCGGTCTCTAAGTATGAACAGGAGGAAACACCTCTGGTTTACACCTGGATGAAGACCATCGGCATCTTCTTTCCAGGAAGAATCGAGGCCATGGTTCCAGTCCAATGGGAGGGAACTGGCTCTGAAACCAATTAATCAAAATGTTTGTCTCCCACTACGATCTCATCTTCTCTCTAGTGAACCTGTACTATAAAATCATGCTTATTTTATTTTTAATTCTATCAGTGGATGATTTGTGGACTTTTTTTCTTTTGTTGTACATCTACCTTTATAGTATAGTTGATTTTGTCTTAGTCCACAAAGCCTAAGATATTTACTATCGGACAGTTTACAGAAAGTTTAATGACGTCAGACCAGACCGAGAATAAAATGTAAATTACTCAATCCCAATTAAAAAGCAGGATAATAGTGGAATACACATGACCTTGATGGTGACCAATATCTGATATGATCCACTGAACCATTTTGCATTTTTAGTAAGTCTTTGATTCATTTCTTTATCACTCCTTGTCTTACTAACTAGAGGAACCAAACAAGACTGTGTCTCAGAGCAGAGAGTTTGCTTTCTCCATCAGGGATCTGCAGTGGGAAACACATCTGTTCTTGCTGTTTGAGGTTTCTCTGAGAGCTTGTTCCTCCCACACAACCAATATCAATTGTCCTCTGTGCATATACTCACTTCATCTCTGCCAGATTTTACCAGATGTTAGTTGTGTTACTGAGAAAAGAAGATGGACAAGATCCAAAATCTCAGATCAGGTCTCTCCTGCCAACACTCACCTCAATTCCTAGGGGATACATAAATACAGCAAAATCCCTATGTAAAGAATCTCACATTGACAACTTGAGTGTCAATCAAATATTATCCCAGGGTGCTCCTGCTGTTATCTTCGCATAAAAAAAGGTCTAGCAAGACATCTTTATGGTGTATCACCGAAACCAGGACTATAATGAATTCTTCTTAGTTCACTTTCAATTTTTCTAACATCTACATGTCAAAGTGAACATGAGCTTGATAATGTGGCTGATGTAAATGGCAAATGCCATTAAACCTAGACCATTAATTCCTAGTCCAAAAAGTGCTGAACCAAGGAGAGAAAGTTGTCAAGGGACACAGCCAGGAGGGAACCGGGAGAATAAATTAGTCAAACTCCTCTTTCTCCTCACACCTGAATCCAGAGATCTCCAAAGACTGACCCTGAAGCCAGAGGGTATCAGGTCAATAAGCAGGGTAAGGAGAGGCGGGAAGTAAAACTGGAAGGTCTCATAGAAGATATCCGTCCCTACTGTCCTATCAAGATTCTTAAACAAATGCTACCTAAATCATAAACAAATGCCACCTGTGTTTATGTGTTTTTCTTTGAACTTGACCTCCAAAGTGAAGCTCACTCAGTCTGGCCCAGGGGTCATTAGCAGGCAGTAGAGAGCTATGGAGGGAAAGAGTCAGGGTGAGGAGGGGCTGTACTTCATGCACGAGATACCAGGAGATTGAGCAGGGTTACAGCCACGGATGAAGCATTGTTCTCTTTTTTTGTTTTCATTTTCACAACAGATGGTTGAATGAAAAACGTCTATAAACGCAGAATACTGATTTAATAATGGAATATTATCAGCACAGTTCATTTAGAATATGTAATTAGATTTCATCCCTGATTATATCTGCAAATACCTCCTAAGAAAATAACAGTTTAATAGCTTAATTTTGGTTCAGTAGCCATTTCAAGACTTTGACATTTAATTTTTCTGTAGAATTATAGTCTATGAAAACAACACACATTAATAAGTTGGAACTTACCCAGTCCTACATTATTCTAGGAAAGTAAGCAGCACTGACATTATAGGTACTTTCATTTTTTTAAAAAAAATCTATTAAACTGTGGAATAGAGAAACTAGCAATTGTCAATTTGGGGCATATATTAAAGTAAAGTAATAAAACTGATACTTCGAAACTTCTATTTGAATGATATAGAAGTAATACTACTAAAATGTTTATATCAATGATACTGCTAATAACATAAAAATATAAAGGTCCTACTTAGAGAAAAAAATGTATTGTTTCTGTTGGGAGATGTTACAGATTCTTCTAAGATTTAATTTGCAAATCAATTCAAAGATAGAAGATGTTTGTGTAGACTAGAAATCAGTAATTAATATAATAGATATTCATCTCCTTGTTTCAAGAATTTTATATTTGTTCTCATATTATGTGGCCTCTCCAAAATGAGATCACACAAGAGGCTCATCTGGTTTGTGATCATCTGAACTCGCCATAAGTTTTTCACATTATTTTTTGAAGCTAACTCTCTTTTTTTAGATGTATTTTTAAAATGTTTTCAAATGCAGGTATTCGTATTTACCGTATTATACTGTTTTGTTTTGTTTTGAGTCAGTTATTCTATTTGATGATACTTTTCACATTAATTCAACCATCTGGGACATTGAGTATTCCTCCTCTTCCTCTAATTTTGATGAGGACAGAAGGAGGGCAGAACCATGTGTTGTGTCAGTGAAGACATTCCCGCAGGCTGACAGCGATCACTTTAACAGCAACAGTTCCCAGTGGAAATAACTGCATGGTTTTGAAACTTGTTTTTCTTTTCAAAATTCTGTTCAGTGCATATCCTTAATATTTATGAAGCCAGCCCTTTCTCTGAAAGACAGTGAACCAGGTGATGGTAATGGACATGAAAAAGCCATGATATCTACTCACAAAGATCTCACAGTGTAGTTACCAAACGGTCACATTAAAATGGTCACTTAAGTATGGTTGGTGTCATAAGAACAGTAGAAAACTGCATACAAACGTTGGTGCCCTGAAGATTCATTTGGAAGAGTATATAGAGGTCTGGAGGCCAAGGGTATGGGTGTATGGCTAGCTTTCCATGTTGGAAACTGTAGATCAGGAATCTTTCTAAATTAGATGCACACTCACTTAATCTCTATGTTATTACAAGACCCTTTGAGATGGGTCTAAAGGTGATATACTTAGCACTTTTGATATTACAAGACCCTTTGGGATGGGTCTTTAGGTCGAATATTCAGCACTTTGTGAACTTGGGTAAGGACACTGGTATTCTCTCTCTGCAACCTGTGTTCTTTTGGATCAAATTTGAATACCCTTAAATGTCAAATTAAGGGTGACTTATTCTGACCAGCTACAGGGAACAAGCAATAGGTGATTGAAGAAGGAAAATAAATAATGCAACACGTATTTAAGAAAGAAGGTTCCAGAATCAGTTTGAAAAGTGGAATGGAAAAGCATATTGAAAAAGAATGGAGATTTTGAGGGTTTTGTTTGTTTGTTTGTTTTTGTTCTTTTTACTTTATTAGTCAAAATGATATTGAGGTGAAAAGGTCCAGAACTTGGGCAAGGATTATTCACCTTGGTCATTTCTACCTCCGTGTTCTACACCTGGCTTAAGAACTGGAACAGAAGAACTTCTAAAAACATGTTCAGTCCAGCCCTCAGCATTTGAGCCTTTGGAGGACATTTCAGACAAAACCCATAACAAATAGAGACTCAGAATTTTATTTGGTTCAGGATGTGTGATTCCCCTAAAATTAGCATACCACATGTAGAAAAAACAGTTAATCAGGTATAGAAAATAGAGTATTAAAAACTCCATATAGAAAGTAATATTTGAGGGAGATTAGGGAAACATCAATTTACTGGCTATGATTAGGATCATTCATTTAGTTTAAAATATAAGGGGAGGGGTCCCTGGAGCAATCAGGTAAATGGCCTGATTGTTGTATAGAGATAAGCAGGGGAAGAAGTTGACTGGAGGGCAATGTATTTAGCTGCATTCCACTCGCAGAAATGGAGGAGAGAAACCAAGCCTATGATGGCAAGAATCAATTCCCCTACTCACCTCTCATCTCATGGAATCCCTTCTACTCGCTATCAATGAAAGCCACTGGCTCCCCAATATTTTTGCCGACTTTTGATTCCATGGTTGCTCATGACAACTTGCAGAGTTTCTTGATGTCTAGGATTTTATTCTCCTAAAATACAGATTTGGTTTTCTCAGGTCCTAGTTCGCCCTTTCCCCTCTTAGCACCAGCTTCACACTGTGGCAATCCCAGGATGAGCCTGAGCACTCAACCCCAGGCTTGACCGGAACTCTTCACATGGAGCGTGAGGGTCATTTCCCTCAAAGTTCTCACCACACCTCAAACCAGATTTTGATGCACCTTCCTTTCCTAGTCCTGCATCTATCCCAAAGTCCCAGTGGATTTTCCTCTACTACAAAAGTCGAAGGCTGTTGGGCAATTTGCCACACTCCCCGGGCTCGCCTAGGAATAGTATGGTCTTGCCTACCAGACACATTTCCTATACACGTTCCATGAGATTTGCTTCCATGGCACATTTGCATTCTCTCCTGGAATGGGAATATTTGCAATGTATTAGCTCTTTTACTCATTCACATTCATACATATGACACGGGGGGTGCAGAAGTATATGTTGTGACTAAAGGCTTCATATTGGCTCACAGCCTTCAGGAAGAACACAACAAATTAATTCATTGTGATTTTTAAAAATCATATGCATTCTTAATATGAATTATTTGTTTAATTAACACCTTCTGCCTTAACAAGGGGTGTTAGCATATGGAAGCATCTGCTGAGCTTGGCCTCCTGATGTGAAATGCAAGATTTCTGAAATTTAAACATTTGCACAGATATATGAACATATTCAATGGCTATGATCAGCATAGTTCTCATACTACCAAATGGTTTTGTGGATAAAACTGTAAAAAGCATCACAATTCATGATGATAAAGCCTCATTCTGTATATAATTTCTAAGTGTTGTCTTGAGCTTCAGTCTGTAACAACTAATTATTCCCATCACCACAGCAATGGAGTTTGTCAGACAGTTGGATTAACCAGGAAAAATTAGCACTAATTTGAGAAAGCTTCAGAGAGGATGTGATTTTGTATAATAAGAAATGGAATGATAGCCCTTTACACATAAATCACGTGTTAGTCAGCTTTGTGTTCCTGTGACAGAAGAGCCAGGAAAATTAATGTAGAAGAGGACGAATTTGTTTTGGTTCATAGTTTCAGTCCATGGTTGGTTGGCTCTGATGCTTTTGAACTGAAACAAGGCAGAATATCATGGCTGGCTGAAGGGTGTGGTAGAGAAAAGCTTCTCACTTCATTCTAGCCAGAAAGCAGAGAGACAGCGACAGAGATAGGGACAGAGACAGACAGAGAGGTGCCAGGCGTAAGAAAAACCCTTCCCGATCACACCCCCAGTGACCTATTCCTCCTGCTGTGTCCCACCACATCATGTCCTGTTTTATTCAGCCTTTTCGCTGTTGTGACCAAAGGATCTGACCAGAACAATTTTAAAGGAGGAAAAGTTTATTTGAGGTCTTAAAGTTTCAGAGGTCCTAGTCCATAGAAAGACGGCTCCATTCCTCAGGGCTCAAGATGAAGCTGAACATCATGATGGAGGTGGGGCAGAGGGAAGCAGCTCACCTGAGATCAGAAAGCAGAGAGAGACTCTACTCTCCAGATGCAAATATATATTCAAAGCCACGCCCCCATTCCCATTTCCTCCAGCCACACCCAACCACTTCAGTTAATTTCATCAGGGATTAATTCATTGATTAGGTGAGGCTATAACTCAATCATTTCTCCCCCAAACCTTCTTGCATTGTTACATGTGAGATTTGCGGGGACACCTCACATCCAAATCATAAATAACATCTACCAATGGTTTATTTAAATTAGCAATCCATCAGATAAATTAGTGCACTGATGAGGCTACAGCCCCTATGATCCAATCACTTCCTAAAAGCACTCCCTGCCTCTGCACATCATTGAATTGGGGACCAAAACTTCAGTACATGAGCCTTTGGGGGGAACATTCCAGATAAAATCCACCACAAACAGAGAATCAGAATCTTATTTATTTGGTTCAGGATGTGTGATGCCCTTAGAAGTGGTGTGGTACATATAGAAAAAGCTCAATAGAGTATAAAATATATAAATAAAAAGTTATATTCAAGGGAGGATAGGAAATATTGACTTAATGCCTCAGATTGGGAGTTTTGCTTTAGTTTCAATGGTCATGGAGGGCCAGGTGGGGGCTTGTAACAGAATGAATAAATGGACTGATTTCTAATAAAAATTAGCAGTGGAAGAAGTTGACTGTAGGGCAATAGATTTGGCTATGTTCCAATCACAGCATGTTAAGGAGTGAAACCAAATCTATGATGGCAAGAATCAAAAAGAAATGCATAGACACCAGAAATATCTGAGGGGAAAAAGCTAAAATAAGTGAGTTACTCTTTTAATCCTCTGAAACTGTGACTACATTAACAGCATTAATAATAGAGGAGGTTTTAGAGAAGGAAAGAGGTCTTGCAATTGAGAGTAAGTAAAAATATTTTGACATGCAGAAATATTTGGTTTTAAATATTGATATATGAGTAGAATATTTTTTAAAGGGCCAAAGTAAAAAAACATAACTCAAATATCAATCAATGGAAATATTCAGACTCTGGATATTACTGGCAGGTAGACCAGATGCTGCAAATTTCCAATTCTGCTGCACAGCTTTTCCAATTTTATTGCTAAAATTGGCTCTTTCTAGGAGATCCTAGCATGTCATGTGTGCCCACGTGTGCCTGCGTGTGCATGCGTGTTGCCTGCCTCTGCATGCGTGTGCATGCACTAGTGCTATTTCTGTCTTCTTGCAGCTCTTTTTCTGTTTTGTGGTGCTAAGCTTCAGCATTGAAAAACAGACAACAGCAGGTTGAGTGCTAAATGGAGAATGTAAAAATAGAAGCAGCAGACTCAATGATGTGGTGAAATGTATAAAACTTCAGGATTAGGGGAAGGGAGCAACTATTCTTTTCCAATATTTGCTTAAAAAGATGTAATGAAGTTAGGCATAACCATTTGCCACGTAATTAAGATTAAAAATAGCAATCAAGGGAAGGGAGAGAAAGGGGAGGGGACACGGGGGCAGGAAAGCTGGCGGAAGAGATGGACATTACCCTAGGTACATGTATGATGACATGTATGGTGTGACGCTGCGTCATGTACAACCATAGAAATGTAAAGTTGTGCTGCCATTGTATATAATGAATCAAAATGCATTCTGCTGTCATATATACCTAATTAAAATAAATAAATTAATTTTAAAAATAGCAATCAGTTTTGAAAAATTGTTAGACTCCAGTAACCACCCCCAAGTCACACTGTGTCCTCACTCAATAGTCCCTGTGGGATAGTAAGAGCTCAGCCCCAAGTAGAAGCGGGTTCAGACTGCAGGCTGAGAACATTGCCATCTAATAGTTGTGGTCATCGTAAGGAGAAAGTAGGAACTGACCTGGGCAGGAGGGCAAATGACTTGTGGCCTTGGAGGCTTAGGAAAACAAGTATTTTCATGTCTGTGGGTGAAAATATTATTTTAGTGAAATACCACTTCTTGAAACTTAGGTTCAAGCATAAATTTATAATTTATTTTATATGTCAGACTAATGGAACAAGTAAGAGAACGTCGGATTTGGGGGAAGAATAAAGAGAAGCTCAATATTGGACATCTTGAGATTCCCTTGTTCATAAAAAGGCGAACTGCTTAACTCTAATTGGAACAGAATAGAAACTCTACCCACAGAGAAGGGAGTTGGGGCCCTTTCCTGAAAGCCTCAAATAGGAGCTAACTATCCGAGTGAGTCTTTATTTTGTTTTAGTTTTGTGCTGTTTACTTCACCCCAACTTCACATCCAACAAAGTGATTCATGACGATTGGCCAACCCCTTTCCTTGGTTTTCCACTGGGGACATTCTGTGATGCTCATTTCTCCTTTAGCCCTCTGTTCTGTATGCAGAGCCTACTTTCTGCTACTTGTTTGATTTTTTAAGACATTGATTTGTGCTTCCTATGATGTCAATTTTTATTTTCACTTTGATATTGTTTATTCGACTAGTAATAATCCTGTGAAGTAATTTCCTATGTGGAAGTTGGGTAGTCTCTGGGTGAGCCAGTTTCCAGACAGCTCAGCCCTGGAAGTCCTTTTCTGTGTCTATTCACCTGCACTGCTCAGGCTTAGGCCTTCTCCTTTCCTGGAAACTGGCCCCAGACCCCTCCTGAGGCCCATTTCAAGGCACTCGGCCCCTCCTCAGCTCCTCCACTACCTTGCTTTTACCTTCCAGAAATGCTCCAGAGACACCTCATTTTCATTTCAGTTCAAACTCTGTCGTCCTCAAGTTCAGGTGTCTTGAAGGCTCCTAAAGCCCAGGTCTGACTCCTTAGGAGGAGGACTTTGGCTTTCTTGAGAGCATCAAGTTTCAACCGGAGAGAAAAAGGATGAACATTCAGAAATCACTTTCCTTGTATGACACATAAAACAAAGAAAATAAAACAAACAGCCAGCTTTCCATATTATTGTAATGTAAACAAGTTCAATAAAATATTTGCTAAGTGATATACAGGCGGTTAAAGCTTTCTCTCTGATCACCTTCCCTGCAGCTTGAGGTGGACCTGTGAACCAGTTCTATGCCCAAGCGGGAGGAAAGTTACCTAGTAATGTTGGTAGAGGGTTCTGGGATGTTCTTTTTTTCTTTCCATATAAAATGATCAAATGAGTCTAAGTGTGGATATGATACTTGGTGATGCAGCATCCTCTTTGTGACTATGCAGATGGAAATTCATACTATGAAAATTGTGAAGCAAAAAGATGGAAAAATCCTGGATCATCAATGACCTCTGTGCAGGTACAAAAGGACCAGCAATTGTCTGTCTTCTTGTACTCCTTCCTGAGGCAGAGGAATTTGCTTGCTCTATTATTTGTCTGTTTTTTTCTTGTTGTTGTTGTTGTTACTTGCTATCAGATTCTTCCTAATGCACTGTGTTCAATGTACTTCATCTGCCAAATCATCAGACCCATGAGAACATGCACAGACCATTACTGTAGTGAATCCACATCTATGTCTGTGAATCTCAGCGTCCCTTTGTGGGAAAAAGTCTTTTTAACTTCAGCTGCATCCTTGGTTCAAACACAAATCTATAGGGTCATAAAAAGGAGTAGGTATGGGACACTGATCTCTTCCCCCACTCCACAGAGGCCATTTGGATAGAATCATTTTCTGTCAGTGGTTAAAATCAGTCATGCAGATTGACATTGTCTCTACTCTAGTTCAAAGGACAAATTCAGACACATCTGAACCCCTGCTTTGTCCAGGGTGGGAGGTCTGGTTTATTTATTTTATTCATGAAGTTTTATTTGACTAAATAATACATAGGTGTCAGGATGCTTTTCGAGAAGTCTCAAGTACAGCTCTTTATTATCAAGGGCTGAGCTCCTTGGAGGCCTCCATCTGTACTTGAGAAGCTAAGTTCCTTTCCCAGGGTTGGTTTCCCCTCTGGATGCTCATACAGGCTTTGGGGTCTCCATCATCCTATCATCATTTCCTTTCCCTTCACCACTGACTCTGCATGCTCCTAGGGGTTCAGACTGTGGGGAACTTCCCTGTAGATTATTATCCCCTCTCCTTCCAGCTGACAGTCCTTTCCCACTTGGATGTACTTCATTTATCCCCCTAAAGTTTTCCTCTTCATTTAAAACCTGTCGCCCACTTGGAGGTTATCTTCAACTTCCAACTATTCCTTCCTTGTGTGACAAGATTACCTTTTAAGACAAATGTGCCAGACATCATATACATTGCAAATATTATAGTTTGAATTCAGGTTCTTCGTTTTAGGCATAGCATGCCTGAAATTATTAAAAAGGTGTAAGGTTAGAACTATTTTTAGAATATTTAGACATTCAGTTCGCACAACTGACTTTTGTATCTCTAAAGTTGTGTAATCCTATTGGTCCAGAAAGGAGAAACTTGTGCCTCACCAGGGAATGATGGAATTCCTGCCTATATAGTTAATTTATAAAAAAAAAAAGGTGAAAACATAAAATTTCATGTATAAAACATTTAAATTATTCAGTAATTTTGAAACAATTCAAATTATTTTAAAATATATGTTTCTTTAGAACCCAGTGTTTCCCATGGTCACAGCCAGTGAATGCATTGTAATCAACATGGTTGTCATAAGGTTGGAGCTGTGCCTGTGCAGTGGAGAGAACATGGGATTTCAAAGGTTTTAAAGCTGGGTTTGCATGTCACCTCTGCCATCTTCTGGCTCTGTCACCCTCCATGCAGCCTTTCACCTTGTTGAACCTCAATGATCTTAATTATCCATGGTGAGAATAGCTACTTAGTATTTGAAAGTACTAAGTAGTTTTCTTTTTTAAAAAAGACTAATTTTTTTTAGTTCTCCAAATCAATTTTCTTGCATCTCAGAATAATTTAAAATTTTGGAATTCATGCTCCTGTTCTGTGCTTGTGTTTATTATAAGTCTTTCCCCTTCCCCTGACCTGTGGCTTCAGTTATTTGAGATTTAAAAACTATATTGACAGTTACGCTGTAGAACTTGTTGGCTTGTTGACTTAACTGCCTAAGACAGAGGGTTTGACGTATTGAAGCATTCAGATGTAGGTTAAACTTGCTTGATATGTGTTCTTTTTTTTTCTTCAGATTTTAAAATAAAAAATAGCCACCATGGTCTCTCTCTTTTTCATGGTTATAGGCATTTGTTGGAATCTTTTGCACTTGGCATCACCTGTTACCTAAGCTCTGCCTGTCAAATAGTCCAGTATGCATAAGATTTCCCTAGTGTGATAACTCACTGGGCTCCTATTTAAAGCATTGCTGGACTTCTGGCCATAAAACTCTGGTGCCTGCCTCACCCTGCTGCTTGGACCTGGTCCTACCTGTGGCTGTGGCAGACACTGTCTTTGAACCTTGGTTTGCCTCGTGCTGACTTTTCAAGCGGCCATTCATATTTCGGTGTTTTGCTTGGAGAGCTCTCTGGCACCACAAGAATCTACTTAATACATACTGTCGTGTTTTAGATGAACAATTCCAGACAGCCTTGTTTTCTCTGTTTCTCAAAAGATTTCAGAAGGGCCAATGACTGGTATCATAGTGGTGACCTCCATCTACATTACCCGTAAGACTTTTTGTCCTTCTGTGTCTCATTCTAAGCCCCCTTTCTCCTGCTGCATGAGATCATCTGTCACATAAAGTGCCTACACCCAAGTCATTATCTAACACTCTGCTTCCTGGGAAATCCAGCCAAGAACAGAATAGCCCCTTGTGTTCTGTAAGGGACTGCCTCCTGTATTCAGTGGCTCCACAAAGGGTTCTGAGAAGGCACAGCAAGCTCACCATGCTGAAGACCGCGTGGGTGTGCGGAGGACAGGATTAGGTGGATCCAAAGGGGAGCGACCCTACTATTGTTCTTCATGGGCAGCCCCTTGTAGGACCCCTGCTGACAACTGAGCAAGCCTGATTTTTTCTTAAAAGGAATTTGCTGTGGATGTAGTCAAATAGTCTCAGGCCAACAGCACAGCTCCTGGCTCACCCACCAGTGAACTGGATTTGCTGGGTGGAGAACCTCAAGTCAGAACACTAAATGTGACACTGGTTCATCACGTCAAGATAAAGTAAGGAATGCTGTGCTTCAGAAACTGCGTAAGAGTCCAAGACTCATGCAGAGAATGTGGCTACTAAGCCCATTTACTGGGACGATTCCTAGCAGTTTTGTCTAATGTCCTGTGATTTGTGACTCCTCTGCTCCTCTTTGCCAAGTGAAAGGAGCTGATCACTTCACCTGCCCATCTGGGGGAAAAAGAGTTGACAAAAATGGATCAGAATTCCTCTACTTTTGAACAATTGCCTTCTTTGTTAATGTGCTAGAGGCACCTGATGTTCACAAGGATTATTTTAAGCTGCCATTCCTCTTGGGACATCTGGGTGATTTCCATAGGACCACTAAGATTCTTCTGGCTCAGCAAGATTTTGTAGAGAGAGCCTGACTCAGCAAGATTTTGTAGAGAGAGAATTCTTGTCATATTAGACTTCCATTCTTCATTGTATCTTCATTGTAAAAAAAAAAATGAGACATTAACTCAAATCATCCATTAATAAGATAAAATAGAAGATGCTTTTATTTTCCATATTTCTGAAGCAGTTAAAGTAGAACAAAGAGGAAAACTACTTTTAATTTTCAGGTACACAAGTTACTAGATAAATGGTGATCATAGAGATGTTTTAAATTTTTTTTATATTAATCCTGGAAAATGAAGCCGTCCTGTGATATCGATTCAGTTAGTATAAGGATCTGGGGGAAAGTTTCGCCACAGCAGGGGAGTGGTCCTGAGAGTCCTAGGACCAGCCTTCACACCCCAGCTTTATCACCTTATGACCAGTGATCTGAACAAGTCAACCAGGCTCCCTGTTTCCCATTCTGATAATTGAGTGGTGAGCTTGAAACAGTCTCCAAGGCCCTGTCAGGCTCCAACAATCTTATTTAGCTCACAAACAGCTCAAATGTTCATAAAATAGTCTGGAATTGACAGTACATGAGTAATCAGATTCTTAAGTGAACAAAATGAGTCATTTTGGGGTATTTACACTAAACATTTAATGATCATTTTATTCCTCTCAAAATGCATATTTATTTTCAGTCTGTGCACTGAGGTGTAGATTTAAGTGTTGCTGGCATGAGGGCTTTGGCCATTTTTATAAAAGAATGATACTCTTGGGGGATTAAGAATTCTAAGATGCAAAAAGGTCTGGGAAATGTAAATTATATTTTAGAGAACTGACTGATTTTGCAATTGTCAAATGCATTTACATTCACATTCACAATAGATTTCATTAGAGATTCTTAGCATATTTTTACCATATGATTAAAACTTTTATAATGTTTGAAGACATCTCTCCTAAAGGAAGAAATGTAACAGAAACAGATGTAGAAATCAAATAAGATAATATATGTAACTTCTAACAATCATAAAGTGTTACATGAATACAAAGAGGTAACGAAATAATATGAGAAATGTTCCTAAATAAACTTAAAAAGTCAAAGTGACCTGTTTGACACTCTGCTCTTATTTTCACCCTTGGTTTTCAGCAGTCACAAGTTAGAATTTCATGCCTTCCAGCTGCTGGCTTTACTAACATGCTGACTTGGCCCAAGGAGGGGCAAAGTTGACCAATTTCTGTGGTGCAGAGTGCTGTGTGTCTTTCTAGGTCATCTCTTGGTAGGAAAAGGAAGTCACCCAGCTAGGTGAGTTATTGTGGGGTAGAGAAAGGGATTGTACTTGTACCCTAAGGATGACTGAATGGAAATTGGGAACAACTGTATCAGAGTACAAAAGCAATATAACTATCAAAGATGGAGATCAAGTCCACAAAGACAAGACCACCTTCCCAGTATTGGGACAGATAGTAGTTGAGTCCTTGAGAACCTGCAATGCAGAGATTTATCAGCATGTTCCAGCCTGCAGCCTGCCCCTAGCCACATCCTGCTCTCTTCAGGGGAATCTGTAAAGAGGCTCATAAGTGCTCCTCAGCCAGCCGCAGGTACCTCCATCATGAAGGCCTATGCCTGGAGAGTGCCAGGCAGGAAATCAGCACCCTGGCCTCCTGCAGATTTTGGACCATTCAATTGTGATGAGGGAAAACGTCGCGGGGGTTCAACTAATTGCACCTCATCATGAGCACATGTGCTGATTTCAATGCTCAGTAAATCAGTAAATCTGCTGGCATAATAAATATTGAGTCCTAAAAATTATGCATGACTCATAAAGGAAAAATAAAAAAATCAACAAAATGAAATAATGAACTTAGAATAAAGAATACATTTTATAGATGAGCTATTTTATTTCAAAATTGTTATTTTGAATTGCTCTCCTAGTTACCTGTGGAGAAAAATATTTTACTTTATCTCTCAATAATCAAGCTACTTGTTCTCTTCCGTTCTGTCTGATCATTCCAGGCTTGGTTAAAGTGGGCATTTTAGGCATAATAGGAGCAGCCTCTGTACCGTGTATATGACTGAGGAGTTAGGATCCAGGAATGATGAGAGGTAAGCTGTGCTTGGTAAATGGCATTAGTTTTTCTGCAATTCTGGTGTTATAATTCTGTGCCCCATGTCAGTCTGCTCCCTATGTGCAGAAGGTAGAATTAGATTCAATGAGGCAATAGAAAAATCTGCATTAGAATGTAGATTCCCCGGAGTTCACTCAATCTCTGCGTTCACTGAGCCATGTCATTTCTGAGGTGGTTCTGAGTGAGTCTGAGCATCTTGCAGGCATGTGAAACATCTGTCATCTAGGCCTAGAGAGGGAGCATGCATGGACATAACCTTATGCTCTATGAATGTTCATGTTTCTAAACAGATGATTTTTAAATAATGTAATAAGCATCTACTAAATATATACTAAGCAATCTTGTATAAAAATAAATCCCAAGTTAAAAAAGAAATAGAATAAGATATGGTATCTGTGCAGAGTACTTGAAGATTTATAGTCTGATATTTCATTAGGACCATTATCTGACTTTTTTCAACCCATGTAGATTTTCTGTGTGTCTACATTGGGAATCAGTGGTTATTTTTGTGTTGATATAGCAGCTTTTATTATAGGAATTATCAATGGAATACTTATACTTCTATCCTAAGTTTGAACTTAATATACAAAAATCCCTCCCAAATAAAAATCCTTCCAAATGAGTACAACTGTTACCCCTGATTTCAGTAATATACAACCTTGACAACTTGTAGAGGACTAAATGCTGTTTAGAGGCAATCTGTTTTCTGTTGGTCAATGCCATCGACTTCAGAAAATATCTGAAAAAAGAGATTGCTGCCTTTTTCCCCAGTATTCCCACAAAGTTCTTCTTTATTTCATTAAAACCAATTAGGCATATTGCATGGACAGAGATTAATACTGCTAAATGCCAATGATGTGTCTGCTTTGAAAAAAACTATTGAGCCGAAGAGTAAATAGCAATACAATAAAAATGCCCTGACAGCTTGCTTGCAGAAACGCAGAAAGCGGTGAGATAGCAGGAAGAGTAAAGAAGGAGATAATAATGGTTGATCACTAAATTGATTTCAGTAGTTTATGTTCCCAGAAAATCAGCTAAATATACTGACGGAAAATAAAGAGAATCAAAAAGAAATGATGGGAGGTTGTGGCTCTTGGGTACAAATTCTGACAGAAGTGGACACTCCTGATATTGTTCTCAAGAATGTTTTGAAGTAAAATAGTGACCTTTCCTCTTCTTTATGGATTAAAATTTCATTAATTAGCAACATCCTTAAAAGCCTTGTAGTCCTTTAGGCATATGGGCTGTAGTTTTTCTGTTTCTTTTTTTTCTTTTTTAAGCTAGAGTCTATAAGAAATCCCTCACTATGCAGCAAAACATCACATAAGAATTAGGTTTCTCTAGTTGGAATCTAAGGGGACTGGCCAGGGGAGGGATCAGCAGCCATGACAAGGGGCTACTCTTGCCCCACAGTCTTTTTCTAGGCCTCATATTCTAAGAAAAAAAAAAAGTTTTTAAATGAGACAAAAAAATAAATCCCCAAAGCAGAATAATATTCTGTGCTGTGTGACAATCACATGAAACTCACATATCATTGCTCATAAGTAATCTGTGTTGGAACACAGCCACCCCCATCCATTTCTACGTTTTCCGTGATGGCTGTGAACTGCAGGGGCAGAGTTGAGCAATTGCCAGAGTGAGCATGGGTGGACCTCACAATCTAAAAGAGTGACTATCTGGCTCTTTACAGAAAATGCTCACAGACACTTGGGTTGGACAGTTATCTAAGAATGAGTTTGGGGCTTTAATTTTAGTGTTGAATTACTTTCTTGATTCACAAATAATGATGAAGAGAGGAAGAAATGCTGATGAGAAGACAAATGAAAATGGGAAAAAGTTGAGTTTTATTTACAAAATTGAGAAGTTCTTCATTTATTATTATTAGGATTGTACACAGAGAGAGAATATGGTGGCAGTAGGGTGGGGGGATTTTGTGGGGAAATGACAAGTACACATTTTGCAGAACAGGACAGCAGCCTAGAAATTACTGCCAGTGTTGAGGTTGCAGCCTTCAGTCCAAAGACGGTCTGCTGATTCCTTCCATGAACATCCTTCATGATGGTGACATCAGACCGATTTTTGACCAAACAAGCAGGTGCCGTGGCCTAGCAGTGATGACATATGAAAAAAGCCCTCACATTCTGGAATAACAAGGTTCGTAAGGCTATTTTTCAGGGATGTTGGTGAATAGATTTTCTATTTAAACAGAGGCCAGTGGGATTGCTCTGCCTCATTATCCAGTTGGAAATGGACATACAATACATTGAAGAAGGAAAAACATTTTGAAAAGAATTTTAATGCATAATTTCAAATAATGAATCAACCCCAAATTTCATAAACATAGAGCATGAGTTAGATCTTGAGAAACTTTTCTTCTTCATTTTTCAGGATCAAATACATATTTTTCAGGACTATGCTTCTGCATGTTATTTATTACTCCATTCATATATAATGATAATAGATAAAACAGTTGTTATGGTGTCTTAGTGGACGAGGGCTTCATGAAAAAGTGCTTAGAAGGGTTAAATGACAGGAATTTATTTTCTCATAGCTCTGGAATTCAGAGCATAAGGTCAAGTTGGTGACCAAATTGCTTTCTCTCGCAACCTCTCTCCTTGCAGATGGCCCTCCTACTGTATCCTTATTTGGTCACCTTTGGCATTGGGTGGTGTCTATGTTCTAATCTCCTCCTTTTACTACTCCTATTGGATTAGGGTACAGCCATTTGGCCTCACTTTAACTCAGTCACCTTTGGAAAATCTTATTAGCAGGTACAGTCATACTTTGAGGGACTAGAGGTTAAGATTCCAACATGAACTGGAGGATGGAGACACAATTCAGCCCATACCACCTGACAAGTATTTCCATCTCCTAATGGAAAATTAGTAGATTTGATCTTTTTTTTTTTTTTTTTTTAAAAAAAAAGAAACCCTAAAATGTTTTGCAGAACCCATGGCCTGTGAGTGCTAGGCAAGTGCACTTTCTCTGAGCGACTGAACTTCTGTCATATTGACTGCTCCCAATCAGCATCGACTGGGAATTTTTGAGAAATGAACATTATCATATTACTGAATAATAAATTCTGGGATGGATCCCAGAAATCTGTAATTTAGCTAGCCTTCCAGAAGGTTCTGAAGCATACTGAAGTTTGAGAGGATAGAATGGAGAAGGTGAGATGGCAGAAAATTTCCACATAATGTGTAGCTCCCTTTACAGAAGTCAAGGAGTTCAACAGGATGGCTGTTTACATTAGCATGAGGCAAATAAGAGACACTTTCTGGAAGAAGCCATTTGTCATCAATTTTTTAATAAAGAATAGAAGCCTACTTTCAGATGACCTTAGCATTTTTTTTTTAAATCATAAGTAAGTACAACATTCACCTCATGGCTTTTAATTTCTCTCAAATCTGTCTCAAAACCTGTCACCACCTGTTAGGCAAAGGCCACCTATATCACAGCATACATCATACCACTCTGCAGGGAGGCGGAAGCCTCAAGTTCAGCCCTAGTATAGTGATGTTTAAGCCGACATTGTGGTTCTCAAATTTCAGGCCCTCTGCCAGGTCCACAGTGCATGCTCTATTTTGACTCCTTGCCTTTAAACACAAAGAGTCAAGCTCCTGCTTAGCAAAGTATAAACTATGGATGAAAGAGCAGTCTCTGCAGAGGAGATGCAGGTTCACAGGCTCACTTCTGCTTCTTCACGTGGCTTTGGATGGAGTGCCTCATCCCTCTGCATCTCGGTGTTCTCTGCAAAACGGGCATGATAACAATTAGGTAACTGAAGTGTTCAAGTAAGGATTGAAAAAATCACTTAGCCATATGCTTGGCACATTAAAAGGAGTCAATAAATGCTAGATTTTTCTTAGTGGAATTCACAGTTCTATTTCTCTTTTATTAATATTGTTTCAGTACAGCAGCATCCCAGTGTAACATTTCATTATTAACAATTAAATCAACAAGTGGGATGCTCTTTTGATTGCCAGCGACTTCAATAGATGAACTGTTATAATTTACTATCTTATGAGAATACACACTACTCTACAATATTAAGGACACTGCATTCATACGAACTGTTGCACACATACGGTTCCAGACCTGAGGTGCAAACGGCTCTTTCCATTATTAGGATCGTGTTTAGTGATGTTTGTTTCCCTACAGCTAGATATGGAGTCTACTGAAAGATGGTTAGCATCAATGCATATACATATAGATCAATACAATCAAAGGTATTTTCTCAGACTTTCTAAAGTTCTTGCACACCACTGAGAAGGTAGAAATGACTTTCTTCTGGATCATCTGGGATTTAGAAATCATGATTTTCTCCCTATTTTCAAGCACCCAGGATCTTTTTGAGACCTAAGTCTGCTCCAGGAGCCTTATTTCTGCCTTGTCTCCTGAGATCTAATTATTCTATCTTCTGAACTTTTAAAAGCTGCTACTCTCTACCTGCTACTATGTACTCTATCCCTTGTGGATCCATTCTCTTGATGATTTGACTATAGAGCAGAGACAACATTTTTCAACAGCAAAACCTCTTTACTTCCTATGTTGCAAAAACAATGCATAGACATTTTTCTTTAAATAAGCTGTTATTTTTTTTTTGAACTTTGGATCTTCGAAAAGTAGAAACATAAGGCAGACAAAAAGAGAAACAGTTGTTGACCTTATGTCTGCAGTTATTACATCCTTATAACTAGCAGTATTCTTGGACTAAATATATTAAGCCTGAAGCATTTAGGAGTTATTCAGAGGCTCATCACATATAGTAATTTTTAACATTTCAAGACATGAATACAGAGTCGAAGCTTGGAAATCTTACTAACAGAAAACCCAACTAAGACAGGCAGTTAATTCCCAAATTCTAAGCCTTCTCTTCTAAACCTTTGATACATGCCAGCTTTTGCCTTCCTGCCAGTGTAGACAGGAGAATGACAGTCAAATTCCTTAGGAAAACACCACAGGGTGGATAAGAGCGGAGGTTTTGCAGCACACATGCGTTTTTCTTCCTTCTAAAATTGCATTTGTTGGTTCATTTGAATTGTTTCAGCCATCTCTCTTGACGGCTTCCTGTAGATGGCTCCTTGCTTGCGATCCACAGGGCAGCCATCGGATGCCTGATATGGTTTCAACCGTTCACACTTTAAACGTACATAAAAAGTAAATGGGGAAGGTCCTTACAGTCCCAGCTAACTGTGAGAGTGCTTATGTTTTCCCTGAGTCCCATCATATCCTGAGGGAAAGTGGAGGAATGTGGTCAGAAAGACACAATGAGCTAATTTATGTGCACAATTAAGAGCCAGGGAAATGGAGATGAGGCAAACCCCAAACACATAGCGGGGGAGGGGGGGGGTTCTAAGAAAACCTGAGGTCCTGGGATAAGGAAGAGGGAGATGGGGACAGGACAGCAAACAGAGGTTCACATCCAGGGCAGAGGGCCTCTTAGAGTGCAATGGGTCCAGGAACAGCAGCGACATCCACCTCATCCCTGTGTGGCCATGGGACCTGCGTTCAGCTCCAGACCCGTGTGCATGTTGTTAGTGGTAGAAAGGTCTTTTGTCCTGATGGAATATGACTTTGGAAAGAAAAGCCAGCTTCCTTAATTGGCAGGATGTGACGAGAAGCTGAAAGGGAGAAGGAGAGGAGCTGGCACATTTGGAGGTAAAGATCTCCGACTCTTCTGTTAGGGATATCCAGGGTCCATTCTATTATCTTTTATTTCTGTTGGAAACATTTTTCCAGACCTTGCCTGAAAATTAAAGGGATGATAGACAACTTCCCAGCCACAGTGGTGAGGACAAATAGCCGAAGCCCACTCTGCTCTAGAGGCCATCTGCCTTTCCAAAGATGAACAGGGTCAGAACCTCAGTGGAACTTGGTCCAAACAGACTGTTTATACTAACTCTTTGATCTGTGCTTGCTATCTTCATTTTATTTTTAGGCAGCGTAATAAAGCATCTCTCCAATCTGCTTTGTCCTATCTAACCCCTAGGTTAGGTGTTATCTAAGCTTTTTGCAACAGCTTCCCCATTTACTACCTGAAAATCCATTTTCCTCATCAATTTATATCCTTAAAATTTTTGATTTATCTACCAAAAAAATCTCTTAAGGGATTCTTACTTGCCTTCAGCTCTGTCACCATAATTGACCTTGATGTCCTGACTCCCTACACAATCTGCTCTCCTAATGATTCCTTTGGAAAAGAAGCACCAGGCACGGTACCCTGCTGCTCTCAGGGCACCTGAACTCCTTGCCATTTTCTATGCTGCCTGGGGATTCCATCCTTCCTACCTACCCCTCCAATCCCAGCTCCCGAGTTGCTCAGGCTACTGGGGTCTTCCTGAATCCTGGCTCTGCTCCCATATTGTGATGCCTAGACTGTTCCTCCTTTGAGAGAGCTCCTTGTTCCCCAACACGTAAGTCTGAATTCAGGGCTCAGCTCTTCAAGGAATTCTTCTGTGACCTTTTAATCTTTCCCAAGTCGTTCTGTTGTTTTTTTTTTATATCTATCTCATATCTACATCTGTAAGTACTGATATCTGTTTCTCTCTCTTTCAATACACACACACATGTATCTGTTTTCTTGCTTATGATCTGTCTATGCCACAGTGAGAATGTGGTCACAGGTGGGCTATATTATGGCTCCTGAAAGTAACTTAAATAACAAAAGATAGGAAAAATTGTTGCACCCTCTCCACAGACCCGGTGAATTGGTCTATTTGGGCCAAGCACCATAGGCAACCCCCACACACCTGCATATACCCAGAACAGGAGGCCAGTCCTAAAAACAGAACCTTACATTTTCTGATATTTTGTGAAAGGACCAAAGAATTACATCAACATTTCTTGTGACTTGAACAAATTGAAAGCAAATGTAAATGAACCAAGTATTAACCTTCAAGCCCTTATTGTAGTATGTAAACTTAAAAAATGGCATTGTTTGAAAAAAAACATCACAAGATCAGCAGATAGAAAAGCAATAGTTTCTGAACAATTAAGAAAGGGAACTCAAGAATTACTTGCCTAAGCAGGTCTATAATGCAGATAAATTTGGTTTGTTTTGTAAGCAGATGCTTAGAAGACTTATTTATTGCAATTCAAAATATTTATTTAATTCTATTTTTATCACTTTTGCCACAAAACCTATTTCATGCCATTGACTTTACAAACAAGTGTCCTATCATATTTTTTTCTAATTTATACAAATCTTAGAGTTGGGGAAAATCGCTTGTATGACTATCTATTTATATTACAAGAGTGCTTATAGTGTTATCTTACTTCATAATTTAGGGTATAAATGTTGATCCCTGATCAATTCCCAGAAGGTAATTATCAAAATCTCCATCTGTAGGCAACACGGATTTAGTTTAAGAGTCTGCTTTGTCCTTCACATTCACACCCTGCCCACTTCCATTCACAAAGGTCAGGATCTCCTGGCTCACATAGATACATCTTGACTTCTTCTGTTCTTGCCTGGACCCATTCCACTCACTGCCTGCAGCTACATCAGGCTGGCTGCTGGTTTAAATAGAGCATGGCATAGATGACACATGTCATCTGAGGTGGCAATTTTGCTGAAGCCCCTAGCCCATATGCTCGGGTGGCATGTTACTTCATTTGTAGTGGAGATATTTAGGATAAAATATTTTTTATTTCCTCACTCAGTAACCTGTACAAGGAGTTAGGCCCCTACTGTATGGCCAAAAAAAGGATCTTTCCTGGAGTCAGTTCAAGGTGATGGAGATTCAGGTCTCAGTGGAGTGCTGTCATCAGCAATGTGATACCTCTTGTGTGTGGCTTAGAGCAAGACCTTGGTGGGCATCAAGCCTTCCAAGTGAATGCTCTCTTTAGAGAGGTGAAGTGTGGCTCAAGGGGTGATTTATCTTAGGTTTGTTCGCTAAAACATGAAATCCTTTCAATTAAGTGTAATACAGTAACTTGAATAAATCTTCTGTCTAGTTGTGGCCTGGAAAACTCAACCTGGTAGGCCTGAGACCCAAGATCACCACTCTGAGTGTCAGTGTTTTAGTTTACAAAGGTCATCATTTCCCAAAATGCAAGTCATCCTTAAGCAGCATGGGTCATATAATCACACATTTCCCTTCCATATGACTCAGTTCCAGTATAAGCCAAATTGCTCTCTTCAATCTGCTTTTGCTTGATCTGATGGCCACTCTTCACCTTGTCAAATGATATCCTCATTGCTGCATTCCAGAAACAAGGGTTGTGGCTTCTTTTGTTCCAGGAGAATTGATAAAGGTGACTGCCATGACTAAATCTATACACCAAAAGGTGGAATTACCATGACAGGTCCTCTACAGACAAGCTGAGAGATGAAAGGCTATGTATCACTTCTTTATTACTGGAAAAGAAGGCATGTCCACTTATGTTTGACAAAATGGCAAGGCCTCTAAAATACTCCTTGTTAGGACAAAGATCATTTTCTATTCATTAAAACACAATGCCTAATGCATGATAAAACATTGCAACCATAAATGTTTATGGGCTTAAAAGAGGAACTTCAGAATACACAAATTAGAGCAAATACATGTAATTCTACCAAAGTGGTAAAAGATTTTAACAACCTATTTTCAGTATTTAGAGAGCCACTCAAGACAGGATGGTATGGCATAAAAATAAGAAGACAAATAGAACAATGAATAGAATAGAAAGTCTAGAAGGAGACCCACACACACATATGGTAAGTGGACTTTTGACAAATGTGTCATGGGTAATTAATGAGTAGGTGAAAATTTTGCCAGGAAATAGTGCTAGAACTGGATAAGTCACAGGAAGTGGGAAGAACAGAGAAGCAGGGAATAAATGTCAAGGCTTACATCATGCCATGCTCAAAAAATTAACTTGAAAGCTTTATGGTAGTGGTGAGTTTGGGTTGTCAATTTTGATGGACTGAGGGATGACTAGAAATTGGTAAAGCATGCTTCTAAGTATGTCTGTGACAGTGTTTCCAGCAAAGATTGGTATGTGGGTGAGCAAACTAGGAAGGGAAAACTCACCCTGAATGAGGGTCGTACCACTCAAATAGGCTTGGAGTTCCCTTGGAACACAAAGCAGAAGTGGTACAATGTTCTATTGCTTGTGCTGATGATCTCATAGGTAGATCCACCAAAACTCACTGAATTATATACTGTCAATGGGTGCAGATTATGGCACAAAAGATAAACCTCAATGAAGTCAGTTTAAAGACAGCAATGCTAGGGTTTGAGTTCACATTTAGATACAAAGCAACCTTGCCAGTTAGTGTTCAGTTCTCTCCATGTGCATATACAACCTCATGATGCAAGCTGGCATTTTGCTGATGTGGGAGAACTCCGCATGGACACATTCATCCTCTCTGTCGCCTTCAAAGAGCTACCTCTGCAGTCTCCAGTTCATCATCTGCATGCTCTAAAATGCCAGGACTGCTACTTTTTGAGAATAGGTAATTGGCATTATCTCAGGCTGCTTAATCTGTTTTTGTTTTCATCACTGTGTACATTCCAATAAGCTATTCAAGATTCCACGATGGAAAGAGAAAGAAGCTAAATGAATTTATTTCAGTGGATATTGCCATTTCCCCGTCTGTCTCTATGCCTGTCCTTCTTGGGCAGTTACATCTTGTGCTCAGAGGACCGCCCCCTGTTCTTTGTCTCTTACTTTATAAAGCATTCTTTTACATAGTGTAGTTTTGCATCATAGTCTGGTTAAGTATAATTAGTTGATATCTTGCCAGAGTTAACAGGTCTTGAACTTGTAGAAAACCATTCATGTAGTTATTTTATGTGTGTCTATTTTTAGAATTGCCCCTTTAAAGTGTCTGTTCATTTTATTACTTGAAAATGCAAGGATTGTAATCTCAGTTTAGTAATTTGAGCTAAGATTTAATTATGAAGCCATTCTTCCTTCCCTTTCACAGAAAAACATAAATCAATAGAATTTTTCATGTGGCTCAAGAAGAAAGGGACTATGAACAAGGTGGTTAGCATTACCTTGGCAACATAATATTTGTATTTATTCACTTATTGAATTTTCCACCAGATATTTTTCAATGTAGCACATTGAAAATGCTGCTATTTTTTCTTGCTTGAGTTTATTTATATCACATCTACATGCATTTAAATTTAACTCTGTTATTCCACAGAGGATTAAATTGCTCTTTTTGTCAACTACTAAAATTTGTATGAGGGTTTCAAACTCACTTTTTTTTTTTTGTTATCCTTGCAATTGATTTAAACAGTATGTTTCTAATCAGTTTGTCTCTGGGAGTGAATATTTTTTTCTGACTATCTGATTTTGTAAGAGTATCTCCAAGTAGGATTTTGGAAAAAAAAAATATTTCCAAATAACTTTTCTGAGTTCTTCTTTTCTGATTAATTTTTTTTAATTATGAAATTAGTTCACCTTCAGTTTTCAAGTTTTGTTTTCCTTTTTCTGTTTTGCTTTTTTCTGTTTTCTGTTTCTATTCCCTCTTTAATCACAATTTGTCTCCAGTATGGCTTACTAAGGGTGAGCATGGTTCAGGTCCCTACTACCTACTTGTGACCCCAGGCAAGGTTTTTTAATTATGCTAAGGCTTATGCATCACATGGGACTAGAGATAGTTAAGTTACAATGTGGTTTTGGGCAGTAACTAGTAAGTACTAATCCCCTGTGCTTACTGATGTACATTCCTTCCCACTGCCCTGACCCTCATTCTAATCCCCAACCTTGCTATTTCCATTCACCCATCATCAGTGAAAACAAAGGTCCCCACCTTTCTCCCCTTTTAGCTGACTTATGTAGAATTACAAAATGCCCTTAGTTCTTACATTGCAATTACTTGCTCTTTTACATGTCCCTAATTTATTTTATTATCCACAACACAAGGCTGACCTTTGCAGAAGTTACAATCTTGATACTGTTGTTTTACTGTTTTCCTTTTTCCTAGATGTATTAATCATACATTCCATAATTCCAACATTTAATTGCTACAGCAGCATCCTTATTCATTTCCTGTTATATTTGTTTGAATGGTGAAAATGAAAGTAGAAATTAAGAGAACAATATTGATACTATCGATTGAGCAATTCTTCCAAGAACATCATCCATACTTGATGCACACTGTTTTACTTCCTGAACTATTAAGGTCTTAAATTTCATAATCATCATTTTTATAATAGAAAATACAATGTTTGGCAAAAAATAAAAATGGAATGAAAGAATCTGAAGATAAGTATTTTGTTCAGTTTAATGGAGCAGGATCTCTCTGTTATCTCTCATTTAATATCATGTATTTTTAGTATTAAATATACTCTGTTAATCTGCCCCTGGTTCCCAGTTTCATTGTGTTTAATGAGCAATTGAGATTAGTGAAGACTTATTTAAATATACATTCCCTTCCATGACACAGTATTCCTTAATTCATTTCTGAAGCAGTTAAAATTTAGGACTGTAGGAGCTGCTCAATTCATGAGAGCTGTTTTTAATGAAAAATACCTAAGATAATTCCAAATAATGATTTCTTTCAAATAATGATTATAAGGAAGCATAGATAATTTCACAGGTCCCAGTGCACCTCAGGGATGGTCTCACTTGCCTGTTTTGTTTGGGGAAAAAGAAAACATAAAAAGGAAAAGAGGCCAGATGAACCGTTTTGCCACAATTAGTGGTGATGCATGTAGTGAGCGGCTAAGTATCCATGACTAATCGAGATAGACAGGGCTGTCCCTTGATAATCACCCAATATATTGGCCTGTCCATAGGAGAAAGGAGTGATGATATCAAAAAGAACAGTCAGCTATTACCAGGGCAAACTCTGTCAAGAGTGTCTGGGAGTGATTAGACGAAAGGACAGAGAGAAAATGTATAGCAGTGTTAATTATCTTTAAATAAGAAGACATTTTTATGCACTCATAGGTTTGCATGGAAAGAGTCTCTGTTTTCTCTTGCCAGATGCATTTTTATAAAGACCTCCTACTTTATTAGGTCACAAAATTTGTGTCACAAATTAATGGTAGTTGTTGTTTCTCACAATATTGTAAAGCACTTAAAACTTTATAACTATTCCATATTTCTAAACAATCGTAAGTGCTAATTATAGTCCAGTATCAGATCAAGTGCAGAACAAAGGATGGAGCCAAAAGAGGCAGGTGGATTGAGTTTCTGTCATACAGGAATGCAGTTCTGTTTGTTTTCGGGCTCCCATTATTTATGTAAACATGCAATTAAGTCTTAGTTCATAATTCATAAGTGATTCCTCTCTGCTAAACACAGGTTTAACTTTTAAGTTCTGCTGTTGTTGTGGAGCATTCTATTTAGATTCCATTTCAGGTATTCAGCAAATACCTTTGTCAGAGATTTCATTGTTGAAAATTAACTTTCATCTGGGTAGTCACCAAATCATTCCCTTTCCCTCATTATTAGAGTTTTGGGAAATGCCTTCTTTTTAGGATGTTTGTTTAAATCTATCGCCTCAAAGAGAAATACAAAAATTCATAAAGGAAATTGTTCATAAATTAATATATATTCAAATGTCATAACTCTAATACTCTAGGATTCTGAGAGGGCAGAGAGTTCAGTAGGACCAAGGTGGTGAATGAGGTCCAGGGAGAGGCAAAGATTTGTGCAGAGACTTTCCACTGGTGTGATTTTTCCTATCAGCTCTTAGAAAAATGCAAACCATATTAAAGAACGAGAGGGGATTAAGAATGTTGAGGATTCTGAGAGAGAACTTCCTGTAAACAAACATCCAGGATGCTTAACAAGGGGAGCTTTTTAGGTCAGAGGATGCAAAGAGGCAGACATGCATGATGGACAAGTCCAGAGATGTAAGGTGCTACCTGAAGACCAGAGGTAAGACAATTGTGCTGTAAATGCAATTCATGCCAAATGAGTAGATTTCAGCTGTTCTTGCCGTAGAAACAAAAACTACAGGTAGCTACATGAGAGGTCAAATGTAGTAATTTACTTCACAGTAGCAACAGTTTACTATCTGCATTGTGTTGTATACTTCAAATACACATGATGAATTTCATTTACTTTTATAAAAAGAGAAGGTTTTAGATGGTGATTGCAAATTAAGAACGTTTCCTTGGTCATAGGTAAGATTTAGCTCACGTTTATTTAGAATGAGTATGTGAATCTTGGGGAATCTGAGTCTATAAAGAACTAAATCAATTTTTCCTTTCTTTCTTTCTTTCTTTCTTTCTTTCTTTCTTTCTTTCTTTCTTTCTTTCTTTCTTTCTTTTTCTTTTTTTTATCAAGGAGGTCTACAGGCAATGTTGTAGCTGGTTTGGATTTTGAAGGAGGGATGGTTTGTCAGAGAAAGAGCAAATCTGTGGTTTGAATATCATATTGGGAAGCCAGAATTTTACCTCAGATCTGCAAAATATGTGCTTGGAACAGTCAGTGGGTCAGTAGGTCCTTTGAATGAGCTGGTAAGCAGGAAAGCCGTGATTATCCCACTGTGATGAAACGCTTTCCATCCAGAGGATGTTTCAGGCCCTACACTTGAAGTGACTTGTCAGAAATATTCCCTGGATTTAGCTACAGGCTGCAATGCATTTCTGATAGGACTATGATCGTGTTTGACATGAAATAGGTGGGGTTATGGGACAATGATTCCTATGAAAAGATTTAAACACAGGGCAAATGGTCAAGACCAACAAAATAGAAAGCTTCTCATTTCACAGCTTGCAAATCCTGCCATCAAAAATCTCGTACACTGTATTCCTACATTTCATTTCAGGAACATTTTCTGTAACATTATCTTGATAGCTTAAGACCTGCTGGAATAGATGATAGAAAGTCATTAGGCACAAGCTATGTAAAAATAATTAAAAAGTTCAGCAAGTTCCCAGATGTAGTTCATCTGCTTCTCTACAAACAGACTCACATACCAGGGCCAATCCCTGTCTACTGCTCCTGAGGTCCATCTGTTTCTCCCCAGGCTGCATCTTCCCTGTCCTGGAATGTTGCCATACTTCCTAATCGCCCCCCACTGTTCCCAGACCTTTCTAGTTTTTCTCCACACCGCAGCTGAAGTCATTTCTCTAATGTATCATTGTAGCACCTCCGTTTAAAATCTTACCATTCTCCCTAGTTTTGCTTGGTAAAGAACTCCAGGGCCTCTCTCAACCTCTCTTTACCTCTCCAGTCTTCCACTGCTTACTGAACACAAGTATCTTTGACTCTAGAACTAAGGAAAACTCTTCTGCTCCTCATCTCTACCTTCTTCACTGCCACCTGGCTGATTCCAAATTCCTCCTGTCACTTTTTATCAAAAGGTTTATTGTTCCCTTTAAGCTAGTTTACATATGCCTTCTTTCGCTCCCAAGCACCCTGTACCTGTTCTTACCTATTTAGAATATTCAAAGGATCCCTTAATCGCCTGCTTCTTTCCACAGAGCATACCCATGTCCACTACTTGGTCATGATTGTGGCTCCGGTGTGTAGTCACTGCCTGGTCCAGAGCAGGTGATGAACAAGGGTCCAGGAGCTGAAGCAATGTGACACTACTGCACAATGATTTTTTAGTTTCCTTGGCCACGAGGAAATACAACATCAATTTTAGATGATTTTCTAGGCATCAAACTTTGGTTTATCCTGAAATAACGAAGACAGTGTCTGAAAATATTAAGCTGTTTACTGAGCCTCCCTCAACAGAAATTTTCCTGATCTACCTCTGCAGAGACAGTCTGCCTATCTTAAATGTCTACAGTGGTTTTCTCACTCAGAAATTTTCCTGATCCAGCTCTCCAGAGACACTCAGCCCTTCTTAAACAACCCCTCCTCTGGCTCTTAGCTCCCTGCAGCCTTGGACTTCACCTACCGTCTCCTTGTGATCCCTCTTGTTCCCATACCTACGTCCACAGGGACTGAGACTTTTTTCTAAAGAGTATTTTGTTTTCTTCTAAAACTGGGTTATCAAAAATGCCACATATGAATCTCTTTCAATAGCATATATATAAATGAATATAAAGCAAAATGGTTTATGTAAATCTCTCTCTATATATGTATAGCATATATATATATAGCATATATGTGTCTCTATATGTACATATACATATATGCATATATATGTGTGTGTTTGGGGAGAGACACATGTGGTCTCAGCCATTACAGAAAGGATTGTGTGTGCTTAGACCATGAGCATTGCAGGCAGATGTAGCACAAAATCTGAAGCTGACATTTATGGCTACCTTAAAATTTAATAGGTATCAAAGCCTCAGTGTATTTTTATGAATGACAAGTCAAATTCAAAGCAAATAATTGCAGAAGCTCAAATGTCTTTGAATTTTATTTTTATTTTTAATAATTAAACACTATTTTACAAGTCTTTTAAAATGGAATGATGTAGGCTCTGTACACAGTGTTTCATAGACAGGTTTCTAATGATGCAGTTGGAAAGGAAGCGAGTGAGATGTAAGGCTGTCATTTTATACAGGTAGGTTTTTTTTTTTTTCCTTCTGTAACATTTGTATCTTCTTTATTTCCCCCCAGATAGCCTTTGGGTAAGTGACATTTCTAGAAGCCACCGGAAGACAGATAACAGCATCTGATTACTTTAGGGTTAATCATTAGCAACATGGTTGTACTAGTGACATTGTTTATAGTGTCCAATTAAATGCCAATTTAATGACACTCCACATTTAAACTGCAGTGCAGAGCCTTTGTGTAGTTCCAGCCCAGAGGATTGACCAGCTGTCCACCTTGCTGACCCTCCACATGCCTTCCCTTCCATGTTTCAAGGATACAGGTAATTGCTCGTCCTAAAGGAGACCCAGACAAGCTATTGTCTAGCTGCATGCACAAAGCCTTTCTTAATAGGAAATGAATTGGCACTCTTCACAGTGACAAACACCCAACAGCAAACTGGGTCTGGGTGTTCATACGGTAGGAATTCTGTTTCATGAAGCCTTGGCTGAGTATCCCGCTCAACATTTGCAGCTTTTTATTGCACGTTGCATTTTGAGCGGAATGATGACTGCATTGCCACTGACTAAGCAGCTGCAGGGTTATCTCTTCCACCCAACCAATTCACTTGGGCTTTTGCAAATGGGGTTTTCAAGCCCGAAAAGTCCTTGCATTCCAGCAGTGAGAGCAGGCAAACAGACCAAGCACGGATACATGGCTACCATGGAACTGCCTCTCCTGCTAATTGGCATCTAAAGAAACCAATTTGAATCGTAGTACTGCTACTGAAATGTGTCTTTTACTAATAGATTTCTATAAATATATCCTCTTTTGCTCATTCAAATATCCCTAGGTGAAAGAAAATAAAGTTAAGGCCTTTTGTTCCTCCCCCTGATGCACTTGCTACTTGTTTGAATATATGTTTAGAGAAGAACTTGGATGGAAATAGACTTTAAAGATACCAATAACACCCCCCTCCCTACCCATTTCAACAAATACAATAGATAAGAGGGGACTAGGTGACAAGCGTGTTGTTTCTGCTGACGATGACAGATGGGAGAGAAGGCCTCCATGTTGGAAGGCTGCACGATCCAGTGGGAAAGTCGGCTAAGCAAAGAAACATGATGCAGCGTGGAAGTGACTGTCACCTTGGTGGCATTGCCCTGGGTAATACAGGGATAGAAAAGAGAGGGATTTCCCCACCAATACAAGCAGTAAATTCAAGAAAAAAAAAAGTGGATTTAATTGCCAATCTGAGTGACTTCAGCCTTTGGTTCTTACAACTGTACTGTCAGCTTCAAGAATATAAATTTTTAAATATACCCTATATCACCTTCCAAAGATGTCTGTGCTGCTCCGTGATAGGTGGTGTGACAACAGTATCAAACTGAGTAAAATGAGCATTAACTATCTTATTGAAACTCCCTAGCACAGCACTCAGCAGCATTGGCATATAGCTATTATGAGCATTTTGCAAAATCTTCTTGATGGAAGAGGATCAAATGATTTTTAATAGGAATATATATGAAATATATAAATATGCATATATAAAGAAAGCATGAGAGAGAGATAAGATGGAAGAGAGTCATTTATCAGATATTAATACTGCAGTAGACCTTCCAAAGAATCCAACTTGATGGTAAGTCATATTTTGAGAAATTTTATTTTAACTGCATGATAAAAAAAGATGCCAACACTTGAGTACACTAGTTTTTAATCAGTACATACACCTTTGTTTTATTATCACTTCTGGCTATTCAAGGAAAAATTTAATTAAATGTTTTTACTTGAATAAATAATCTGATAAAAATGAGATTAGTGATGTCTAGTGACTGGAGGGAACTGTTTGTGGTAATTGATAGCTCTGAGAATGTGATGCGGAATCTTATTTTCCACTGTTTCCTGACCCTTGAGTGGCATTTGATCCCAGTTTCAACAGGCTTAATCCCAACACTGAATCAGGATTCCCCAGATTTCAGGTTGATTATTTGAATTATTAATATATTTTAATTTGTGAAACATTGTCATCAGTGCTTCATGTAAAATCTCTTTCTTATTTCATTTTGTTTTATCCTACTCCCTATTTCCCATTCCTTGTTTGGTAACCATCCAATGAGGTCAATATTGTTCTTTGAATTTGTGCATACCCTTGAAGAATGGCCATGGTTGTACTACACTTATTCTTTTTGTTCTGTCCTCTTTTGTTGTTAGTACATGTTATTAGAAATGTGATATTGTAGTCATTTTCTTTCTTCTTTGCTTCCATCAACACTGGTGTTTTAATGGATTCATGTGTCCCTGGATCATTTATTTTTGCTGATTCATATTGTCATATGTATAGCCAAGAATGTGATCTTTTTTTGGTATCATAGGCTACTTGCATAATTAATGTCACTAAATATTGTCATGCTATTCTCCAGAAGGTCTGGGATGGTTTACAAGAACACCAGAATATGAGGTGGATTCCATTATCCTATTGCTTAAAAAGGAAGAATTTTAACACAGACTCATGTGCAAATACCTGTAGAAATAAACCTTACCAGCTTATATCGAATGATATGTACTTTAATCAAAATAGCTTGGTAAATCTGGGACAAAAGCTGCTTTATAAATATTTCTTCAATCCGTTGAGCTAAGCCCAGTGGACTCCTTGTTCTGTCCTCTACGAGCCAGGTCACCTCGGACAGATTACTAGATCTCCTGGTTTGGTCATCTGTGAAATGGATGTAATAATATCCATTTTATGAGGAGGTTAAAATGATTAAATGAGGCTGGCCCAGTGGCGCACAACTGTGATCCCAGCTCTTTGGGAGGTAGAGGCAGGATGATCGAAAGTTCAAAGTCAGCTTCAGCAACTTAGTGAGGCCCTAAGCATCTCAATGTGACCCTGTCACAAAATAAAAAATAAAAATATCTGGGGATGTGTATCAGTGGTTAAGTGTCCCTGGATTCAATCTCCTCTACCAAAAAAAGAAAAAAGAAAAGAAAGATAAATGAGATAGCTTAGTGCTTGAGAAAATTTAAACATTTTAAACATTCAGGAATCATAAGCACAAGTTATTATTGTTGTTATTTTTATTTTTATCACTGTTGTTATTCAGCAGTGCCATAGTTTTAAATGCAAGGAAGGGACATTGTTAGTTTTGAGAAGTAAGGCAAACACACACAGTCTCTCTCAATTACAGTTCCCACCAGAGTGCCTCTGGTTCTTAAAATTTTTAAACTACAGAGAATGCATTCACTGTCAACATACTTACAGATAATGTTTACATAGGTAATTTTATATTTATTTACATTTGGAAACAAAATACAATCACTTTTGAAAAACCAAGGTAAAGCAAACACTTAAGGAACGTTTTAAATGCAATTAGTAAAATGTTACAATTGCACACATATATTTTGAAAAGAACAGTGTGTGTCCACAAAGGACATAGGTACCAGGAATATTTTTGGCTCTAGGAGCCACTGTAGATCATACTCATTGTGAGCCATTCTCTGCCCCATGCAAGTGTCCTCAGTGTAACCAGAAGGCTTCCAAAGTCAACTCTTAGTTGAATGTTGCATTATACAGAAAGGTCCCCAAATTGGGGAAAAATGAATAAGAGAACACATAGATGAAAAAACATAGTGGTGCAAAAGCTGCAAGGGGCACATTTTTATTTTCCAAATGGCAAATAACAAAAACCCTCTGCTTTCTCACCACTTAGGGGCTGTGTGGGGTTAGAAATCATGAGCATACCACCTGCTCACTATAGAAACGCCCTTTTTTATATTTATAACCTGTAAGTTGGGAAACGGTTTTAGAGATGTCTTGTTTCGTATACTCTTCTTTGAAAGAGTTTTATCCTAAGTGGTAACTCACTTTAAATGCTTATTGATTATCTCTGTACTTTATACAAAGCATTCATAAGAAATTACATACTTTTTGAAACCTAGATATTTTTAGCATAGATTTTTCCAGTCTGCATCTGGTAAATAAAGAACACGTAGTATTTGTATGATTCTTCCTGTATTCATATCATGGTATACTTAGTCCTCTGTTTAACAGGATTTTAAATGCTTGCTTTATAAATGATCTTTGTCATTTCTCCTTAATACAATGCCAATCATAGCTTTATAGATATTATCACACTAGTGTCTTTCATGTAGTATGATAAATGTCATTGGAATTTAGTTCTAACCTGAAACAATGGGGTCGCAATGCCTCAGGGAGAGATATTTGTCTTTTAACTGGTAAGAGGTATGAATGATCTTCCAGTTTTGTTTGACTTTTTTCTGTTGGGAAAAAAGTTAACTATTTTGGCTTGCTATAAAATATGTGTGTCTTAATGACAGTTGTGTCAACTTTTAAGAAGGATATGAGAAATAGGACACACACACACACACACAGATTAAGACTTTTTTCTAGCAATGCCATAGAATGATCAAGAAGCTGAAAGAAAACGGACAAAAAGGTTAAAAAAAAGATGAAACACACACATAAAAAATTAGTATTTAAAAGAGAAGAAGAAGAAATTACAGGAAACATGAAAAGACATTTTCACCCCTCAAAATTTATCAGGATCCTCTGCATATATGACAGAAACAATAGAGCTGCTTTGTGAATTTCATGTTTATTTTTTCTCTGTGCATAAAATTTATGTCTAAGGGACTCACAATATAATTAAATTTGTTGTACTACATGTGCATTAACAAGGGCTTGCATTTAAAACGGACCATATTTTTTGCAGAGGGAAAAACCTCACCCTTTCATACAACAGTAATTCTCTCATTCCACTGCATTCTGTTCAGTACGTTAAGCACAGTGTAGATGAAGTTAAATTTAAACAAAATCAGATTTCTAGCAGGGAGGGTCACAAGAAGGAGCCCACAGGTTCATCATTTTCCACTTGGTAGGGAAGTGGCCTTTGTCCTGAGGCTGGTGCCGAGCACTCGTACAGTCAAGCACCTGCTGGTGTCCCTAGGTCCGTGCTGTCTGTCTCCTGCTAATCAGTCCTATTTTGCCTAAGTCATGTTCAGAGTGTGCCAATAAGAGTTTTCTCTCTTTCTTTCTTTTAAGGTTTTCCAACCCTAGTATTTACTGTGCTGTTTGAGAAACAAAAATCTTTAACAAAATCAAGAAAATCAAGCTTCTTACTTGCAGAAAGGGCTGTTCCTTGCATTGAAAACTCAGACTTGACTCTTCATTCAGCACATTTCTTGGCCTTCACAATACAGTGGTCCTTGTGTGCATACAGCACCACCTATAACAAGTGCCACACATAACAAGGGACACCACTTGCTGATTTATTTGAGGCATTTCTCTTAATCCCATGTAGAATTACAATAACCCAGTTTGATGAATTTTTACTCATGCATTGGCATTTAGATTAATGTAACTGGTAATCTTAGTCCACTTATTTTCCAAGTTCCTTACTTTGACATTCTTATTTGCTTGATTTACAAATTTTGGTTTTATATGAAATGCAAGGACATAAAAAATTGAAATGCTATAGTTTAATGACAAAGTTTTAAATCTAGAGAGGATAACAATGCAGAGAGTTTAGAATAATTTTTTTAGTTTTACGGTTAAGAAACATGGGGTGGTGTACATAGAACCAAGGCTGATCATGACTGACCATCTCCAGAACACAAGCATCTCAGCCACCACTCATCTGGGGGTCTGTCCGCCACACTGCCACCACATCTGAGAAATAAAAGAGAAATATATTTCCCAGCCTCAAGTCATCTGAAATGTACAGAAAACAAGCATAAACTAATAAGTTATACTGCTTGAGGCCTGCTGCTTTCATTCTTATTCATAAATAACACTTCACACATAGTAAATGCTTGATAAATATTTGTTGAAATGAATTAAATTTATTCAAGGATAAATATAGTGTAACACATCTTTCCAAAGTTTCACACAATAATATCAATTCATGAATTTTGCAACTCTAGATTTTACCTACTTAGTATCAGTACCTTTCCTTTACCTAAAAGGAGAGACCACAAAGCACCTGTGCTCAGGAACACATCACCTGGTGTTATTTGGCAATGAGCCAAGGACATCTATGTAGGTCTCTGCGGTGTCCACCATTGAATCTGTGCTCCTATCGGGCAGTGACATCCTCCATCCACCTTATCCTTCCACGATGTTCAAGACAGGGACAGGGACGGAAGAGGGGAGAGTGATTCTCTCCTGGTGTTTCTGTGATTCTCCTCTTCCTGGTCCTGAAGCAGTGGGCTGGTGAGTCTGGCTGCAGGTTCGGGAGCTCCTGTTCCATGGGGTGTGGCAGTGACATTCCATCCCAGACACTCTCCTCCACTCTCCAAGTACAGTGCACAAAAAGGAAAAATACCTTTCATCTTAAGGCAAACAAACAAAATTTGCATATAAATTAGTTTAATTGATTGCTTTGGGGGAGATGCAATAGAAAGGACTTTATCTTTTCTTTTTAGAAATATCAGAGTCATAGCTCCAGATTTCCAAACCAACTCAGTACAATAAAAGAGCGAGACTTTTCATTGGAGGATATGTATTATTTTACTTGTCCTTTGTACTTTTATATTTACTTATTAATCTGAGACTTGTGGCCTTGCTTTGAAAAGCTATAAAACACCATTCAGTGTTTGGGATTCTATGAGGTATGTCTCCTCTGTGGTGCTGCTGAATTACTAATGCCCCTAAACCCTCACTGGCTTACAATACTCTCTTGCTCATGGACTTCTGGTCAGCTGTGGCTGGAGAGGCTTGGAGGGGGACATTGTAGGGAACCTAAGCTCAAGTCGCATCAGATTCGCTCAGGGTTTCTTCCATTCCAGGACAGCATCCAAAGCCAACTATCCAGGGATGTTCAATGCCTCTACCTTCATCACATTTGGTGACATGTTATTAACTGAAGCAAGTCACATTACTCAGCCCAAAGTCAGGGATTGAGGTTGGACCCTCTACCCGCTCTCCTTGAAGGCCCTGTAGAGCTGGGAGACCACTGGATTGGGTGCAATCTTATGATAAGTAGGGGGACAAGAGCTGAGGACATGAATCCATTTCACTACTCTTGTCCATAATGCCAGTGACTATGGTGATTGATAGTGGTGATGACATTGATGATGATGATCACAATGATATACGAAAGCTTTCTTTTCCCACCTCTCTACATTTGCTTTTTTCACTCTGAAATTTTTACCCTTAATCCTAAAGGGCTAATAAACCAGCCTAGCAGGAATTTATTTTCTCCCATGAACAATTAAAGGACACTTTAATTTGGAGAGAGAAAGAAAAAATAATTCCTCCCAAGTGAAAAAGAGTGTGTGAAACCTGATGTGTCTCCATCAGAGACAACAAAGGGGAGGTTTGCTATAGAATGGGAGACCCAAATGAACCTCTTCCTTTGCCCCTAGGCTTGGATGTTAAGAGAGAGGAGTATGGTCTCAAATTTGTAAAATCAGAAAAGCCTGTAAGAGACAAAGAATCCAGTCACAGAAAGTCAAGGGACACATGTCCTCTTAAATTTCTTTGTTTTTTAAAAAAGGGACCTCATGAAAATAAAAGGGGGACTAGAAGAATTGAAGGAGACCATCTGGGGGAGGGGAAGGGGGAGGCAAGAGCAGGCACTGTGGGATAAAACTGATGCAATGATGTCAGGTGCATTATGAATATTGCACAATGAATCCCTGCTCTTATGTATGACCACAACAAACAGCCACAACAACAAAAAAGTGAAAATACAGGCTGCAGTGTTTTGTGCTTAGTTGACAAGAGACTGACACCACAGGAACAAGGGTTCCTTCTCCCCACATTTTGGACTTTGGAAAGAAGTGGCTTGAGAGGTAAAGGGGAGTGAAGCATGTGAGTTAGAGCAGTGGGGACCTTCTAGATCCGACAGCACAGGTAACATTGACAATCCCCTGTTTAGAGGTTCAGTGACTTACACAGGAGGAGGGAGGAGAAGAACAGTACAACTTGGGGTGAGCTACACACATCCTTTTTGAGAACATTCATGGAAAGAACTTACTGCTGGCTATTTTCATTCAACTTAGTATGTTCTGATGAATTATGGCTTATGTTGGTATTAATGGTATCAGTGTTTATCACCATCATTATTCACATCATTATTGTGTAACATTTCATTATATGTCAGAATGATGAACTCTGACAATTAATTCTTTTGTTCATGAAAGGGATATGGCTACTCACCTCCATTGACTTTGCTTAGAATAAAGTAAAGGAAACAAATTGGAACTTTCTTAGGAAATAAGGAGGAATAAATAGCTTACTAGATCAATAAAAAATTATTGCCATTTGGAAAAGAATTTGCCCAATGTGCGAAAATTTGCTTGGCACTTCTAAGTTTTTATGTTTCCATAATATGCTACATAAATGCTAGAATTTATTTATTGCCTTCAAGTTGGAAGAAAATAAAAGTCACCCCATCAGTACCACAGAATTGTATTCCAATACTTTCATCACCTGAGGGGCATTCCACAGGCTGTAAAATCCTCAATAAAATTGTAAACCTCATTGAATTGTCTCACACTGAGTTGAATATCAATAAAAGTACAATTTCATTGGCAAGATCTGGCTGGCAAAAATGGGTAACACATGGCTTTACATTATCATAGTTTAATATCTTTACCAGGCACTGTCCCTTGGCTTCTCTCTTTTAACCTACCATTTCTCAGGAATGTTCTTAGGAATCTCACCTACTCTCCTGCTTTAAGCAGTAGTGAATCCTGAAATTATTTCTAGACCTGCATTTCAGATTCCTTGATACTCTTACCTCTCCCACAAGGAGATGAACCTTGGCAGCTTCAAAAAACAAATCCCTTCATTTCTCATCACTAAATGTTTTTCCTCTTGACTATTTCATTTCTTCTAAGTAGATCTTGTTTCTTCTTTTTTAAAATCTAGACTTATTATCTTTCTTCCACTTTCCTATAATCAATACAAATTCTATGTCTATGATATATCAATATATCCAATTTTAGACTTTCTCTTCTAATATAGGACCTTCTAATTCTTTAGTTCTTTGAAAAGTCCTTCCAAATGTAATTCTCGGTCTTATTCCTGCCTTCTTAATTCATCAGCAGTGCCTCATCACTGACCAGTCTTCCTGAGTAGCAGCCCCTCTACTGTTCCACACCTCATCTATTTTGGGGTTCACTTTAAATTCTATTAGTGCCATTACAATTTTTCTAGCATCTTAACTATATATAGTCTGAGTCATCTGGATTTCCTTATAAATTTTACCCCTCTAGTATTAAGTTACTTACATAATTAATTCTCTTAAAAATGTGATCAATTTTGTATTTCTTCCCCCATTCCCCCTAATCAGGCAAAAAAAAAAAAAAAAAATTGAGTGTGACACCAAGGATAGTGAGTTACTCATTGTCTATTTCCAAACTGGAACTGCATATAAAAGATGAACAGTAAATGCTTCCTAAATTTAATCAGCAACTCTACTCAGGCCCTGTGGAGTAATACTTTATTTTCCAATAAATTTTTTTTTCCTATTTTTCTTCCCATGGGTAATGCAAGTAAAAAATTACCTAGGGTCACATCACTGCTTGGGAACATAAATACTCACCAATAACTATTGATATTCTTTTGCTTTGATTTATTGGAAAGCATTTTTTCCCCTAAACTGACAAAGACATTAATTGCTTGCGTTAGGACAAAGTGACTACTAAAAATACTGGAGTTTGTGTTTTCACCAAGGAGCTGGAATATCTTATCAGAAGCTCCCGCCTGTGGCAGACTTAGGTGCCACTGTCTTTCACAGAGTAGGTGTTATGCTTGGAATGGTTTCATTTGGATGATCATTGATATTAACAATGGTATATTTTTGGTAAAATTGAATAAAGCTTTCTAGATTGTCTTCAAATTTAGTACATCCTCAATTAACAAGAAAAACGGGACAATATACTATCCATGCATGCCATAATTATTTAGCAAGGTGCACTCCACATTTGCTGTTTGCTTCCCTCTATTACCAAGGCTCAACCGACTCGTGCTCTGGTCCCATGACAGTTAGCACTGAACACATGATGACTCGTGCATCTGCTGTGAAAATAAAAAGAAGTGTGGTGCATTTGGGATGATCTTATATTTTCCAAGCTATTTTTTTTGGATTGCATGGTTTCAATAGCACATACCCTCTCTTGCTTCTGCTTCAGGAATTGACATTAAATAATGAATGAAACTGGTGTCAAAATGGACAACGAACAATCCGAGGAGCAGAACAAGAAGAGAGTATATTTGTTTTAGCACACTCTCCATTATTCCAAACCTCTTAACAGCAATAATGAAATATTTAGAAAGAGTTTCCAGATATAAACGGAATTTAATTCTTTTCTCAGAAAGAGGGATTTGTTCATAATTCACCAAAGAAGACTGGGTTGATAAGTTATTTCATTCTCAGAGTGACAAAATTGGGCTCAGAGGAATTTAGTTTCCCTTTCAATCTGGATGATACACATGGAGCTAAATAGGTGAAATGAAAACACATCTGATTGAGTACAAATTGTTACCTTGGGAATATTATGGGGGTTGAATATCATAGAAAATTCATCATGCGAAGGGCTTTGCTCATGGTTTTATATGAGTGGAAGGTGTGGGCAGATACAGGAAGTACCCAGAGCTTTTATTCATGTTGCTATGACATCAGAAGTGAGGCTATACACCCCACATAAATGTGAGACATGCTTTCAGAGAATCCCTTATACATTTGTTTTTAAAAAGCCAACCTTTATGTAAACCACTTAGTGCCATCAAGTGCAAATGCTTGAGTGAAGTTATGGGTCACACTATGGGTCCATAGCAAACCAGTTTTGCCCATTGCTGTCTAATTTTGGCCACCGACATGCAGCAGGTATTTGGGAGATATGATCTCATGCAGCCATTTCCATTGGCACCTTTTTGAGGAGTGTGAGTGGTGTTCTGCACAGGAGAGCTTCATTATGTGTTTATAAAGATATTCTTTTTATTATAGTAAAATACAGATTTAAAAACCTGGAAAATATTTACAATTGCATAGAAGAAAGCAATATTTCTCTGTAATCCCGAGACTCATTGATAGAATTTTATGGCTGCACATGGGTTTACTATATATATGTGCACAATCAAACATGTACAATCAAACAAAAATGTGTTGAAAGCATGCATGAATCATGCCTTTCAATATGTGTATGTATGCAAATACTTAGATATACATAGGTGCATGTGAGCATTCATTTGAATGATGCGTTTATCATGTTATACTGTTATTGGAACTTTTCCCATGCTACTAATTATGATAAAAACACAACATTAATAAGCACATAATAGTCTGAGGATAGATATACTCTAATTCTTCTACTCTCTTATTATGAAGCATGGATTTTTTTTCAGTTTTCATTATCATAAATTATGTTGTAATGAATTAACTTCTAAAGAAAGCTAATATTATATACACTATACTGAACTATCTTTCAAACTTTACCATATTCATCAAGCTTATTGTTTTCATAGCAAAGATAATTATTTTAACTAATTGGCTGATTTATTAGTCTAAAATATTCCTAAAATCCAGCATTTAAAAAATTCTGATGTTTTCTCTTTTTTAACTATTACATATAATCTACTTACAATGAATTTACTAGCTACATTTGAAGCTATTGGTCCTCATCTAATTTCTCGGTCCTCCTCATCTAGCTGCGTGTGTTTGTCTGTTTGGGGTTTTTTAGTGGATCCTGTCTAGTATCTCCTTTCTAATATTTCTTTCTGTTCTGGTTTTCTTTCCTGGAACTTTGCACAGTACCCAGGATGTACTACTCAGTTCTTCTCCTGGCCTTTTTTACCTGAGGAACTCCTTTATTTTAATGTCTCCAACAACCAATGGCACACATATTCAGCCATTTTTGTTGACACATTTCTCTTCCTATTGGCAAAAGTCTCTTGAATCAGTCAACACATTTTATGATTTTCCCTTTATGCTTAATATAGTGCTACTTGACTATATATGTGCAAATATTATGCAAAGTACTTTATAACACATTTATAAACATGATATGATATGAATACATCATTTAAATTAACCTTCAAAATATTCTATAAGATTGGTATTGTTAACTTCATTTCCCAAATAAATAATGTGAGGTCCCTGGAGTGCTAAAGTAATTTGCCAAGGTCTATGTGGCTGTAAAGAGCAGATAAAATGTATTTTGCTATTCATTCTCATCATAATGCATACATTACACACAGGATATTACCAAATTTATAAACCACTTCTTTGTAAGTCAGTTGTTGGTTTCTTATTGCCTGATCCAATATTCAACATAGAACTTAATCATGGATTTTAGTGATGGTTCTGTGAGAAAACAATTTAGAACTTTCACCTGGAATGTGGGGTGGTTCAGAGTGCCCTTGCTGACTGTGTGGTTCTCTACCCGGCTGCATCTCTTTCCAACATTCAGAGCCTGTTCTTATAACAGGGACTTAGAGGCTGATTTTGCTAAAAAAACAAACAAACAAAAAACTGACTCTTCACTTGGGCCTGCTACTGTCTTAAACTTTGGGTCAGATTCTTGCTCAACTTGCATGAAGACATATTACTCACTAGGGATTGTCTGTCTAGAAGCTGGTAATATAGGGCAATCAGCCCTAAATCTACTTAAAATCTCCCATCCCCCTTCAAGGCTGAAGGCACCAAGATAGGCATAAATAAGGTCTTTTCAAGATTCCTGAAGAAGCAAATCTTGTTGGCAGATAAGCTCGTGATGGAAACTAAGACTGGCCCCCACACCACCCATCCAGGCTGGAGAATCACCTCCTGATGGAACCAAATTGCTTCCTCAAGCAACTAAGTAACTGTCCTGACTCTAGAACCCCCACAGTTCTGAGGCAGGATAGAAAACTTATAGATAGGGTAGGAGACACACACACACACACACACACACACACACACACACACACACCCCTTTAATAAAACCTTGTGCTATATTTCCTCATTCCTTCACTCCTCTAGCTGATCCCCCTAGTCCTGACATCCCCTGCAAGTCAGGTGTCTCTCCCAGGCCTGGCCTGTCACTCCCAAATTTCTGGGAAATCTTAAATCTTAGAATTACTATAAATCCATTCACTTATGGAAAGTCCCTTGCATTCTGTTAATTAGTTTATATAATAAGTAGATAAAGCCAATAGAGACACCGTATTTAAGAAACCCATAGCCCAGGGTACTTTTATCTACTGAGCAGCATGGGGACCACATTGGCCTAAGGATCTTTGACAGTGACCAGACCACCATAAACCATCTTCTGATCACCCGACTGATATTATCCCCACAGACCTTCCCATGCTCACCCCTCACCAAGTTTCCCTTAAAAAAAAAATCCCTGAGAACCTTAAAGCACCTCTGGCTCTGGGGATGGCTCTCACCTCCCTTGACCCTCTATCCTTTCTTTCCTAAATCTATCTCTGTATCTCCAACAGGCAGGTCCTTAAATTCACTTCTGGGAGCATCAGGACCCTGGCCTCCACCAACAACCTCATTATCCCTTTCTCTTCTTCATGCCCTTCTCTGCAGGTAGGAACTGCGAGGTGGACATGGGGTGGGCCAGGAGGGATTTATTCAGCACTGAACCCCAGGGCCAGCATCTCCAGACCTGAGAACTTCACTGCAGGCCAGCGCCTGCCCACCACAAGGCTGTCCAGGAAACACTTGGTGTTGGACTTACCTAGCTCCCTTTCACCACTTTTGTTTACCGGGAGGGTTGCAGGATGCCTCTCTCCTTCTCCCACCTCTCTCTTTACTGTTTATTCATGTTTCTCCTCCTCTCTTCCTCCTTCTCTTCCTCCTTCTTCTTTTCTTTTGTTTTGCTTTTTTCTTTTGTTGTTGTTGTTGTTTGTTTGTTTGTCTTGGGTACTGGCGATTGCTCCCCAGCTCTTTATATATTTTTTTTTATTTGGACACAGGATCTCATAAAGTTGCTTAGTGCCTCCCTTAGTTGCTGAGGTTGGCTTTGAGCTTGTGACCCTCCTGCCTCAGCCTCCCAAGACGCTGGATTACAGGTGTGCACCACCTCACTCAGCTTAACATTTCTCTTCTGAAGACTGTGGCCTTGCAGTCGTTCTCCTGATGGTGAAAAGTCAGACGGCCCTTTTGAGGTTTTTCTTCTAGCTACATTCCTTTCCTGTGAGTGGCAAACAGACAACAAGAAATTACTTTTTAAAATGTGGCTAAAAATCTCTAAGAAAGAGGCAGCCCTCAGCCTGCCTTCCTGATGCTCTGCAGTCCAGCTGTTGAGATCCAGGCTCTGACTGTGGACTTGATTTCCATCCTGCTCTGTCCCCTTCCAGCTTCCGTAGCCTCTCAGAGACTCAATTCCCTCCTGGTAAACCTGGGAGGCTGCGGCAGCCAGCTATGTTTCCTCACAGAGTCTGTACCCCAGTCTTCTTTGTTTCAGAGGGAGGAACACAAAGGGACAAGAAGATGGCAAGGGGTGGGGTGTTCTCCCTGGGGCCACGGGCCTGCTGTGGGTGGGGCAGTCACTGCTTGGACTTACTCCCCATAAACATGTGCAGTTTGAAAGATTTCAAGTTTATTAGTGAAAGATCATTATTGCATTTATTAGTAAAAAATTATACTAAAATTGTTGTTAACCTTGTCAAATTACTAAATTTGAAAAATGCTGGTATAATTTTCATTTCAAAAATCAGGTTATTTCCTTGATCCTTCTCCACATTCTTCCTCTTCAGAGCCGGTTGCTGAACTGCATATTACCTTTTTAATTCTGCATCTTTGTTTCATAGCATACCCTCATTTGCATTTCTAAAATCAGATGTTCCTTTCACATAACACAGTATCCTAATTAAAATATTAAAAGACGCATTTTGAATGAAGAGAATTTACATTGCCATAAAAAAATGCTTAGACTGGTGCAGGATGTTTTCTTTTTATATTTCAATGACACTTTTTCCCTAAATTATTTTGAGATATTCAGTTAACCCTCTCGGCTTTTTTAGGGTAGATTAAAAAATATGGAAGTGGAACAGGAAACAAAAAGATTTGCAATAAATAGGAAATGATTGATTCACAATCAAATTTTGTGAAAATAATCCCTGTACTTATTTTCTAACTAATTTCCATCAAAGTGTCTCCTTTTCTTGATTGATGGCTATATTTGGTCTTGACATGCAGAGTAGAGCTGGTCACGTTTTGGACTCAGAGCTCATTGTGTTTTCTCCATCCTGAATCCATTCTCTGGTTCCATCTTACCTTCCTTTCCTTCCATGATCTTCATATTCATCCCATTCACCCTCTCTCAGATGTCGAAGTACACCCGTAAGTATTTATAAGTCCCTTAAATATGCATGTGTCTATGTGTATTTTAAGTAACTAAATTTTGCCCTATTCTGTTTCCTGCTATCCTTACACAACACTGAAATTGCAGTCTGGCCATTATTGCTCATCTCTACTTTAAGGGTAGATGTTTGAGTTTCTTCAACTTCCTGAACCCATCTATCACATCTTGGTGGATATTGTCACCTGGACCTGATCCAGAGGGTCCCAACAGATCAGACCAGGCAATTCCCCATAAATTTCCAACAGCAGAGAAATAAGTGGTGGTAAAAGTAGGAAAGGAATGTATTTCAGGGTGACCAGAAGCTGAAGCTGCCCTCTGAGCAGTGACCACCCCCTAACACTAGTGCCAGAAGGATTCTGTTGTCTAGACCTGAGTCAATGATCAGCCTGACCAAGACTGCTTACTACACAAACTTTGTGGCCCCTGCCCCTGTACTTCCCCTGTCTAATCCCAGAGCTATTGCCAGTGCCCGGAAGCCAGGGCTTAGGATGCTAGTCCCCATCCTTCCACACACTGCTCCTCAGCCTCTGCACTAGGGGAAGCCAGGCCTCACAAACTTTGTGACCATGGGCAGATTCTAGTCCCTCTGCCCTTCAGATCTTCCTTAGTCCAGGGAAACTCTGGCCTGGAACCCACCGGGTAAAGGGAAAGTATATGAGCAAAAGTTAAAAAAAAAAAAAAAAAGTCTTAGAAGCATATGTGCTTTGTCACGTGCACCATTTAAATGCCACCACTGTTGCTTTTCAGTTTATCACACTGTGAACTACTTAGGATGAGGCTTCGGTGGAGCCACTTTTAGCTTTAATCCCAGTGCTAGAATCTTGTCTTTACCTGGAGAAGTTACACTGGAGATATCAGATCTTTATTGCATGATGAAAAACACTTAATTATGATGCGTCATTTTTAATACATTGAAGGATTTAGTTTTTTAAAATGTTTTTCTCTGTTATAGAGTCATAAATCCAGAAAATTATCCACCAAAATAAATATGGCAAATAGGGAAGAATAAATCAAGTCTCACTTCCCATTATCTTATGCTTGTCTGCTGGGGACATTTGGTCACAGCTCTCATCCAAGGATTTTCCATGGCTTTAGTGTTCCAGAGCTTTCTTTCTAATTCTATGGCACTTCTAGTGATGTGCTATGGAAGGGAGTCTGTAGAGTAGCTGAGGCTAACATGTTCCCTCTGTTATTGACTTATCAAATTTACAGGTGACCCAAGGCCAAGAAAAATCACCACTTCATTCAATGCAGGAATTGGTATTCAAGAAACATATTGATAGGGAATGAACAGCAAAACTCCATTTAATATAAATTGAAATGTGAGGTATTATACTTGAACTGAAATTACATTATCAATATGTAGAATTTACAAGAATTAGTAGCACTAATGTTAAGTCATTAGGACTATCATAGGTATAATGTGAGGGAATGCATTGTAAATTTTAAAAATATCTTGGCTGATCTGTTTTTAGTATACTGCATGTTCTCACAGAACTTCCTATGTCAGAAAAAAAGATCCAATTGACTCAGCCATTATGGAACACAGCATAGAGGCCTCCCCCCTACCATATGATATAGCAATCTCACCAGTAGATAGATGTATATCCAAAGGAAGTGAAATCAGTGTGTTGAAGAGGAATTTGTACTACTATGTTGATTGCAGAACTATTCACAATAGCCAAGGAATGAAATTAACCTAGGTGTCCATCAACTGATAGATGAATTTTTAAAAATGTGCTATACATATTCTGTGGAATAAAAAGAAAAAAAAATTCTTTCATTTGTGACAACATGGGTGAGCTGAAAGACATTATGTTAAGTAAGACAAGTCAGGCACAGAAAGCATTATCACATGCTGTCACTCATGTGCAATCTAAAATGTGCTGGTCTCATAGAAATTGAGATATCAACGGTATGATGGTGGTTACCAGAGGTCAGAAAGTAAAGGGGAGGAGAGGCTGGGGAAGATGGGTCCACAGGTCCTGGGTTAGAAGTAGAGAAGATAAATAAGTTCTGGTGTGCCATTTCATAGTAGAGTCACCATAGACTGTATCAATAAAGTGAACACAATGTGATGTACTAGAGAGGGAGAGAGAGAGAGAGAGAGAGAGAGAGAGGATATTTTGAGTGTTTTCACCTTAAAGAAATGATAGATGAGTGAAGAGATATATATACCTTAAGCTTACCTTTTATACAATGTATACATGTATCAAAATGTCACATGATACTTCAAAAATAAGTACAGTTTTTAAGTATTGATTAAATAAATAAGGAAAATGAGTTTTGAAATCACACAGATTTTTGATCTCATGGTCACTCACAGGTGTAAGCCAAGTTTCCCTGGATAGCAAATTCAAATGCTTCTGGCTCCTCTTCCTTTGTCTCCTCCTCCTTCTCAGCGTCATCTGTGGGGCTGTGTCTGACCTGGAGCAAAGAGGAGTGGGGTGTGTGAGGGGATGAGTTGTCCTGGGGATGCCAGTAGCAAGGGTTTGAGCTGAACCTGGAGCTCCCACATGGATCTCAGGGCTTCCCTGGATTTGAAGGGTTCTAGAGTAGTGGCCACCTTTGTCTCCAAGAATGTGCAAAATTTCTCAAGCAGAAACCATTGTCAATTAGGGTCATAAGAGGTCGATAATTAAGATCAAGAAGTGATAACTAAGATAATTATGCACATAGGGGAAACCATGAATAAGAACATATCAACAAAAACAATTAACATGACTAGACACTCACCACCCATCTCAGACTACAAGAATTCTCTGGTAAAAGGCCATGGAATTGTTATAGTTAAAATGTGTGAGCTTTGTTTTTTTGAAATAAATGACTCTAAGAGATGACTGGCCATATTTGAAAAAGATCTCATCTGAGTTCTAGGGAGAAAGAATAAAGAGAATAAAAACAGGAAAATACTTTTAGGAATAATGACTAGGGATTTTCAGAGCTAATGAAATACATGAATGCACAGAATGAAAATGCACAGGCAGAGAAGTTTTCTTCATAAGATTGTCATGGAGTCAAATAGGCTGGGAACTTGGAAATATGAAATGGATAAGAAGTTGTCAATCCTATGAGTCAATAAAAAATATAGATTTTGTTTAATATTGCAGAAAATTTAATGGGAATTGGTACTGCTTACAAATTTGAGTAAATAGCTCTCTAAAGCTGAAATTCATCTGAGAGACTGCCTATGGTATCTTTGGTGGAAAATGAGATCGGTAGGCCTCTGGAAGCCCAGCACCATAGGACCACATAATTAGAAGCATTACTAGTAACAATGCGTTGCAAATAATTATCTTAGATCATTGACATTGTTATGGATTTAGGATTATTTTGTGATATATCTGTGAAAAATGATGTATGATGAGAAAATCATATGTCCAAAATTAGAGTGTGATTATTGCTTTTTTAGTGAATGAATGGAAAGTGGAGTAAAGAATTTGATGACAGATTTTATTTTCCCCTGAATTCTATTACATTTCTATGGGAGCTTTTTGCATTGGGCAAAGCAGTCTTCCTTAAAAGTCATGTTACATTTTTAGTTTCAGCTCTGAGATGTAAAGAGCTTAGAAGCTGTCACTTCTGTCCTCACATGGACAAAGGTGAACATATTGAAAATTAGTAAATTTCCCAAGATTCATCAGAAAATTGAGGTCACAGGGCAAAGTGCTCTTCTGAAATATGGAGAGACAGGCCAAAATAGTGAATCACAGCCACGGCGAGTTAACCTGGAGAGGAGCCACTGCTTCTAGTGCCTGTGGGGAAAATTTAAACTGTGATTTTGATGATTTTCTGGAGACTGGGTGTGGACTAGCTTGAGAATTAGAAATGCCTGGAAGTTCATTCTTATAGGGGAGGGGAAAGATAATTATTTTAAAGTCCCCAAAACATTCCTCATATTAAAAGACCTGCTAAGTGAAACTACTTTGCAAGAGGCTTATCTGACCTGGGAGGAAGAGCAATTAACCAGCTGAAGGATTCCTGTCTCTGTAAGGGTATAGGCAAAGGCTAAGAAATGTTCCTGAATCACAGCCCAGAATCTCAGGCTCATTAGACACGGAGGTTTAATCATAAAATTATAGAATGCTATGTACCCCTCACCCATGGCACCACACCAATAGAGCAACAGTGCTAGTAGAACAGAAAATAACAGCCAAGAGAGGATCGAGACACGTACTCTAACTAAGAAGGAGTTCTTAGGGACACCCAAGACAACAGGAGAGGAAAATCAATGCACAAAAGCAGACAACATTGAAGCACACACAGTGAGCACAGCAAACATTAAAAACAGCCCTGCTCTTACCCAGAGCAACGTAAATCCTCTCACTAGAACCCTAAGGTCAGTTCCTAATACCCAATATGTCCTGTGTGGCTTTCAACCAAAACCTGCTGCAGTCTGGCTGCAGCAAAATAACCGGGGGGTGACAAGGAACTTGTGTAATAAATTGATACAGCAGGAGTGGGAGCCGTTTATTGTAGGACAGGAGGGGTATACACACAGCTTATCTTAATTAACATAAGCTAGATACAGCAGTCAACCAATAAGGAATCTCCACACTTAATGGCTCGCTGGCGTTACTTCACAAACCACTCCCTCTGGCAAAATGCCAGGCGCCATCTTGACTTGTTTACAGATCCTAACAAAAACCAACCAAACAAACAATGACTACAAGAAAATCCGGCCCCCCCCAAGCAATCTGAACATTTAAAAGAAGAGTCAGACCAGACTCAGATTTGAGACAGATTTTGAAATTAGCAGAAAAGACGTTCATACACTGATGAATATGTCAAGGGATCTAATAGAAAAAGTAGAGAACACTCAAGAACAGATGGGTAGTACAGAGAGATGGAAACTTAAAGAATTAAAACGCAGAGATGATAGCTCATGTACCAGGAATGATAACTGTATTTGAAGAGTTCATCCACAGAGTGCACGAGAACCACCAGTGAGCACCATGGTATGCCATGGGCACCTCCCAAAATGAAATGCAAATACAGAATGAATGAGGGGGGAATCCAGAATATCCAAAATTTAAGTGGGGCAATTTAAGAAGACACAAATGAACATGGAAGTCATGCCAGGAGGAAAAAGAAGAGGGAAGTCATTTAGTGCTGAGAGGTTGGAAAATGGCCCGGCCATCTATCTCTAGATGTAGAATATTTTACCCGTGCATGATTCTCATGTTAGAAGTCATTGCTTATATTTTACAGTTTGAATTACAAGTTAATCTTTGTGACATTTATTTACATCCAGCATTTGAGGAGTATGTTAATGTTCTAAAAAGTTAATAGTGTACATTTTGCATTAAAATAAATGATAAAGATGAGTTATTGTTTGAAAAAGTTTCAACATAAATAAACAAAACTGGCACTAAATAATATTTTTCAGAGAAAAATAGAAAGGGAACATATGGAATAGTAGGTGTTAATGTATTGAAGAAGAGGAGAAAAATAGAGTGAATGATAGATGGATTGAGGTCGGTCATGAAGAGGGCAACACACTTGGTGTTGGCATCTAGGAGACATTTTCATGTTCTGTTTCAGCTAAAGATCTTGTACCCTGTGCTGCTGGGTAAAATCAGCATGCATGTGTGCACATTTTCCCACACCTAATTTAATTCTATTGAAAATTTTTCCTATGTAAATACCTGTCTTTTATTTCATCACAAATACCCTTAAATGTTGTCTTTGTACCTAAATTAATTTACATTCCTTTACCATCGTATCAAACTAAAATTTACTTTTTCTCACTATGGAAGCTATATTCTATAATTACAAAAATACAGAAAAATAAAAGAAAACAAATATTCTCTATGTAGTCTTATTTCTCAGCACAATCACAGTAGCTTGACATTCCACCTATTTTTAAATGCAATTGAAATGCATTAATTAACTTATTTATTTTCCTCCTAGAAGGCCTGCCTTGATTCTTTGATTTAGACTCATTTCTACACAGTTGTTTCTGAGGCATCTTGCAATTCTGTCTTTCAGGACTTAAAACCTTTCTGTATGATGACGTCTAATATCCTACATTCAGCTTCTCATCTCTTCCCTCAACCTGACTGGGCTATAAACTCTAGAAAAGCGAAGACTCTTTCTATCTTAGCCTCTGCTATACTTCTAGTAACTAACAAAACATTATGCACACAGTAGGACTAATAAATATTTGTTTCATATGTAATGATTATAAAAGTGCATTTCCTCCTTTGGCAATTAACCCAGTAGCATAAGTATTTCTCTATATTACAGTATTTACTTTTTAAGTATTTTTATGTGGCTTACCATCTGTTCATTTCATAAAAATTGATTTCAAGAGTGTTGGACGCTTTGACTTATGTTTATCACCACCATAAAGCAGGGTTCTTAGCACTGCAATTTCCATCAATTACTACTATAGTATCCTATTTCCTCTTTACTTCTAAAAACTGTAGCTAAATCTTGGTAAAAAAGACAGAAGCCAAGTTCTAACTCAAAGACTAACGAGCATGGCGTATCTAATGAGAAAAATCCTAAAACTTTGTCTGTTTTTTTTTTTTTTATGCCTGTTGGTTTATTTGGTAATTTTATGACATCACAGCATATATTAAGAGAACCTCTGCCTTATTTTTACAAAAACAGAGCCTCTGTTATTCAATTAAATGTAAAAATAATTTTCTGACTCTAATCACTGAATTTTTCATAAATGTAATGAATACTGCAAGGAGAAAGTTTCTATCTTTGTATTTGTCTTTTTAATACCTGGAGATGAATATGTGTACATTAACTAATATAATTAATATGATAGCAATGGTAATCAGATTACCATTGAGGCCCCTTTTACTGGCACAAGCCACTGTGAAAAACCAAAACCTATTACACACTTCAAGGGCATGGTTATTAATAAAAACATGTAAAATATATGAAGATAAAACATTTTTGTTTTCCATGTGTGGACTTTTATTTTAGAGGATATTATCTGAGAAGTTCTCCAACAGGTAGCTATGGTCTGAGACTTGGATGAAACTCCAGTGATAGGTAAGGAGAGCTTTGTTATATTTAAAAATAATATTTTTAGATAAAACAAATAGCAGAGACAACATCTCTACTTTTCTCAAAGTGATAAAAAATATTTATAAAGTTTATTTTACATAGTGTCAACAAGAATTTAAATTAGCAATTAGAAATCTTTACTTTTAATATATAAAAAGCCTGAAAACTAAATTAATATGTAGATAACTATTAAGTGTGCAAATATATATAAACACTACCTCTTGATTCTTATTTTAAAAGCTGTTTGGAAGATCAATAAGTTGCCAGGCGATAATTGATTATATACCAAAAAGGGATTTCTGTTCACCTTAGAGAAGACTAAAGCCTGGATTTTCATTATTGTCTGGGAAATATGAGTAAGATTAAAAAACATGTTTTTCTATACTGGAGTGATACAACTTTCATTGCAAAGTTCTGAGTCTTTTATGGAAATATTTTTACCTGAATTTATCTGAAATTTCCATTTAGCCTCGTCTTCAAAGTAAGGACAGATCAAAGTATCAGGGTGCTAAATCAAAATAAACAGTGCCTTTAAAAAAAAAACAACTCTTATTTTTGCTGTAGTTCAAAGCAAATTAATAAGTATTATCTCCTCAACATCATTATGAGAAAGCAAAATTTTAATATTGGCTCTCTTGTGTGCTTACCCTGAAGAGCAAGAGAACTTTACAAAAAATAGAAAAGCGAGAGTCTGTACTGCTCTGACCAGTGAAGAAAACAGCAAATGTGCACGCTATGAAAGTAACTTGAGGACCTAATGGAAGGGCTTCAGGCTGCATACTCCCCTCCCTCCCAGGGCTTAACCCATCAGATACCAATGGCCTCTCCTGTTGTTTTCCTTGTTTCTTTAACAACCAGAACAAATATCTTCCACACAGCAGCTCCTTAATAAGTGTGCAAAGAAGCAAAATAATAATAATGATAAAAAAATTAGAGACTCTTTGCTAATAATAGAATGTTCTGGTTTAGATCAAAGGTACCTCCTTACAGCTCACGGGAGAGATAATGCAAGGAAGTTCAGAGGTGAAATGACTGGATTATGAGAGCCAAACCTAATCAGTAGATCAATCCATGGCTGCGGATTAACTGGGCGGTAACTGTGGGTAGTTAAGGAGTAACTGCTAGAAGTGGGTCACTGAGGGCATGACTTTGGGGTTTATATCTTGTCCCTGGTGAGCAGAGCTCTTTCTGCTTCCTGGTGCCATGTCCATCGCTGCTTTCCTCCACCATACCCTTCCACCATGATTCTGTCTCACCTCAGGCCAGCAGCCAAGGAGTCGGCCATCTATGAAGTGAAATCTCCAAAACGGTGAGCCCCAAATAAAAATTTCCTTTTCTATGTTGTTCTTGTCAAGTCTTTTGGTCATGGCCTCAAAGAAGCTGACTACAACAGTATTTTTGAGTCACTGTGCTGTGGACAAGACAGAGCTGTCTTGAGAGTCCCTTTGTTCCTTGTAGAGCCTGAATGACTTGCACCAATCCAATACATTTACACTGGGTTGTTTTTTCTTCCATGCAAATGATTGCATATGTATATTTTTTTACTTCAGAATATCAAAACCATTCAAAGTGACACGATCATATTACAGACATGAAGCTTACTTTAATCTTCACTTCCCTTTGAAAACACAGTCAGGTTTCACTACCATGGCAGAATTCACAAACTGAAATTAGCCATTTAAAATATTTGAAGAAAACAACACAAAACCCTAAATAAAACTGAAGTCTCCATCTGAGCATTCTATTTTCACATAATTTGTGAAGAACTTAAATTATAGCTAGATGAATGATATCTCATATGGACAAAAATGTCCAGTTAGAAAAGCAGATTCTTCATGGTCCCAAGGCTGCCAAGCGTCAAGAAAGAAACAACAACCAAAAAACCACCTAAAGAAAGAACCATTATATAACTGACATAAAAATGACTTTGTCAAAATACACATTATAGTGTATGCTCACTGATGAAAGTGGTGTCCAGTATTGTCACTTTCAAGATGAGTTCCAAATCCAGAAATTCTGCCATTTGGTATAACACAGATGGCCCTGAAGGACACCACACTGAGTGAAATAAGCCCAAACACAGGGGGAAAAATACTGCATGATCTCACTTACACATGGAATCTAAAAATGTCCAATATGTAAAAGCAGAGAGTAAAACAGTGGTTACCAGGGATGGGAGATGAGCAAAACTGAGAAAGATGTCTGTGAAAGTGTACAAAGTGGCAGTTACACAGGATGAATGATTCCAGAGATCAAATGTACAGCTGTGTAATCGTGGTTAATAATACCTTGTTTCATACTGAAAATCCGCTAAGAGAGATTTCAGGTCACAGCATGATCCTTCAGGTTCTCACCATGAAGGACAGGAAGAGGAGAGGAGGAAGAAAGCATGGAGAGGAGGAAGAGAAAGAAAGAAAATGGCCCTTGTGAAATTGTGAGGGGGTGATATGTCGATTCACTGCACAGTACTAGAGATGCATGTGCTTCAGTCAGCTTTTCATCGCTGGGACAAACACTGGACAAGAGCAATGTAGAAGAAGACAAGTTTATTTTGGCTCATGGTTTCAGAGGCTCAATTCATAGACAGCTGGCTCCGTTGCTCTGAACCCAAGAGGAGGCAGAACAACATGGCGGAAGTGTGTGGCAGAGGGAGCAGCTGGGAACACAGCAACCAGGAAGCAGACAGAGAGAGCTCCCCTCATCAGGGAACGATGAACACCAAAGGCATGTCTCCAGTTACCCACCTCTTCCAGCCACCCTCAGCCTGCCCACATTTACCCCCCAATAAATTTATTACAGTGGATTAATACACTGATCATACTCTAGCTCTCATGATCTAATCATTTCACCTTTAGACATTCTTGAATCGTCTCACACATGAGATTTTGAGGAACACCTAATATCTAAACCATAACAATATGTATATCAAGATATTATTCTGTACACCTTAAATATACAAAAAAATTTATTTAAAACTAATGTTTATAAAGACAGACATGCAAAAAGGATTATATGACAAGATGCAAATTAGCTCAGTGTTGGTAAAATATTATTCATTCATTCTTATATTCTCCAAATTAAAAGATCTTTGAGAGAGTTGGATCTTTGTGAATCTCTAAGGAAAAATGAAAGTTGTAACATCTGTGGTCTGAGCTTACTGGGAACCCCGAGGAACAGAAGAAAATGTGGGCGTATGAGACTGGGCAGAAGACCTTAAATGGTAAAGGGAAACTTATTAAGTACCTACTGTGATGCATTAGTGGGAAAATCAGCTCTGTTTGTTAGGGCATGATGCTAATGAGACCAAGGTCAAGTATTGCCTGTTGACTTGGAGGTCTGCTGGGTGTGCTCTGCACTGTCCTTTGATTACAAGAAGAGCCTGGCAAGACATCACCTGTGCTGCTGAGGCTCACAGTGCAGAAGGCTTGTGGAAATTTCACAACCCATAATTTCTGCTGGATGTGTACTCTCAAGACTTGTATGTCCCAGTGGCCATCACAGAAACAGCTGGACAAATACATATACTTGGTGTGAACAACAACAAAAAATGATAATTTATTTTCTTCACGTTTGTTTTATTGATGCAAAATCCTTTATGTTAATATCGGAGAATGTTGGGTGGCACTTTGGAGAAGCATTTTATATTATGTGTAAGAAGTCATACAATTTTCATGTGGTCTAACTTAAGAATTTCCTTTTTGAAAATCTAGCTCAGAAATAATTCAATAACTAATAAAGACATAGCTATAAAAATGAATTGTAGAGTTGTTTATGTTAGGCAAGAATCAAATGCAAGCTAAACGAAATGTCCAATCATAGACGAGTACCTTTCTCAATATTAGAACATTGTTGTATAGAATGTTATGCATGAATAAAATAGCGTATAATTACAGCAATTGAAGAAGAATATGGGAAAAAAATTTATGAGAATGTTAGAAGAAAGTAGCAGCATGAAAGTGTTAAGTACATTATGAACACAGCTTTTGAATATTTTAATATTAATACAACAATTTGAATACACAGAGAAACAAAAGGTAAGAATGTAGTTAAGAAAGAGAGCAGTTGGGTTCAGTGGTGGCCGGCAGAAAGCTATATGGAGCAGAGCTTGAATACGCAGTCTCTGAGGTCTGGCTTTGAATTTTAGATCTTCCAGGGACTACCTACGCGACCATAAGTGCGTTATTCCAACAGGCTATACCTTGCTAGGCTGGTCTTTAATTATGGGATTGAAGTGCTCCTTGCCCCACAGGCAACAGAATGAGATGATGAATGCAAAGGCCCTGATCATATCGTGGAGATTACTATTATTAAAATTATGATAATAGTAATCATCACTTCATACTTTCCCAGTGTTCACTCTTTAATCTGAACACTGATGGAGGCCAACTTGCGAACGCTCACCCTTTGCCAGACGGGGGTTAAAAGCTTAGACTTCATAAACACGCATACCTGAGTCGACCAGCTCTTTACAATTTCAATAAAGTCAGGAAATGTAGCCATCTTCTGTGTTTGTCTGCTCTTCTATAAACAACCCACTCATGAAGTGTGGCACAGATTAACGTAGGATGATGCTCGTAAAGTACTTGGGGACCATTTAACTTCAACTTCACCACAGTTGCACAAGGTAATTACTGTGTGAGATCAAACACATTACAGTGGAGAAAACTGAGGCTTTCAAAGACTCCCCACTAGAAAGAGGCGGAGTCAGGCTGTTCACACCCTGGGTCTGGCTCTAAGGAGGCTAGTTCACTGTGGCTAATCCTGACTGTTTGTCCACAGCCTTTTCCTGCAGCCACATCAGCTTGAAGAAATGATGGCAAGGACTGGAGGGCAGGGGTTGTTGCCTTTCCCATCCTGGCCTGTGAGAGGGGTGCTGTCGGGCGTGGGGGGGGGGGGGGCGGTGTGGGAGGAGTGGAAATCTCCAAGGTCTTCACAGTTGCCAGGTTGCCTCTTTCTTCTCAGCAGGGCTCCTGGGTCACCTCCTGCCCGGCTCTGTGGCCAACACAGCTGCTCCCCTGCTTGGTCCCCCTGGCCAGGATGTCTCTCCTAGTTCTCCCCACTGCTCTGCACTTACATTCACAAGCCTCGTGTGGGGTGAGACACTCAGGTCTCACACTCAGCTGTGACACTGGACAACCTCAGCATCCCACTGCCTCTCCCTTGGTGGAGAGGAGTCTGCAGCTCAGCCCTTTGTCCCTTGAAGTATAACTCCCCTCCCCATGCTGCAGGGGGGTGACCTCCTGATGGTCTGGTCTCCAGCAGAAAGGGGTGGAGAGACTCTCCACAGTCACTTATCACCACTGAAGGAGACACAGTTTCACCACATTTCTCTGCAAGGTGACACTGGGTAAGAAAACGATAAAATAAGCTGCCATCCCCAATGTGGCATAAAAAGGCACACAGCATTTAAATCAAAATGTTGTTAGTACTTTAGTTTGGAAAATGCTAAGCAGAAGTGTGCTCATGCAGGTACTTCCCCCTCTCAGATGTTTTGAGTTCACAAATGGTTTCCCTTTAAACTCAGCCTTCTGCACCTTTGCCATTTGGAACCACGTCTGTCAGTCCCACAGCTGAAGGCAGGACATGCTGACAGGTGAGCACTATGCAACCGGCTTCTGGTTCAGTTTGCTATTTACTGCTCCAAATTTTGGTCTGAATTATTTTTTCTTTTAAAACTGAGAGTGAAAGCCTCATATGAATCTCTAATGTGGTGGGACCCAGGAGGCTGGCAGTGAGGGGCTCTTGGGTCAGGACAGCATAGCTCGATGAGGACTGGTTTTATTTTGTGTGATGTGTGTGAGTGCACGTGTCTATTCCTGCCAATGTGTTTATGAACAGTTCTTGGAATTCCCTTTCTTCCCATAATTTCATTAGCCAAAATGAAAAGATTTGTCTTTTCCCTTATCATCCCCAAAGGGTCTTTTTGTCTCTCTTTGCTTACATTTTTTCCTTCTGCTCCTTCACTATTCAGTTCCGACATCTGCTTCTAGATCATAAACCTCTACTCTACAGTTGGTAACTATAAAAATGCCCAAAGCTTCATTCCCATCTTTGAATTATCCTTTAATAATCACTGTGCAATTGCCAAAATTCCACTCGGCTCTGAGCACCTTATTGTCATCTGAAACTTAACGTTGTCAGGACAAAACTCATTAATTTCCCTCCACATCAACTTTCTTGATATTTTCATGTCATCACAGTTCCACCCAGAGACAAAAACTATCTGCATCTTCTAAATTCCTATTTCGTGCTTTTCCATATCATACAATAAATCAAGTATCAATTTTCATTTACTTATAGTTTATAATGTCTTTGATATTTCTATCTTTCTCCTACTAAGTGGACATTAGTATCAGAGACTTAACATTTGAAGGATGTGACAGCTAGCTTCAAAGATGGTCCCTAAAGATACTGCCCTCCCGAGACTTGTGTCCTTGTGAATGTGTTCCCATGTTTCTTAGGCTAATTCTAGGTCACAAAAAGAATTCAGTAGAACTGATGGGATGTTACTCCAAGATTCTGTTATAGTAACACCAAAGTTTCCACTTTGGCCAAGCCTTTTCTCTTGTTTCACTTCTGCCATCTTATAAGGAACTTTATAAAGTAGACTTTGTGGTTGAGAATTGAGACCACTGTCAACAGTCAGTGAAGGACTGAGCCAACAATATGTGTGATCTTGGAAGTGGATTCCCCAACCCCAGTCATGCCTTTTGACAACTTCAGCCTCTTTAGATAGCTTATTTGCAGTTTTATAACAAAGAGATGCATCACCAGAGACCAACAGCCAATCTTCTGACCTATAGAAACTACTTGAGATGATAAATCTCTGTTGGTTTGATGTTTGTTTTTGCAATGCTGAGGGTTAAACCCAGGGCCTTGTGCATGCTAGACAAGCATTTCCAACTGAGCTACACCACAGACCTAATGCTTCCTGTTTTAAGCTAAGTTTTGTGATAAATTGTTGTATATCATATATAAATAATACAATGACTGCCTAATATAATTGACACTGATGTGATTAAATTTTCTTGAAAAATATGAAGAATGGAGAGAGATTAGCAGATTCCTGTTGAAATCCTGCATGTCTGGGGAGATAAGTGTGTCCCTGAGTGGAGAAAGGGCTCAGTGACCATGGGAGGGTGGACAGTCTCCATGAAGAGAGCTTCAATGAGGTTCCATTGGAAAACGAAGGATTGTGTCAGAAGAGCAGTCAAGGGATACCTGCCATGAATTCTGCAATCTTTGAACAAGTGACCGAAACGATCTCTGAAAACAATAGATGTATAAATTGTTCGGCAGCAGTGATAGCATTTATGAGGACCCAAGTTGAAGCTCAAACATTACTAAGAGTGAAAGTGAGGAGGAAGTTGCTCCTTTACCTTCTAACTTCCCAGTTATAAAACGTTAATGGACGAGACTTTCCCTGTCCAGATGGCAAACCTGGCATTGATGCTGGCAGGACGTGTGGAGGAGTTGGCATACCGGATGGTTTCCCTCTAAAACAAAGTATTCTTGCAGTGTTTCATGTTCAAGAATATATTCATCAAACTCCAAGAGTTTTGGCCAGACTTCAGACAACAGGTAAGCTTCTAAAACAGAAGGCAGGAGTGCTCCACTGCTAAGCCGGCAGCATATGCTCAGGACCCCGCCACCTTGCAGAATCAAGAGGAGCCAACGCGGCAGCCATCCTTGGAACTTTCAAGAAAGATAACAACCTCGTCAGCGGTCGATAATGACCAGAGACTTCAGAAGTTATGCCAGTCCTATCTCTAGTGTTCTTTTCTTACACCCGTGAAGCATCCCAGGGTTGGTTCATCACCCCATATGGAAAGCACACTTAATTTGGAGTTTAGGATTTTACCACAACATGTCACAAGTTTTAAAGAAATGTTTCCATTCTCTGACTTTTCATTTGGAGTTACATATATGACTGCTACAGGTCATCTGCATCTTATATGCTTTATTGATGTACGTGCTATGTACTAAAAATGAAAACCACCATGACACTAACAAACTAGGATGCGTGACAAGGGTTTCCTCGTGGGATCTCACTTTCCATGTTCAGGAGTTGATGAAATAAAATATTATCCTAAGTGGATTTTACTTTTCTTACTATAAAGTACACCCTTCCCCACAAAAATAGTAGCCTGTTGTTTGTGGCTGTTTTCCTCCATCTCTGCGACTTGTTTGATGAAACCGTGTCCCACAACAGATGTGCCGAATGGCCAGGAGAACCCAGTTAAAAGTTGTTCAAAAGTAAATTAATTTTCAAGTTTCAAAACTTTTCCATCTCTACTTTAAGTATAATAAATTTGTTAGAGAACTACTTGACAAGAAAAATTCATGATTTTTCTTAAAATTCAACACGTATGATAGGAACTGTCTCCTGTTGCATTCAGTAATAATTTCAACAATAGTCCCTGCCTTGAGTGATGTGAAACATTCTCTTCTAAAGAGAGAGAAAAAAAGATTAAAAAGGAGATGAGGTTAAATGATGAAAGGTTCTTTCTCTATTTTTAAAAAACTTTTTAATGACGGGTGACTGAAGAAGAGAGCTTAGTTTTCCCAGGAGGCACACACGCGAATTGTCTGAAATCAGCTGCACGTGTTCAAGACGTGCGGCTGGATCTTAGCCGGGCCTCTCCGGATGCTAATATCGATCATTTCCTCTGGAATACAGGTAAAGGCAATTACAAATTAATCAAAATGATTAACCTCTGCAGTCCTTCAGCCTAAGAATCACTTTAAAAGATATCAATGGACAGCCCTAGGAGACTATTTTAGGTAAGATTTTGCTTGAAGTTAAATATGCACAGAAAGTTAAGAAATAGCCATATACTAACCTAAAATATTACCTAACTTTAAGTTAAATAGCATTGATAATATTCAAAGGTTTGTTTCATATGTAAGAGGCACAAAGCTGCTACTGAAAGTAAAATTGGTGATTTTTGAAACTGAATGACAGCATTTCTTAAAATTGATTCTTTGGAGATATGAGTATAGTTCAAATCAACACAAGCAGTTCTTAGGTGTTATGTGTGATTTAAGCTGAGAAATTAATGGACACATATCCCAATTCAGTGATTCTCAAGTTTGACCTTTGTATCAATGAATACACAGGACCTTGGAACTTGTTTGAAATATAAAATTATGGGTGCCATGCCAGATCTACTGAACTGGAAGCTTATAGGTCTGGGACATCAGTATGGGCTTCAGCCTGCCTTCCAAAGGCCTCCAGTTGCAACTTCCTACACAAACATCAGTGAGAGAGATCTACTATTAGCGTTAGCACAGTCATGCTTCCAAAATCTTTACCTTGAAGAATCCTCCCATAAATTTAATGTCTATAATACTTCCAAAGTAAGGGCTATAACAGTTTGTGTTTTTAGGCTCAGTGAATTAACTAAATCTTGAATTTAATAACTTTCCAGGAAGCAATTTTTGTCTGTGTGTGGAAAGGGAAGGGACTCCCTGGGAAATTGGAGAAAACAGTCTAGATATGATTGGTAATTAATTCTTTGAACTATAATATATATAATATACTCTGAATTATATATAATGTTACCTATATAATTTCTTATACTTAATTTCTTTCTATGTGTGGGTGTATACTTATATGTGTGAGAATAAATCTAGGATTATTTCTCAACAACTTCTATTGTGATGGTTAATCTGGATTGTTAATTGAATTAAGAGATAACTAGGATTAAGTGAGCTCTGTGTGTGTCTATGAGGGTGTCTCCAGTGACATCACATATGGGACACAAAATTAAATGGGGAGGTCTACCCTGAATGTGGGTGGCACTTTCCAACAGGAGGAAGCCTAGAGAGCTGCAAGCTCCATTTTTTTCTGAAGCTGGTGTGTCATTGCTGCTGCCAACGCCCCAGGACACTGGACTCGATCTCCATCAGTCTTCCAAAGGGGACTCTGCCCCATGACTCTCCAGGGTGTTCCCAGCCTCCCAGTTCTAGACCAGGGCTGCGTCATTGCTTCCGCTTGTTCTGAGGCTGCAGCTACTGGTTCTTCTAGCTCTGCAGCTGCAGACAGCCATTGTGGACAATCCAGCTTCTGATCATGTAAGCCAATGTAATAAGTCCCCATTTATAATCCTTCATATACATATGCAGTTGGTTCTGTTCCTCTAGAGAACCCTGATTGATAGATACACCTATCCAAATGTAATTAGTGTGTTCTTTAAAAACAAAACAAAACTATTTGAACATAAACTACTTTAAAATATGCTATTAGATATCTTTTTAAAGCTATAAAACAAGGAATGCAATTGTTAAACAAACTGGTTAGCCTTTGATCTCACCTAAACTTCCATAGTTCTCAGTAAATAACTAATTTATTTATGTCAAGATAGGAGTCTGGTGGTTAGTACCAACATCCACTTTTAATTCATAATGAGGAGTAGTCCTCAAGAGCACCTGAGGAATTTAAATACAAACATATTCCTGGAACCCTATCCAAAGCTTCTAAAGATGAGTTTTCAACATATGAAGTCCAGCAGCAATGGACACACCACCTCAATCCTTGCTAAGAAATTTTCATCTTAATGCAAATAACTGAGATAATATATGGTCCAATGGAAATCTGAGAAAATAAGCAATGTATGGTAGGCCAACATTTTTAGATGTTTGTCGTTTCTGAGGCTTGTCTAAGAGAATTCTCACAGTAGTAACTAAACTGGCATCTTGATTTCCTCAGCTCTTTACCCAGCTGTCCATTCGCCTTTCCAAGTACCCCCAAAGGTCCTATAGTTGTTGCTGTAGTCTGATGTTTGTGTCCCAGGAATTCACACGTAGACATTCCATCCCCAACGTGATAGTACTGAGAGGCGCCATCTTTAGTGGGTGATTAGGTCATGGCAGTCCCTTTCTTACAAATGGAACTGGAATCCTTGTAAAAGAGGCTTGAGGGATTTGTTCGGCCCTTCTGCCACATTGGGACTCGTGGAAGTGCTATCTTTTAAGAAAGGCTTCCTAGACACTGGATCTGGTGTCCTCATCTTGCATTTCCCAGCCTGCAGAACTGTGAGCAAGAACTGTCAGTTGTTTATCAATCATTTGGCCGGAGGTGATGTCTATAGCAGCCTGAAAGAACCAAGATCCTTTTTCTTCTCTAATTTCCAGAAAGCTGGTAGACTGTTTTCTTCTTTTGTCAATTCTCTTTCTCCAGTTATTTGTTCTTTCATTGTTCCTCTCTTTAAATTAGAAAATCAACAAAAGAGGAAATTAATCTACCAGCTTTCTGGAAGGTGGGAAAGGACGCTGGTCCTTTCAGGCTGCTATAGACATCACCTTAGGCCACATGATGTATCAACAACTGACAACTCTTGCTCACATTTCTGCGGGCTGGGAAATCATTGTCCCTCTGTGAAGAGCAGAAAAAAACGTGTGCTTAGTCCATAATGTTTAACCAAAATTAGAATTAATCTGACTGATCCAAAGTGATCATTTTAACCTAGATAACCTCTTTTTCTTTTATTTGGGGGAAGAGGGTGTTCTTGAAGTATGAAGTTTGATCATTGCTTTTCTTTCCGCTGATCAGGTCATGTAACAATGAACATAAATGATTTCTAGTTTGGATTTATCTTATTTGTCCTTTATAACATGCTCTACTTTTGATTTTTTTTTTTTTGACATTTTGTGTTCAAAATGGGTTCTGAGTTTGTTCTCCGGTTTCTGTCCTTTGGATCGCCCACGGCATCAGATCTGCGTCTTGCTGCCTGCAGTGTAAATGGCTTCTGCTGTTTTTGGTCTCTGGTGTTCTGCCTCATCACTCAGCCAAAATTCTTTTCACTCCAGTCTATTTTTAAAATGTTCTGGCCATAAGTACTAGAAATAGCACTGTCCTGTATCATGTAATTAGTGGTTCACTCTAAAATTTTGTGGACACTAATGGCAAATTATTTCCAGAAGTACGCCCATCATCAGGGTAATAGTTCTTCATTTCTTTAAAAGTATGCCTTTATTTTTACTATTTATTACTTCAAGAGAGGAGATCCCACACCTGCCCTTTACCAATAAATATAATGACTGATTCACAGCAATACTCACAGTAGTCTTTTCCTTATATCTACTTCTCCTTCCAGATCTCTGTTGGAGGTCAGATTGCCCTGGGTAATTCTCAGGTCAATGTATACGGTCTAACAGAAAATGGTGCACTATTTTTTCAAGGTTTAAGGTAGGATGGAAAACAAGCAAAACAAAACAAAACACCACAATCAATAATACAAACACACATAAAGCACAGCCTTGCTTTCTGATGCTCTGAAACTTTGGTTGATATAAAAAACTCTATCAAGGTCCCTGTTATCTTTCTCCCTATCTGTGGTACTTTATCTGTTGAGGTCATGGCTTCCAGTCTCAAGGTCCCTGTTATCTTTCTCCCTATCTGTGGTACTGTTGAGGTCATGGCTTCCAATCAACTTCTTTGTGTGGTGTTATGAGAACCACTGCATTCACACTGATGCACAAAGGTATGAATGGATATTTGGAAATCATTAGGGTATTTGGAAATCACTGGCCATCAGGGAAAAATAAATAGCCCCACAGCTGAAATGAACAATACACCAATTTTTGGATTATTGGTTCACTGGGTCTGTGAACCAGAGGCCAATGGAGCATAGCATTGCATATTTTCATGGTTTTCAGAGGTTGCAAGTATTATATTTTTGTTAGGAATATTATATTTTTGCAAGCAAGACATGTAAACTCTGAATAGTCCTCTTTTTCATATACTATAGCTGTTATGGTTAAGAGAGTTTTTCTTTGAATTTGGAAATAGATTAACTATTGCCCTAGTAGTTGGTAGCTTGAGACATTTTGTCTTTGGTGCCATCTTTATAAATTTAGGAAGAATCTGGGATTGGTTCTATGATAGACATAGTCAGACATCATTTTTATAAGGTTGTATGTTAGAATTCACACCTCAAAACACACAGGGTCATGCCACATTAGTTGTGGAGCCAATCATTGCTAAAATGTCTAATGTTCATATTTATGGAGTAATTTGTTCTTTCTTTAGTGAGAGGCATTCAAGATTGCACTGCCTCAAATGTTAGGATAGGCAACACAGTCGGTGTTGATGAGATCCGGGTGCCAGGAAACTTGTTAGGAGAGTTGCTTCTACAAGCACTCGGTAAAAGTAACTTGAAAAAAAAAGATATAAAAGATGCCATTTCCATGTGGCAGCATAGTCAGACATTGGAATTTCCCCATTGCCTCGTCCTTCCTTTCAAAGTAGGAAACTGGGCTCCGAGAGCCCTGGGAGCCTGAGCATATTCTCAGGCACTGCTTGCCTGTGTGGCTTTCTTGGTGTTAATCCTCAAACAAAGCACACATATTCCTGCTCAGAGACTGTGCTCACTGGTCCTTCTGCCTGAAATGCTGCCTCTCTGGGAATCACATCTCTCACATCTTACATTATCCAATTGATGTCAACATCTTTGTCCCTCAGGGAGGCTTTCCAGGATGGCATGTTTATTTACCAACTACTTTACTGCCTGTCTTGATTGAATTTGTCTTCATATTGCTTATCATTTCTTACTTTTTATTATGTTTTACTATTCTTGATCCTTATACTAGATTACAGATCTTACACGTATGATATTCTCAGTTCTAGAGTAGAGCCAGGAGATTATTTATGAGAATAGACACATGATAGGTGTTTGGCCAATAGGTACAGAATGGATGCACTCATTAGTGAATGCATGGAGTGAATGACTGACGTGTTCATAGTACTTGAGTATCTAAGTAATTACTGCACCTCAGAGCACAGAGTGCAGAGCTTGGATACAGCATTGCATAATGAACAGGGTAGGGAACATGGGAAAGCAGAGCTATGTTCTCACAGTCCAATTGACAAATAGATTGTCTTGCCAAAGGTTAATTTTTAATCACATTTTGGGGGCTCTGGGACACAGGGTTACGATAGAGATTTCTTTCCCAACTGACTCCTAGAAGTTTAAATCCTATTATGCTGAATTATAGTGCTCACTTTCCCATGTTGCTATAGAGGACACTTTACCTGGAATTTCAGACCCTCTGTCCACATATGTCCACCTAAGTGGACTGTAACCTGGATAATTCTAAGATATGTATTAGTCCACTCCGGAAGTGTGGGGGTCTGGATCTTCCAAATGTGGCTAAATAAATAAAAGTTCCTTGTGTCACTTGGACAAAGAAGTTGGTCTCACTCTGCAATTGTAAGCCAGCCTGTCAAGTGCTTGAAATTCTGTGAAAGAAAACCATGTGATTTTTGTCTTCTTCGTGTGGATAGCCCAAGACGCCTTGCCCCTGCAGGCCTGCTGCTCCCGGTTCCATCCTCAGCCTGTCCACTTCAGTCGCCTCCTGGTTCCTTTCCTTCTGTTGACTTCTCACTTGACCTTGTGTCCTCAGCTTGAGGCTCACTACTGTGTGACCCCTGGGTTCTCCCTGTTGTGGCTGCCACACCTGCCCCACACACCCAAATCCCAACAGTATCTGACGCTCAAGTACTGTGAGTACTTCCTTTCCTCCCAGGAATCGGGACTCTGATACGTGATCTGTGCACTGGAACTTTCCGAAACAGTTTGATTGGATATTTATGTAAATAGTTATCTTAAAATAACACCGAAGTCAACAGTCACTTGTCCTAATTCCTCCTTCCCTGCAAGATGTCTTCCATTTCTAAAAGACCATACTTTCACTAGAGCCTACTTTGTTCGTTGAAGGGGAGAAAATGTTACTGTCTCAGACCAGTTGTCTAAGGAATTTCTCCACCCAGCTCCCCCAACCTGTGGTAGGAGCAGGATCTACCTCTGTTGTGGATGGAGTGAGAAAGGATCTTACTTGTGGTGACTTCAGGGAATTCTATGCATGTGCAGGTGTCCACAGCTTGAGAAATTACTGAATGAATCATGATGATGGTATGTGATTTTCATTTCTCATTAGTTATTCATGGTTTCAGTTTTCCTCTATCACCACCATAATACTCCATAATGAACAGCTACAGCGCCTCCGCTGCCTGGGAATCAACAGGCAGTCAGGGCTCACATTCCTGCAGTGGCTTAGGGGACTGCAGGCCTTGGCTGGGCTCCTTCACAGGTGGCAGAGGCTGGATGGCGGCTGATGGAGGCTGCCCAGGGGGACTTACTCACACATCTGCAATTCCACGGGCTCCCTCATGTAGCTACAGATTGGCTCTGATTCACGTGACTCGTTTTCCTCCTAGGAACCAGGCAGGTCAGCTGAGGCTTATCTTTTTTTATGACCTTGGCAGCTGACAAGAGCAAAGAAGCCCCAAAATTCAAGCTCTCTGCAAGCTTCTGCTTGTATTATGTCTGCTAAAACCACATTGACCAAAACCAGAGCACATGGCTCTCAAGGATCCAGTGGAAGGGCATTACCAAATCACAGGGCAAAATCCCTGTAGATAGAAAGGGTGAGGAATTGGGGCCACTAGCATATTGAGGACCACATTCACTGTACACACATGACAGAAGACATTTAAAGGGGTAGATGTTGCAAGTCCACAGAGTATAAAAATTCAGAAAAAAATATTGTCATGATATTATCCTTTGGAACTTTTCTCTCAAGCATGAAGTCAAAACTGCTGAGTACAGTGCATGTAAAAGCAAGTTGGAGGAAACTGCTGCTTTCACTAATTACGTCCTATTAAGGAATGAGCTTCATCCAAGGTTTCATTGGGTTCTGTCCGCAGAACAAAGTGTGTATGCTTTTTTTACTGCTAAAAATATTGTGAACATACACTGTTAAGAGCACAGAGTTTGTTGGACTTATGAAGATGTTCTGAATGCATAGTAGTAATGGTTACACTGTGAATGTACTAAAATCCCAGAACTACACACTTTACGGGGTCAATTTTATGGTATGAGAATTAACCTTAAGAAAGGTATTTTCAAAATATTAAAAACTTTGGATGTCTCTAATGTAATTGTATCAACAAAATATTGTATGTGTATATATTTAATTTTCAACTTTCCTTTTCTGTCTAAATTTATAAACAGTAAAGGAAAAAAGTTCTAGTCTATATTTCTTCTATGTAGGATTTTAGAATGCTTTCTTAGAAATGATTTTGTTATAGTTTTCACTTAAATTTAAAAGCCTTCCAGCTAAATTTAGAAAAGAAAATAAGATAAAATAAATCAAAATCCTAGTAAAATATAAAGCCTATAAAAATGAATGCCATTATTATGGTATAGTAAAAGAATATACATTTATAATTCACAAAGTATCAAATATACTGTTAAAATATTTCTCAATTATCTAGGCTTTTCCCTCTCTGAATTCCATTTGCCATTAATCACTAAGAGCATAATCATTTTGATATAAAACAGAATACAAAAGCACTGTGCAGTGTCTATGCATTATGAGGACAGAAGCTAAGAAGGAGGGGAGTACATTGATTGATTGGTCTTGCTTTCAAAATTAGAAAACAAAATGCCAATGTGTAGATTTTGATTAGAAGGTTGTTTCCTGAATTTATTGTTATTATTATCCTGAATTCTTTAACCATGTACTATTTAGTAATGAAAAAGATTGGGGGGGGGGTGATTTTCAGATTCTATAGAATAAAATAAATACCTAAATTATTAAATTTTCATGTTAGTGTTACATGTTAAATTTTGCAAAAAAAAAAAAAATTGCTGATCTAGAATTCTCTTGGGAATCTTGTTCATTCAGGACTTGAATAGGACTTTTGTTACTTAAGATTATGCTTCCATAGTCTGAGTTTTCTCTTAGTGAGAAGTATATAAACTAAATATGTTAAGTTAAACGAGGATTTGTGTGCACAATACTTATTTTTTAGAAGTGTGATCATTATAAATTAGGCTGATAAATTGATTTATTCCCTTTCCATTTCTTTTTCTTTATTTTCGTTTTAGCCAAAGTAAAGACCCCAAATGCCAGATTGAAGCAGAAGATATTATGTAAATACCCAAATTGATTGGTAATAATTTTTATCATGGTTAAATCTTTCATGATGACTGGATACTGGACAGAATTAGTATTTCTACCCTGATAATCTATATGGATTTTGTTGCTAATGATAATACAGTTTTTTTTTTATAAAGACAATTTATTTACTGAAATCAAAACCTAAGCTATTCTCAAAGATTTTTACTGGATTACTATGTAATCCACCTTCAGAGTCTCTGAAAATTAATCTAAACTTGAAAAGGTTTGGGAAAATACACTGAGCACAGACTATTGTCCTTAATATGTAGATATATCATGAAAATTCTGTTTTAGTGACAATCTTTGAAAATATCATTAAAATTTATCAAGCTTTGGAATAGATGACTAGCTGACAAGCTGGTTTGAGAGAGGGTCTTCTCTTAATATAGAGTACAAATAGCTTAATTTCTTTCTGCATTAGTTTGATATATTGATTTATGTGCTTCCTATAAAAGTTTACAAAAGCCAAAATTAGAATCCAATGGTTAAAATGTGTTTGTTTCATTTAATTTCACAAGTTATAAGAAAGGGTGGTTGTAAAACCCAGCCTGTGCAGTCAGATATTTAGCCCCTCACTATTACATATTGCTAGATGAAAAAGAATCCTCCTCCAAAGCTTGAGAAGATCTCTAACATGAAGAGAAATCTTACAAAGAGGACAAAGAAAGCCAAAGAAACAGTCTATTTGGCAAACAGAAATCTTAGAAAATATCCTTATGTAAATGTGTGTGTGTATAAAGATAAAATTGGTGAAAAATTCCAGAAAGCTAAAAGAGCAAAAGATAGGGACATGTAGTACAGAAGAGAAAATATATCAAATTAGAGAATCCATCTAGGAGTATCAATTTCAAGTTAAAAAAAAAAATTTCAGAAAAACTAAACAAAAGCCCAGAAGTGAAATTATATTTAAAAATCATGCACACTTCTTGTAACCATAAGTAGTTTCCAGAAAAGTTCAAAAGGTACTTTAAACAATGTTTTAAAATTTACATACATCAAAAATCATTTTTGTTAAAATTTCACAAAAGTGGATATAAAGCAAGCATTTTAAATTCTTAGGGAGAAAAAAAGGAAACATCTCATCTCCAAAGGACAATGACACAGAATGCCCCCAGACCTCCCCCTAGAAGCGAGCAGCACAGGGAGTGACAGCTGAGAAGGGATGGGTATGTCCATCCTGACCACACACCGCATGTGAAGATGGAAGAAAAGAGCTCACACATTCAAGGTCTTGGTGCAGAAAGGCAGTAGCTTCCTCAGGAAAAAAAAAAAAGAAAAGAAAAGAAAAGAAAAAGAAAGAAAGAAAATGGACAGGAATCATGGAGCAATAAAGAAGAAAGAGAAAAGATGGGAATCCTAGAAAGAGTGCTGTCCCACCAAAGAGGAATGACAAGACTTCCCAAGTCGATGGTGAGGAGAAGGGAGATGAAGCCCCCGCAGGCACTGACAGGCTGAGGTTGGAGCACAGAGGACCCCAGGAGAAGTGCCTCCAAGAAGCAGCTAAACGGAATTAGATGTGTGTGTTCTGATTCATCCAGAAGACCTGTCTAGAAGGTAAGATAATGAGGTCACACTGGAAAGAGGACAAAGGGAAATTACCTCCAGGTGAATAGAGTTGAGCAAAATAGGAAATGTAAAGACAAGATACTGCAGGAAATCTTCCATATGACCTGGCTATAAATGATATTTCCATAGTCACAATAACGCCAATATTAACTATTAGCTCCTTGATTATAAACGTCTACCGGAAGAATGTGTGTGTGTGTGTGTGTGTGTGTGTGTGTGTGCGCGCGCGCATGTGTGTACATGTGCGCCTCTGCAGGTCTTTATGAATGAATGATTTGACAGTTTGACAAGAAGAAGGAAAAACAAGAAACCCCAGTCCTGCTCTTCTGTTCTCCACTTGGGCCCTTCTATAGATGATACCTATGATTGAATAATCAAGAACGGAATACACATGTGATCTAGAAAACACAGAAGTGAGTAACAGGAGACACAGAAGTGTTGAATGTTGTAACTCTGAGACTGACAATTTGGAGAACGGAAGAGTAGAGCAAAAACCTGTTGCAAGATTCATGGAACTTCTGACGTTTTTCAAGAATAACAATATAATTTCGTTAAAAGTAATTTAAAGAAAAGGTTGATAGGCAGAATATTCCTGAAGACAAAACTCAGCTCTTATTTGACGTCTTCCAAAGTAAAGCAACAAGCCATAGTGGACACAGTCTTGTTTGTCATTTGCCACTTTTTTTGTATCTGTAAAAATGTATGCCATAGAGAGGTGGGAGGGAATGGGAGGGAGAAGGGGAATTGCACTGAAGATGGAAGGAGACCCTCATCGTTATACAAAATACATGTATGATGATGTGAGAGGGAAGGAAAAAAAAGAGAGAGAGAAATGTGTCACAGTAGATTGGGTAGAGAGAGGTGATGGGAGGGGAGGGGAGGGGAGGGGGCATAGGAAGGGCCGCAGAATAAAATAGACACTAGTATTGCTTTATGTATATACGTGACCGTATAACCAATGTGATCCTGCAACCTGTACACGTGGAAAAATGAGAATTCATACCCTATTTGAATCAAATATATGAAATGTCAAGATCATTGTATTGTCTTGAGCAACTAATAAAAAAAAGTATGCCATGTGCTTTTGAAAAAGACTAGAATAATATGTAAAGAAAAAAAAAAGATGAGGACCAGCACCAATTAACCCCTCTGCAAATATGTCATTTTAATGAATTGGTACTTGGAATTTATGACCCAAAATAGACATTAAATATGTGTGAAATACCTTGAAGAAAATAACGTATAATGAAGTTCTCTTTTTCCATATCATTGTCACTTAATTATTAATAGGCAGTTTAGAAATTAAAATAAATATTGAAATTAATACCTTCAAAAGTTTTACTGAACCTACACATATCCTTTTCTATTAAATAGAAACAAAGAATATTTAGAGTGAATGATTATAAAATGGGTTATTCTAAAAATTAACATTTGAATATTTTATACAACAAAGACATTCCATTTTTAAATATTATTTGTATTCTACCAAGGGAGTTTGTAAGCAGAACAAGTATTTATCCCAGGACAGCAGCTACCTAGTAAACAGGTCCAGATGTTTAGGATAACAACTTTCCACCTGCATATCTTTAGGATCCTTTTGCCTTCCCCCTCTCTACCTCCCACCAAGTTCCCTTCTGTCTTATTTTATTTAATATAGCAGATGTGGATTAACTGGGAGCATACAGCTGCTTTTTTAGAAACAGAACAATTACAAGTTTTATCCATTTGATAATAAAATGTTATCGTGTCTTTCAAGCTCAGGAGCCTTTTAGATGTTAGAAAACATTTAAATCAGTTTATGGTTTTCACATTAATAAGATTTGCTAGTTTTTCAGTGGATAGTTCATCAGACAGCCATACAGAATTTTGGCAATGGGGATACCTTCTATCTAAACATAGTGGAAGCATTTTAAAACCAAGTCAGGTGAGAGAGAGAGGTTTCATTTGCTAAGTGTGACGTAAACACAGCCCTTGAAGGTGGCATATGTGCTGTGTTAACACAAGAAACAATGTGTCTTTGGGGAAACCTGCCCTCTCCAGATGAAAGCAACCCGGATGATACCTTAAGCATTCCCAAGGCTGATCTCTTGTTATGCAAATGCCATAACCAGGGTTCTGTGTGGCCAGCACCCCTCCATGCAGGATGCTGGCTTCTGTGCCAAGCCACTGAGGGAAGGAAAACTGATTACCCTATATGTCCAATTGATTTTGCCTCTCTTGTGGAGTGTGTCAAATAAATTGCATTTTTCCTGAGCCCATTTAGATGGAGTATTATCCTGCTGTGTTCCTTTGGATCCTGTACAGATTTCTGATTGCTGAATTGTAACACTAATCATAATAATTATCTATGTAATAAGTTCACAATATGAATTGTTACAGATGGTCACATTTTCTATCACAGAGCAATCAAGCCTATTTGTACAATCTACTTGCTCCTAGATAAAACAAAAGGCGACATGTAAGTTTCTGTATGTTCATCACACATTGTAAGTGGCAATTTAGGTCTAGTACATCAAAGAAAATGAGAGATGATAAGCGAGAGTGCTGAAGAACTTTTCAATAAAAACATATTTGGATTTTGCTATTAGTTTTACAGATATTACCATGATATAGCCAATTAAGTACTAAAGATTTGTTGTTTTTTCACAGCTAGCAATTTCTTTTTTGTCTAAAATTTGAAATTCATTTTTGACAATAGATGACTTGCAAATGAATTATAAAATTCAAACATAATAACAATATAATTTATTGGAATAGAATGTGAAGTATCTTTATGACCTTCACAAAAATGGTCTTCTAGCATTCAATGCAGCTGGAAGCAGCTCACCTTCTCTCTCCCTTTAACAGTTGCCATGTGGGTTTAGTTAATGAGCTTAATCTGGTCACCATATACTGTTGGGCTCTGAACTGTGGCACTGATTTCTCCTTGCTGATTCATTTACTTGGCCCAATTTTTCTTACCAACATTCTCTACTACATGCCAAAAAAGATCATTACAACAAAGAGAAAATTGCTTCTCCTCTGACTTTTATTTAATATTTCATCTAAATCAAAGCAGACTTTTGCTTTATGAGGGTAAATGCATACAAGAACATTCTTGAAAAGGCTACAACTCTAGTTGATTGTCTTACATTATATATCTTGTGTTTATTTGTGATCAAATAGCATATATTAATATGAATCCATTATCTAAGCTACCTACCTAGATATCTGTGTATATCTGTATCTATCTATATCTATACATGTATAATGTACATACATGTATAATTATATGCATCTATAAATACGATTATATTATATTTACTCCCCTATCTCTCTGTCTTTCTCTGTCTCTCTGTCTCTCTCTCAGTTTGTCTCTTTCTCTCTCTCTCTCTTTTTGTTTTTGTAATGCCTGGAATCAAACTTGGGAACTTGTACATGCTAGGCAGGGTCTCTGAGTCTACTTTCTAGTTTTACTACTGCTTTAACTTTTAGTGACTAAAATTGTACACTGGTCTATGCTGAAATAAAACCAAACTGGTCTTTCTATATATAGTACTCTTTGCCTTGCTTTTTCAGTGTTACTTATTAGAAGTGTTGGTAGTATAATTGTTCAACATCTCTTTATATATTTATTAGTTGTAGAGGGGCACAATACTTTTATTTTATTTATTTATGTGGTGCTGAAGATTGAATCCAGTGCCCCACACAAGCACTCTACCACTAAGCCATAGTACCAGCCCCAGTGTCTCTTTAAATACACATATATGAGTTAAGAAATTTTAACCTTTGTTCTAATGTATGATATGTCAATATCATTGTATTGTCATGCACAATTAATTAAAAAATTAAAACAAAACAAAATAAACCAACAATAATACTACCAAACAAACAAACAAAAGAGTAAAATATTTTAAAAAAAGAAATTTTAACCTGAATGTCAACATTGATTTGAATTGACATTCAACAGCTATATTTTTTGAGAAGTGAAGAATTCAAATAGTCTTGAGAAAATGAAAACGTGGACTTTCATTTTTAGGCTTATTTGATAGTTTATTGGTTTCCCATTAGTAGCCATATGATAAGTTTTCTAAAGCAAATACAATTTTTAGCTCTCTTTATTTTCTTTCTTTTTTCTTTGAGCTACAATCCTGATTTGTTTATACATCCTAAATATATGTTTTTCTACTTTTGTAAATAAAAAATCTATTAAATTCCCAACTTTCTAATTTGCAAACCGAAGAAATGAAGACACACTCTGAGGGAGTCAGAAAACATTAATTAATTAATTAATTAATTAATTAATTAATTCAATCTCCAATAGAAAACAACAAAGGTAATGGGTGTCATGTTCCTTTTGATGCCTGGGCCATAGTTAATGAATGATGTTAAAATGTTCAAATAAAATAAATAATTCACATTGAATGCTATTTTTATTAGGTATCAAAGGGTGCACAGTACAGCATAAAACATAAATATTGCACAGAGATTTCCAAAACAATGTGCCTTTTTTCCTATCTGGCTCCAAAGATGGCTGACAAAGGAGTAGAAACTGTATCTTTGAGGTTATCCTTTCCAATGCATATTTTATTTACATCCTTATTAGACCATAAAAAGTGAACATGTAACTTTCAAAGACTAAGCCCTTAATTAATAGTAAAAGTTGAACAAAGGTGCATCTTCTAGATGATGACATAATCCCATATGATCTCTCCAACAATGTCTCTGCCCCCTCTTGACCCTTTTTGAATGTCTTGATGACTTTTCTGTATACAATTAGCAGTCCTAATTCCTGACTCCTTGCTCAGAGCTTGATGTCACTCACCCTGAGCTTTCTGCTCACTCACTTTGTCCATGAAACCCTCCTCCCTCTGCTAGCCTGCAATTTCCCTGTAAATATGAAGTATGAGTTTTCCTTGTTATTCGGCATCAGGAGAGCACTTTCAAACTGAGACATCACTTGTAAAAAAAATAACTTCTTAAAAGTTTATATCCATTATTCCTTTGACTATATATTACTCTTCCTTTTTACTTATTACACTTTTAAAATAAACAACATTTTATCCAGATATTAAAATATTGGTTTCTTAGTCTCCCTATAAGTTAATCCTTTAATATTATACATTTTATTATTTTGTTTTCTAAGAAATTCCCTCATTTGATCTTTAATTTGCTAATATAACCCTCCTCTGTATCCATATAATTTAATTCCATTTGCTTTTCTTCAACTGTTATACATATATATGTGATCAATATTGCCCCTTTTCTCTTTTAGGGTTTTACTTGGCTAATTTTAAATATTGATAAATATGTTCTAATACTTCTGTTTCTGACAGAATCCATCACTTGCTTCTTGGATGTCTTGTTATTTGTAGCTGTGAGTTTGTTCTCTCTTGTGAAAATAAGCAAGTTTACCAGTGCATATGCAGAAAAGACTAATGATAAGTGTCAATTCCAATGTTCCAAAGCAATTTTAGGGGTAGGGAAATGGACAAGCCCCAGAATAGAAAATGCTAGTCACCAATAAGCCATTAACAATGGCTGACCCCATTACATAATTCCTTAGGTAAATGGTTTCACCCTTCCACTACCTGGGAGAATCAGCATTAGTACAGATGATCTCTAAGATCCATCCTAATTCTCCAATCAGGGAACCTTGGAGTAGGTTTGAGGAAGTGCCTCTTCTTCCTAAGCATGGCTTTTCAGGGTGCTTCTGATGGTATTCTTGAACTCATCCATAACAGACACTGCATGGTCATGGGGTGGGGCAAGCACTCTCAGCCTGAGGTTTCTGGGAACAACTGAAGCATAGCTCCCGAAGACCCCTCCTGTATCTTACTCTCACAGGCGGTTCTACTCAAGCAAAGCCAACCCTCCTCACACTCACCTGTTCAAACTTCTGTCATGACAAGATTTTCTAACATTATTTTTCCAGTTGTTTAACATGTTTTATGATTTTACTTTTATAAAATTTGGTGAAACAGTTCTTAAATTCAAGATACACAAGTTTATGATAAGCAAGCAATACAGGTGCACTATTTCACTATCAAGTTCCTTTGAACTGAAATAACAGTTCTATCAGTGGAGATGTTTTATAGTCTAAGGACATTTCTTGGCAGTTTTTTAAGTGCTCTGCATTGAAGAAAAAGAAAACCCACACATCCTTTTTTTTTTTTTTTTTTTTTTGTAGTGGCTATGGCTGTATTATACCTGGGAAATGCAGCAAGAATCTTTCACATTAATTTAGACCTAGTTGAAAGGGAGTCTTCACATCTTGAATGATTTCTTATTCAAACCCGGCTGGAGTTCTAACAGCAGAGTGTTCTGCTCTCTTGGATCTCCAGTCAAGGGATCCTCTAATTCACTCTGTTTCATAATAAATCTAGGGAGAACCAGTTATGACAAAACACATGACTAAATGCCCTACTTGAACAGTGCATGGCTTTCAGTTGTGCAATAGTGTATATTTCTTACCCGACTGATTTCAGGCAAAAATAAAAAAAAAAAAAACATGTAAAATAATAGGTTAATGATATGTTCCCTGAATTGACTTTAAATACATTTAAGCTATTCTATGCAATTTTATGGTAAAAATTTCCTTGCATTTTGTATGGTTTGTAAACACCTGAGCTACTTGATTATTGTTTTACAGAGTGCATAACTCAGGTTTTTGTGTTAATTTCTTTGCAAGCTATTGTTATTACTTTAACTGAGAGTCTATATATTCTACTTCCCTCCTTTTTTATATATTTTAAAATATTCACAGCATGTGGTTATGTGAAAATATATATATGTATATATATATAAACATTCATGACCTTTATTTTATGGAAAAATAATATACAAAGGTTAAATATTAGAGAAACGCCATACCATGGCACAAAGATCAATCAAAAACATAGTCATATGGAAATAAGCTGGAAAGTGACTTGTATTTGATGTGAGATGATTACCATGAACTCTGGAAGACTTGATTCTTACTCTCCATAGGATGTCCATCACTGTTTATCAAGATGCTATGCATCAGAGCTGCTAGTTCATTGGAAGTACTGATGTGAATTCTCCATCTATGCATGACAGCAGTAGGTGTTTCTCTTATATCAACTCTGGCAGAGGCAGAAAAGAAAAAGAAAGTTCTAGATAAAAAGGATGGGAAAGAAAATGGTTTATGCACAGGTGCTTTAGCGACTATTGTACTTTGTGTTTCAGGTTATAATGCATGTCTTTAACACAAATCCCATTTTTCACATAACACAATAACAACTGCTGTTATATAGTGATTGGTATTATAAAATGTGCTGTGAGATAAATGCTGTTATTATGAAAATCCTATTAGCAAGTCCCTGTGTACTGTACATGCAGGGCAGATTTATTAACATACCCTCTGTAGTCACTTTTCTGAAAACAGTTTTACCAGCTATGAAATACTATACAATAATGCCATTAATAAATGTATCTAATTGCAGTATATAAAAGTGAAACATTGAATAGCTTGAAATGGCTTTTGTGAATGAAGAGATTATTTCAAGTAGGTGCACTGAGCAATGGATACACTCTGTTCCCCCTTTTTTTATATGGCCACATGTCAAGTAATACATCATTTAAGTGCATAGTCAGACAGTTAGGCTAATGAGAAAATGCCGGTTCTTTTATCAAAAGCTGTCAGTAGATGGCAATGTGACTGTTTTATAAGGCATTTTTATTCCATATGGAACTGAAAACTTGAGATCATTCACATTTGCTACCTAAATTACTGTAATTTCCCCCCCAAAAAAGAGCTCCAAGAGCCCTTTTAAACTATTCTTTAAATAATTGAGAGTTACAAATGAAAAACCAAGCCTAGAATTTCCAAAGTGATCAAAGTTGTTTTAATTTTCCATTGGTCGGGTTGAATAAAAATAATGTTACAAACTATACCATCAATAACCAGGGTTTGTAGAACTTCCACTTTGAACTCCAGCCTCTTTAGCAAATCCATACGATATCCTCACTTTGGCACTGCAGCCAACCATGGCCCAGGGGTGCCTGTTTATTACAAGACCCAGAAGGATGGTGACACATTGAAAGTCGTTCTGACAGGATTTCATCTTTTCTTCTATCCTCTCGACATTCTCTTAATTCAAATCAACCACTTTTGTTGTTTTAAGTAATATTTAATATAAATACACAACCCATATGCCATATATATATACACACACATCATACATATGATAATATATAGTATTCAATATCCCTGAAACCTCAAGACACACTTGGCACACAGCATATACTTTAAGAGGCCATGCCTTCTGATCTCATCGCAGGTTATTCAAATCAAGTAAGAAAAATATATTCTGAAGAGAAGTCCTGGAAGTTGAGTATTGGTTATTAGAATTTGTGGACATTCTAAGATTGAGGGAAAACCTGTTAAGATTCTTGAACAATTCTGGTAGATAAACAAAAATTCAGCTGTACAGATCTATTTTGTTTCATTGAACCTTAAACTTGTGAATTATTTTTAGGGTATCTGAGAGGTAAAGATACAGGTCTAACTTCTATCTTTATTTTATTGGGGATGGTATCCCATGAATTGGCAATAAGGCAAAATGAGGAAACATTGATCAGTTAAGAAATGTGAGGACTAGTCATAGTTTGACCTATGGAAATCAACTAAATCATCTGGGTTGCCTTTTTATCTGTAAGACGATATGCATACTTTATATACTATTTCTTCAGCTTTGATCAGCAACTGAAGGTCTTTGCTCATTTTGATCAGTTAAGACACACCAAGGTGGCACAAATCCTGAGGATATAATCCATCCAGGATCCCTGAAACCTAGTTGCAGTCCATCCAAAATGAACTGAAACTATTCTGTTCAGGTTTCATAAAGTGAAATATAAGGGGTGGGCTCCATCTTTCTTTAACTTCTAAGTCTTCTCTGGTGATGGTTTCCAGAAGCCACAAAGGATCTTTGAATCTGTATTTAAATGTCTAACATACAAAACAATTGGCAGTGTTTAAAAGTAAGGATAGCATTCCTTGTAGAAATATACAATTTGAAATTTACAGATATAAAATAATTAAAGGAGATAGTAAAGTTATTTTGAAATTTTGATTTTAAAACTTAAAAAATCAGTAGTCCTTTTTAAATGATTTACTTTAAATAAATCTTAGTGGGAGTTTGTATTGTAAGTATAAATACAAATTAAAAATAAGAGACTTCACTGTTCCTATTTGAAAATGGGGGAAGAGACTTCTCTTTTCTCTTTTCTCCTTTTTCTCAGGGAATTTAAGCTTAGAAAACTTGTAATTATAAGTATTTTCTCATCTCTTTGAAATGTATATAAATCCTTTTGAAGAGAAGATAGGCCATTGTCAGGGACCTTTTGAGTCAGCTTTATGACTCAGGAATATCTTTTTTTTCAAAAACTTGGGAATCAACTCTTTGAAATGCAAACATCAAGGGAAATAGCTTCCCTGTCTACCAGTTTCTGTGAGAGGGTAGGGAGGAGTGTAACATCCCTGGGGGTCACCATTGCTGTTGTAAGATGATAAGAAATTTGGTGTTGTTTGATAAAGCTGTTCAGCTGACATAGACGGCCATTCCAATTTCCAGGTAAAGTTAGGATGGTATGTGTCACAAATGGTGTTGTCAAGTTTTCTAGCTCTATCCCCTTTGTGTAGAGGATTTCTGGGCTAGATGTTTTTTTCCTTCTAATTATGTGTCCTCAACAGTATTTAACCTGAATTTTAATTTGGCTTTCTTGCTTTGGATTTTCTTCTTACCAACTGAATTCAACCTTAACTACAGCCCTGGGCAAGAAGAACCATATTCTTATGCTGCTTAACAATTTCTGTTGAAGACAGTTGCAATTTATCTTCATGTTTTTCATTTTTAGTGATTATACTCCTCACACTATGCCATATTCTTGCAAATAAAGCAATCAAGCAAGAAAAAAAAGGATGTGAGCTATTAAGGGAATCTTAATACTTTTAAAATAAGAAAGCAAACACTTTAGATGAATTTTCATTAAAAAAGAATCTTGAAGTTGTATAGAAAATGTTCTAGTCAATAGGAATAGTTTTGCTTGTTGACATCCCTGGCTAAAACTATCTTAAAAGAAATGAAAAACTTACAAAATACTAGTCAGAATCCTTTCTTTGCATTTGTGAAGACAATGCTATTTATCATCAAAAAAGAATTTACATGCATTTATTATTAAAATAGAAATTTCTCTTCAGGAAAACATGAGGAAGCAAAGATTGAAATTCTTTTGGATATAGATATTAAAAATTATTGAAATCTATATATTTTAAAGTATCTCCTTTCAAACACCCTTGTAGTTGCTCTGTAATTGATAGTTTTATGAGACATTTCCCCATCTGCCATCATTACATGCAAATGCAAGTGAGAAAAACCTGTTCTGTGAAGTGATACTTTAATAATTATTTTTAAATCGAGTGTCTAGATGGAAGGTTATAAATCGTCAGTCCTGCATATTTTCTTAAAGATCAATTAAAACACAAAAATATATTTTCCTGTATGAATGATAAGTTTTATCATTCTTGCTATGCTTTTTTTTATAAAATAGTAGGTAGAGACATGACCCATCCTTAGTTTCTTAATAGAATTTGATCATGTTTCTTAAAGTATAAATTTGATTTTTCAAGAAGAGTCAGGTAAAAGAATAGCATCTATAATCTAGGTATTCTTAATATCCAACCTCTGCACCATCTAGGCCTCTTATGTGATAAGGTGTTGAAGGTTGTATTGAATGTCATTCAAAAGACAATTTTCTTTGGACTGGTAATAATATCATAGACTGTCCCAATACCTCAAAGTCATAGGTATTATCAGCCTGCTTTAAGGACAGATGTTATTTTATAAAAATGTCTGAAGCTAAAGGAGAAGAAAATTTGTATCCATATTTTTTTTTACTTTCCTTACTTGAGTAGTTGTCTGTAACATATATACTCTTATTTGTTCTGGAAAATTCCATGATGTCTCAATGGTGAAACTTACTAGTTTTAGGAGACTGACATTTAAAGTCTGATTTAGATAATGTATTTTTTTCTGCATGTAATCAAACCTCAATGATATCTATATTATTCTAAACATCATGACAGTAACTATTTAGTTGCTAAATATAAATAAAAATTCTATCAGGTTGTGCTATTTAAAATGAAATCTTCTTGACTTCTCAATCAACATATTTTTAGATGTAGCTTTCTTGGCTTCTTGATTTCTCAAATTTTTAGATGTAGCTTTCTTTTTCTTTTCTTTCTTTCTTTCTTTCGTTTTTGTTTGTTTGTTTGTTTGTTTGTTTGTTTGTTTGGTTCCATTGAATGAACTACTTAGGGACACTCAGCCACTGAGTCACATCCCCAGGCATATTTGTATTTTACTTGAGACAGGATCTCAAGGAGTTGCTTAGCGCCTTGCTGTTGCTGAGGCTGGCTTTGAACTCTCGATCCTCCTGTCTCAGCCTCCTGAGCTGCTGGAATTACAGGCATGTGCCACTGCAGCCAGCAGATGTAGCTTTCTTATATCATCAAAGAATAAATACATGATGGATGAAAAAATTCAGCTGGTTTATTCCTTTGGTCACAATTACATTATCTCAAATAGACAAAATCACTCATAAAATATTTTGAAGAATAACAACCTGAATTAATGAGTAGAAATCCTGAATCTAAGGAAACTGGTCATATAACCAAAGCTGTTAATTAAGAAAATGTTTTTAATTCATTTTTTTTTAGTTGAGTGAGATTTACTGAAAGCTTCTTTGATAGAATATAATACAGTTAATAAATTATAATTCTCAATCTGACTTTCCTATTTAAATGAATACTTTCTATTTTATATAATTTTATCATTTAGAAGATAAAAGTTTTAATTATTTTTGAAGACCCATATATTTTAAAATAATATCTTGATCTCTAATTCATGTTCAGGTACATATATATTGGATTTGTAGGAAAGATATTTAAACATTTTTAGTTGTTTTTATTCTGACCAAAGTCTTTTGTCTACAAAAATATAGTTAGTATTTGTCTCATTAATCAGAAAAATAAATTATACTCAAGCTTAGATATATATTTTTAAATTCTCTAAATTAAGATATTCTTTGAGAATAAGAGATTTTTATCTAATAAGATTTAAATCTACTTACATAATAACTAAGACTTTTAAATTCATAATTATTATGACCTCAGATATTTACTATTCTTCCACCAATTTGTACTGGGTACAAAGATAAAAACCTCTTTGTATTTAACATCTGCGACTAGATTTTATGTGCTCTTCCTATTACTGTTTGGGGCAAACTTTGTGTCATGTCATCAAGATGTGATAAATGGTGAAACAATTGTTTACTTAGGACTGACTGAAATAAACAGTTGGAATTCTCACACTACAAGAGTGAGCGGTGTGCTGATGTGCTGTGAACTCCAAGAACCATTGTGGGCCTGGCAAACCCAACAGTATTGGCTCCTGAGTTTGTGGTGAATCTTTGGCTATTCCATGATGCAAGCTTTTAAATATGTCTTTTAAGAAAATAGTTCTGTTTCGTATGTTCTTAAAATAACAGTTGGTGCCTGTTATCAGTGGCCAAGTTCCTATTGTGCTCAAAGCTTAGGAGGACTTACCTATGACCTTATCCTTCTCGAAGGTTGGAAAAGGAAGGTTCTCATGTACAGGTATTCCTGTTTGCAGAGAGTAGCTGATTCACCGTGTCAAAAGAATAGTTATACAGCTGCCTGGTGAACAAGAAAGTGCTGGAAAAACACGCTGTAAGTATGAAAGGAACACAATATGGGATTGTGAATTTTCCTGTTTCTGTATCTGAAATGAGCATGAATTCTTAAATTTATGTTCATCTGAAATGAACATAAATACCAGAACAATATTGGTATGCATAACTGAACCAGATACGCATTCCACACATATTATTTACATTATGATTTGATTATTACTTTTAAAGGTCATAGTATGTGGATTGTAAGATATTTTTATAACTTCCGAATTTGCTAATGCATGTTTATATAGAAGAATGGAAAATATTCTCTCTTACTGGCATCCAACTGCAACATTTTCACTATAAAATTTGAGAAAATTAACTTCTATTTTGCCCAGAACTATTGTCTCATTAACTCTTATATCATGAATTTACAACAACTACAGGTACACAATTCATCACCCATAATTTGGAAATCCCAAACAATCAAAATCACAAGTCTTTTGGGAGAATGATTGTGTAACAAAACCTGCCCTGAACTTATTTATTGCTAGTTATAGTGTTTACCTATCTTCGAGTGGATATGCATGAATTTCATTGCATGCAAATTAAAATTTGATTACTATGTGAAGTGCAGACCCTACCATGAGAATTACACGATACACAATATATGCATCAAATTAACCTTACAAAACTGTACAAATTTTGAGTTATGAAATATGCCTAGTCCCAAGTGCTCTGGATAAAGAATTGAGACTTGTGTTATTTAAACCAAGGTGAGATCTTAAATCCCTCTGTTCAGAAGTTGCATATATCAAATTATTTTTGCACCATCTATTTTTTATGAAGGTCAACTGGATAAACAAAATAACTGTAAGTCACTTAGAAGTCATCCAGTTTAATACCCTCTATTTTAGCCCAGGAATCTGATAGCCAAGGAAACACACCATTTTTCTTAAAGTCATGCAGTTCACGAGTAAACAATGTAGGGGCTGAAACAACGCTGATGTTTTCGCTTTGCTAGTAACATAACGTCCACGAGCACCCATGAGGCATTCACGTAAAGATGGTAGGTGACACCTTGAACTCTGCAGGTTCAAAGTTTTGCCATACTTCCTCCTCTGGTTCCTAAACCTTTCCTTTCACACTGCATGCTGGTTAAAGGCATCACTGTCTTCTTGTGTACTCACTTGTGAAACTTTACTATTGCTGTGTTCTCTTTGCTCTTTTCAGGTCTGTATCCATGCAGTTAATGAGTAGACTCGAGTTTATCTTCATTGCTTTCCCCCATTTCATTCCAATTTTGTGGTGTTCCCCTTCGTGAAGACAAGGCTGAGGAGTCTATTGTTGAGGTTGCTGCAGGACTGTAGGAGCTAACTCTAAAGGTTCCTATCTACTACCTCTTCTGTGTTTTCCTGTCACTAACACCTCACAGTGCTAACTCAGAGAGCAGCATGCTACGATGGTTCCTCTTTTATGAAATAAGTAATTGTTATAATCCTATGAAAGCAAAGTAGGATTTCACATATTGGTGAGCATTCAAAGATAAAGAAGTCAGAGTCTCTGTCCTTGTCAGAGCTGCCTTGGCATCCCTTAGCAAGACCACCCCCAAAACCAGCATCTAAATAAATAAATAGCTCTCCAAGATGCAGGACATGCAAAGTTGTGAAAGTGAGAACTATTGTTTCATGAACTCCTGTATGGTGAATTTACAATGCTACTGTTACACAATCCCTCATCCATAATTTAGAAATCCCAAAATAATCAAAATCACAAATCTGACCAGGGGCTTGCTTAGATGGAAAATAGTAGATATTTCCACTGTTGCGTTCCTAAGTCCAATAGAGAACCCCACTTGAGAAGTTGAAATAACCCTAAAACAATTTAAAATGATTTAAAATATTTGTATTGTGAAAGGGTTCTTATTAAATAATAGATACTTCTGTAATAGTTTATATTTGATATATTTTAATGTACACCTTAAATATATACAATAAAAAAGGAAAAAAAAAAGAAAGGTAATATTTTTCTTTACCACAAAGTGTCACAGTCCTATCCTGGGGATGGCATTTGTCCTTTGGAAAATTGTGTGTGCCACATGTGTGTATACTCACTTCTTCTACCTCACTCTTACAGCATGACAGAAATGATGAGTCTGCTCAGCTGTTTCCGTTTTCTGGCAGAGAAAGTACTAAGAATATATGTTAATATATTTATATTTGATATATATTTAAAATCCTGATGTGAAAGCAGAAAGATGGATGGATACAAACTTCTGCTGTTAACAATGATTATTACAATTATAAAAAATAAAATTATATTTCTACCGTGGGTAGGAGAAATTGGGTAAATTACACTGCAGTTGGAAAATAATTTATGTCTTTTATTTTTTAAAAAGATATTAAATATCTAGTAATTGTGAGGGTATAGAGAAGGGGGAGTTTTGTACCCTGTTGGTGGGAGTGTAGATTGATGAATTCAATGTGGAAAACATTATGGAGGTTCCTAAAGAAATTAAAATTAAAATTACCATAGGAACCAGCCATCCATCTCATACTCAGAGGAAATTAAGTCAGTAGTTCATATAGATTCCACACTCCTGTGGTCACTGCAGAACTATTTATAATAACCAAGATAAGAAAACAACCAAAGCGCCATGAGAGGATAAAGTGTGAATTAATGGATTATCATTCTGCCTTAAGAAAGTGGAATACCTACCATTTACGACGACATGAATGAAGCGAAGGACATTATGCTAAGTGAAATAAAACAGACCCAGAAAGAAAAACACTGCATGATCCTGCATGTATGTGGAAATAGTTTTAAAACAAAGCCTGTCGTTAATAGTTAACTGTGTAAACTGCAATATACACACTGCTGCCTGAGGGTAATTGTTATGGTTTAGATATGAGGTGTCTCCCAAAAGCTCACGTGTGAGACAGTGCAAGAGGATGTAAAGGTGAGAAGATTGTGTTATGACCAGAGTGGTGACTGGAGGCAAGTTGGGTGCAGCTGGGTGGGTGTGCCAGTGTTCCCATAGGTGGCACAGCTAAAGACGTCACAGACAGGCACTGCACTCAATGCGTCCACGAGCAGACCTGCTCTAAACACTTATTTTTTGCCTTTCAATTATTCCATGCCGATAGTCATTCATGCTCATTTATGTTAACATTATGTTCATTTTCAGTCAACATTTTAGTTCTCTTTAACTACCTCAGCCCTTCAATAAGCCTGATGCAGTCACACAGTCTTTGAGTTTGACATTTTAGGGAATAAAGGAACAGTAGCAAAGTTTGTGACAATGAAAAAGATAAGAGTACAAGACAGAAATAAAAGTGTGCTGTCCTTACAGAGAAAGTCTCCTGTCTGAATTACCTAGATGATGTTTCACACATTGATGACCCACACTTTGTTTATGCCTTCTGATTTAGCAATTTACTCTGAGAGATATAAGAATTCTAGATGTGCTGCTAGAAAGAGAAGAGCAAACAATTGACTAATATAAGGGGGGGAAAGCCTGTTATAGCAAGGTGTTATCCTGCCATCCAATGAGGAAAATGGCCTTACCTTAGTCATGAACAGAAATCAATGGAAGATAATTCATGATCCTAAATGAGAACACTATACTAATAAAATTTTAAGAGGAAGAGAAGAAGGCATAGTAGAATGTCTTATCATAGATGCAGTAAGATACAAAAGCACTAACCATTAAAAGATAGCAATGTGACAACTTGGTCTTAAAAAAAAAGAGAGGGATGATCAAGGATTCTACATCTGCAGAATGAAATGTTTTATTAATGTACATTTGGTACATTTGATCTAAAAAAACAGTTGAACTTCAGTGTCTCATTGTAGATTTTTAATCAGGATGATGGATACATTACAAAAATGGAATGTGATGTTCCCAACTCTTATGGTACTGTAATCTATCACTCTTTAAATAAAATAACATGTGTTTTATATAATTGGATGCTCCATTTTGGGGTGAATGTAGCTTAATAATTGTTATTGACCCCTTTATCATATGATATTCTTCTTGGTCTCTCTCCACATTTTGATATAAAAATCAATTTTAACTGACACACATATGTCTACTACTGCTCGAGTTTAGTTTCCATTTGCAATGGATATATTTTTCCAACTCTTTACTTTTAGTCTATGTGTGTCTTTTATGGTTGAGATTTTTGTAGGCAGAACATAGTTCAGTCTTTTCTAAAAACTCATTAAACCTCCCTATAGGTTTTAACTGAGGAATTTAATCCAATTACAGTCAAAATTACTACTGATAGTAATAACTCATGTGATTTTGTTGTTTTCTGATTGTTTTGAGTAGTTTCTCTTCCTTTTGATCTCTCTTACTGATTAATTTGTGTTTTGATGGTTTTGAAAGTGCTAGGTTTTGATTTCCTTTTTCTCTTTTCATTTGTTTATCTGATTTACCAGTAAATTTTATTCTTTTGTGTAGTTTCATGATGGTTGTTATCATCCTTTCACTCACAGACATAGGATTTCTTTTAGCAGTTCTTATAGGGCTAGTCTAGTGTTGATAAAAATCTTCAGTCTTTACTTGTCTTCAGTTATGAAGGATATCTTTTCTGGGTAAAATTTGACAAGACAAGGTAATAAAAGGCATTTGAATGGAAAAAAAAGATATCAAATTATTCCTATTGGCAGATGAAATGATTTTATAAATTTATTTTTTATTCTATTTTGTTACATATGACAGTAGAATGCATTACAATTCATATTACACATATAGAGCATAATTTTTCATATATCTGGTTGTATACAAAGTATATTCACAATCATTTTTGTCTTCATACATGTACTTAAGTAATGATATCCATCTCATTCCACCATCTTTTTTGCCCCCATGCCTCCTTCCTTCCCTTCCCACCCTTTTGCCCTAATCCTCCCATGCTCCCACTCCCACCCCACTATGAATCAGCCTCCTTGTATCAGAGAAAACATTAGGCATTTGGTTTTGGGGGATTGGCTAATTTTACTTAGCATTATATTACCCAACTCCATCCATTTACCTATAAATGCCATCATTTTATTCTCTTTTATTGCTGAGTAGTATTCCATTGTGTATATGTACCACATTTTCTTTATCCATTCATCTACTGAAGGACATCTAGGTTGGTTTCACAGTTTAGATTGTGAATTGTGCTGCTATAAACATTGATGTGGCTGTGAAAGAAATTAAAGGGATACAGATAGGAAAAGAAGAACTCAAATTATCATTATTTGCCGATGATATGATTCTATACCTAGAAGACCCAAATAATTCCACCAGAATACTGTAGAACTAGTAAATAAATCCAACACAGTAGCAGGATACAAAATCAACACCCTAAATCAAAGACATTTCTGTATATCAGTGACAATCCTCTGAAAGGGAAATGAGGAAAACGACCCACTTTACAATACCCTCAAAAAAAAAAAAAACTTGGGAATCAACCTAATGAAAGAGATGAAAGACCTCTACAATAAAAACTACAGAACACTAAAGAAATAAATCAAAGAAGACCTTAGAAGATGGAAAGAACTCACTGTTCTTGTATAGGTAGAATTAATATTGTCAAAATGACCATAGTACCAAAACATTAGAGATATTTAATGCAATCCCAATCAAAATCTCAATGACATTCCTCATAGAAATAGAAAAAGCAGTCATGAAATTCATCTGGAAAAATAAGAGACCCAGAATAGCTAAAGTAATCATTAGCAAGAAGAGTGAAGTAGGTGGCATTACTATACTAGACCTTAAACTATACTACAGAGAAATAGTAACAAAAATAGCATGGTATTGGCACCAAAATAGACTGGTAGACCAATGGTACAGAATAGAGGATACAGAGTCCAACCCACATAATTACAGTTATCTTATATTAGACAAAGGTGCCAAAAACATACATTGGAGAAAAGGTAGCATCTTCAACAAATGATGCTGGAAAAATTGGAAATTTGTATGCAACAAAAGGAAAATAAACCCCTATCTCTCACCATGCACAAAACTTAACTCAAAGTGGATCAAGGACCTAGGAATTAAACCAGAGACCCTACTCCTATTAGAAGAAAAACTAGGCCCAAATCTCCATCATATTGGATTAGGATCCAACTTCCTTAATATGACTCCTATAGCACAAGAATTAAAATCAAGAATCAATAAATGGGATGGATTGAAACTAAAAAAAATTCAAATTCAAAACTAAAATTCAAACTAAAAAACTTCTTCTCAGCAAAAGAAACAACCAGTGAGGTGAATAGAGAGCCTACCGAATGGGAGCAAATTTTTACTGCTCACACATCAGATAGAGCACTAATCTCTAGGATATATAAAGAACTCAAAATGCTAAACACCAAACAAACAAACAAAACAAAACAAAAAAACACAAACAAATATCCCAATCAATATATGGGCCAAGGAACTGAACAAACACTTCTCAGAAGATAATATATTGACGAATATATGAAAAAATGTTCAACATCTCTCTAGCAATTAGAGAAATGCAAATCAAAACTGCTCTAAGATTTCACCTCACTCCAGTCAGATGATATGATTTCATATAGAGAAAAAACTAATGACTCCAACAAGACAGTTGGAATTTACAAACCAATTTTGTGACATTTAAATATACAATATTAACATGCAAAAAAATAGAATTTTTGTATCAATAATTAATTGAACACCAATAAAGAATTTTTCAAAAAAGGAGTTCGACTTATAATATTCATGCAAAAATAAAATACCCAGAAATAAATTTAACCAAGAAAAATAAAAATCTGTCCAATAAAATTGTAACTACTCATGAAAGAACTTATGCAGGATATAAAGAAAAATGGAAAACCATTTTCATGCACATGACTTGAAAGAACTAATATAGTTTAAGTGTCTATGTTGCCCAAAGTTATCTATAGATTTAATGTGATTCCCATCAAATACTAAATAATATTGGCATTCTTCATAAAACTTGGAAAAAAGTCATAAAGTTCATATGGGACCAAAGCAATCCTAAGTAAAAAAGACAACAACATGTTACCAGGAAAAAAAGAAAGAAAGAAAAGAAAAGAAAGACACAAAACTCACTGGAACAAAAAGAAAATTCAGAAATTAATCCACATATTTGTGGCAAATTGAGTTTTGACAAAGCCACCAGAACACACATTAGAGAAAAGACAGCCTTTGCAACAAATGTTGCTGGGAAAACTGGGTATACAGTTGCAAAAGAATGGAACTAGACCCCGTCTCTTAACATGTACAAAAACCATCTCAAAGTGGATCAAGGTCCTAAATGTAAAACCTGAAACTATGAAAATACTATAAGAAAACAAAGGTGAAACAATTGAAGACATTGATATAGGCACTTTTATTTTTAAATCTAGGAACTCCCCCTGCCTCAAAACACAGACACAAAACCCAAAAATGGACAAGTGGGATGACATCAAACTAAGAAGCTTCTGCAGAGTAAAGGAAATAATCAGCAGTGTCAAGAGACAATCTAAAGAACTGAAGAATATTTTGCAAACTAGTCATTAATATTAAGGGTTAATATTGTGGGTGTATAACAAACTCAAATAACTCAATCACCAAAAAAAAAAAATCAGATTAAAAAAATGTGCAAATAACCTGAGTATACACTTCTCAAATGAAAATATACAAATGACCAACACACACACACACACACACATAAATGGTTATCTAATTACAAGCAAATTCAGATCAAAACCACAATAAAATATCATCTCACTGTTGTTAGGATAACTATCATCAAAAAAAAAAAAAACAAACAATATTAATTGCTGATAAATATGTGGAGAAAGGGAACACTGTTTATGTAAATTAAATGAATACACTCATTATGTAAAATAGTATGAAGGTTACTAAAAATATTGAACTAGAGCTGCCATATAATCCAGCAATCCTTGTACTTGGTATTTATCCTTTGGAAATGAAATCAGGGAGATACCTGCCTACCATGTTTATTGCAGAACTATTTACAATAGCCAAGATATAAAGATGTCAATGGGTGAGTGGGTAAATTAACTGATCTGATCATTATATATTGCATAGAGGTATCAAATTATCAAATTAAGTGATATATACATATTTACATATATATTATATATATAATATATATAATGGAATATTATTCAGTAACAAAAAGGATAAAATCTTATCATTTGTAGCAATATGCATGGAACTGGAGGCCATTATATTAAATGGTATAAACCAGGGGGGAGAAAGTCAAATATCACGTATAGCTAAGAATGTTTGTGAAAATTAAGAATGTTGGTCATAAAGAAGTAGAGGGCAGAATAGAGGTTACCTGAGTCCAGGAAGAGGGGAGGATAAAGATATTATTGAATAACAAAACATAGCTTTTTAAAAATTTATTAACTAATTTATTTTTATAGGTCCAGGAAAAAGTAGTTCTGATGCTAGGTAGCATAATATAGCAACTATAGATTGCAATAATTAATTATATATTCCAGAAAGAGTATAGGACAAGAATTCAAGGATTTGAAGGTACTAAGCACATAGGAATGACAATATTTGAGATGGAAATGCTAATTAACCGATCTGATCATTATATATTGCATAGAGGTATCAAATTATCATTGTAACCCACAGATGAATACAAATGTTATAGATAAAATTTTAAAAAATGGAAGAACTTGAAAAAGGAGAACTATTTATCTAATAACACAGTAAACTGCAGAATAGGAAAAAAGATCTTCACAAATGTCAGACAGCTACATATCAAAGATGTATAGAGGGGGCTAGGGCTGCTGCTCAGGGGTAGAGCATGTGCTTTCCAGGTGGGAGGATCTGGGTTTAATCCTCAGCACCAATACACACACACACACACACACACACACATATACGTATATACATATATGTATATGCATACACACACACAAAATTATCTGGATATACACTTCACAAAAGAAAATATACAAATGACCAACAAGTTAATAAAAAAAATGCTCATTACTAATCATCAGGCGAATTCAAATCAAAACCACAATAAAGTAGCATCTCACTGTTGTTAGGATAGCTATTATCAAGAAAACAATAACAGATGTAAAGAGAAGCAGTTGAATTCACCTCACAAAAGAGGGACTCTCCCTTAACCCACTGCAAAATAATAAGTACGTGTAAGAGAGCTCAACCATATCAATCATCAGGGACAGTGATGATACTACTACACCTGCCAGAATTGCTGGCACTTAAAGTGTGAAGAACAAGTCTTGCCAAGCTGATGGAGAAACTGGAGCATCCATTCATCCTGGCAGAGGTTCAGATTGGCAAAGTCATCTTGGAACAGTGTCCACCGTATTTCTGCATCTAAATTTGCATGTGCTCTTTGACCTAGTGTTTCCGCTCCTGTGTGGGCCCAAGAGGACCATGTCAGAGTCGCTGTGTTTTTCTTGCTCCTCCTCTAGTTCTGGTGGCCCTCTGGTGATGGCGCATTTCCCTTGAACACATAGGACTCATTTTACTCCCCAGAGAGCCCACATTCTTCCTTGAATGTGAATCTGCTTCCCTAAATAAGTATGTCTCTAAAAAAAAAAATGAAGAAAAAGAAAAAAAAAGATTTTTAAATCCAGTTTTATTTATGACATCTCAAAGCTGAAAATGATTCAAATGTCTTGCAACAGGAGCGTAAATTATGGTATATTCACACAATAGAATGTAGTACCATGATAAACTAGTGCGATGATGCTAACACAAACATGGGCGAATGTCATGAGCTTAGACAAAAGGAAACTCACTAAATGTCTTCAATCATATGAAGTTCAAGGCTAGGAAAGATTGATCAACTATAGAATTCAGAAGAGCGGTTACCCTGGAGGACCAAGGGAGCTTGCGGGGTAAGGGAAATATTCTATATTGAGCAGGGTGGAAATAAAGTGTGGTGTGTGTGTGTGTGTGTGTGTGTGTGTGTGTAAAGCTTAAAATTAGTCACTTAAAACACTGTATGGATGATAAATCAACATACAAAGGTTAAAAAATAATGGAATTAAAATCGTTTAAGTGATAGAACACAATTCAGAGAGGAAGGAGTTTTGAACTAAGAATTCTCCCACTCAACAGTCATTGTTATTAGGAAACCGAGAAGGCTGAGACATAGTGGTTCCCCTGAAGAAGTTCAAACTCTGGTGATGAGTTGGGAAGCTGGACAGGGTTCTGAGCTGGAAAAGTGAAGTGTGAAAGTGCTTGGATTATTTAAGTAATGAAAAATGGCTCTATTTGATGGGCTGCTATTTTCAATTACTAACATTAGGATCCTCAAACCATTTCTCTACCTAGAATTTTTTTTTTCTTTTCCTTTCTTTGACTTTCCATTTCCTCTTCTTTTTTTCCCTCCTTTCTCTCTTCTTCTCTGCCTCCTTTCTTCTTGCTATTGTTCTTTCCCTTTTGTAATATCTTTAAATAAACCTTCACTGAATCTCAACTCACAAAATTTGTGTATTCCAATGGGCTCATTATATTAGATGTGTCACCAAAAAGAAACAGAATCCTAAATTCCTAAATACCACCTAGCCCCAGGCTGCTGGATGGCTTTAAGTAATGACATGCATAAGGTATTGTGAAACACTATTTAAAGGTCCCTGAAAGCCAGTGAAACTCGTTTCCCTGGTGAACTCGTCTGGGGTGGACAGAAGAGGAACCGTGATGATCATAAGACTTGGCTAGAGGTGTTGGGTCTCACTGCTGCAAGCCACATCCTGATATGGGGAAAAGGTACTGTATATCCTGTGACCTGGGACAAAACTGGCACCCCACCCATCTCCAGACCTTGCCAGTGCAGGGAAGGCTTTGTGGCCATGGAGCAGCAGGGCTCATGACTTTCTATCACGATTCTGAAGATGGGAAGGCTTGGATTCAGAGCAGGGCTCTGCTGTTTGACCTTGAGCAAGTAGTTTAACCTGCTTGACCTTTAATTTCATTTTTTATGGATTAAGAAATAATATTTATGAAGGACTTCCCTTAGACCAACCATTGTTCCAAGAATTCTATGGATTATAACAAGCAGGACATTATTTTCATTTCCTTATAGATGAGAAAACTAAAACACAGGTTTGGTAAATTGCCCAATGTTACAACCATTTTAAATGACTTAAAGTCTGCTTTTGAAATCTAGCCTGGGCCCAGACTCCACATTTTCATGACTGCTTTGAAATATTACTTTATACTATACTACAATTATGAGAATAACAGTAGTACTTAACTCATAAAATTATTGTAAATATGCATTCAATTAATGTATATAAAGCCTTTAAAACATTACTAGCAGGAAATATGCAACAAGGGTTAGTAAGTTTTAAGTTATGATAATAATACCATCATTTTCTAATGAGTTCTAAATAAAACTTACGGATGCATACAAATTACTTGGGACATTCAACATGCTTATATTTTATTATTATTTTATTGCTATGACTATCAGCTCTAAAGAACAGTATTTAAAAATAAGGAAAGGAAATTAACATGAATCAGCTTTGCATTCTGGGTACTACCTAGTAAATTTAAATAATTTCACTAAATATTATAGATCTTGTTACATTTTAAATAAAAAATTCCTAAGTCTGAGGAGATTCAGTTTATTTTTCTTAGATGAAAATATGACAGTGCCAAATTAAGTGAGAATATCATGAGAGAATAAATCAGAAGCATCTGCCGGGAAAATGTCTTTGTTGGTAGATTCTTCAGTATTTTTGGAGGATTGTAAAGCTAAATATTGAACTATAATGTGTGGATTTTTATTTTGAAGTTTTGGACTCATTCAAAGTTAGAAAAATTGACAAGCCACACAAAGCAAAGAAATTCATAATCATTTTTATAATTAAACCTTTCTAAAATTAATTTAAAAAATATATTTCTAGACCTTCCAAAATAATTTAACTATAATTCATTCCATGTCTTCAGCTGTTTACCCCATTGATAAAAGTAAAATGAAAAAGAAACAAAAATGTCTTTCCCTTCAATCTTTTTTAAAATTATTTGTTCTAATTAGTCATACATGACACTAGAATGCATTTTGACACATTGTACACAAATGGAGCACAACTTCTCCTTCTTCTGGTTGAACTTGGTGTAGAGTCACATGGTAGTGTGTTCATATATGTATACAGGGTAATAATGTTTGTCTCATTCTACCATTTATTCCATCCCCACAGCCCACCCCTCCTCTCACTCCCCTCTACACAAACCAAATTTCCTTCATTCTTCCCTATCCCTCCATTCCACTATGGATCAGCATCAACTTATCAGAGAAAATATTCAGCTTTTGGGTTTTGGGGGATTGGCTTATTTCACTTAGCATGATATTATCTAGATCCATCCATTTACCTGCAAATGCCATAATTTCATTCTTCTTTAAGGCTGAGTAATATTTCATTGTGTATATGTACCACATTTTTTTTATCCATTTATCAGTTGAAGGACATTTAGTTTGGTTCCATACTTTAGCTGCTGTGCTTGAACTACTATAAACATTGATGTGGCTGTGTCACTATAGTATGCTGATTTCAAGTCCTTTGGGTATAGACCAAGGAGTGGGATAACTGGGCCAAGTGATGGTTCCATTCCATGTTTTCTGAGATATCTCACCATCTCCTTTTAATCTTAATGCCCTGCCTCAGTAAATGTTACCACCACCGATCAGGGCAACCAAACCAGAAATGAGGACACTCTCCCTTCCTTATATCAAAGGTATCTTGCAAAATGCCTAGTTTGGAACTTATACTGGCTACTTCCAAAATGAATGAGTAAATAAGTGAATGGACAGAAAGCTATGCAGAATTTATTATGGATATTAGATGAAAGTAAAGGGGTAGTTTATCATTAAAATAAAATAAAAAAATTCTCCAAGAGTATGTAAATAAATAGATCCACAAGAAGCTACTTTCTTATTCAGGTTAGTAATGAAAGCAGGTGATTGAGTAAAGCAATGGACACTATGTGTACACTACATTCTGGGTCACCTTCTCCTTCTGCCCTTTCTATGTGTCCCCTAACAAAGTACAACAGAGTCATGATGAATGGAGTGACATTCTGACAGATGGACAATAAAACACAAAAGCTAAGAGGAGAAAGCTTGGTGCTCCAGTCAAGCTCAGCCACGCAGCATGCGGCACAGGCACAGGCAGCAGAGGAGAACAGCTTTCTGCACTGTTCTGTCTGGGAACCGTGCTTATTAAATTATATGTCTCCAGATAACTCTTTGGAAAGCAAAATTTTAGGAGTTTTAACAAAATCCACTCAACCACAATCGACTTTTTGTTGTTGTTGTTTAATTAGAAGGTAATTCTGACACATCTAATCCAAAGCACTCATTAAATACTGGCTATAAAAGCTTTAATGTCAATCATGTAGAAACGACGTGGACGTGAAAGATTCTTTCTAATTGTCATATAAACATTTTAAAGGCATAATTTTATGGCTGAGAAATTCAAATCACGTGAACCAATTTGTACATACATGAACAATTGTAGAAACTACATTAAAAATCAAACATGACCAAAATCCTTCTTGGTAACAGAGTTACTTGCTTACACATAAACTAAACAATTATATACTTGTTTTATTCTATTACATATTTATTATTTTTCATACATATTCATTTACTGTCATTTTAAACTTTCCATCAAGTTGTATGGTATTTTTCTTTATAATTTAATATAAAATGATTTTTAAAAGATGTATCTAAAGAGAAAAGTGGCTAGCCATATAATTCAAATTTTAATGAATTTTCTTGGCCCTTGTGTAGAAAACATTATGGAGTAGAATAATTTACATTGTCAGGAATACCTTCCTCTCTGTTTTCAGTTTATCAGAACATTTGAGACCCCTTAATACAAACTTGAATTACTTTCCTAATTAATGTATATAGTTTAAGAAGCTTAAGGTTTTCCATTGGCTATTTCAAACCTACATTTCATGTACTGTGAGGTGACCCATTTACATGAATAGAAAATTAATGTATCAATATTATAAGTCATATATTTGTAAATTTCTATTTACAAATGATTAAAATTCTTTCAAAAAATTTTCAAAACCCTTACTATAGTTCAGATTAAAGAGATAAGACTGAGGATTTTCTGTAGAAAGAGCTCCTCTTTCCAAAAACTGCCTTCCTTCAACTTAATAGTAAATTTCTACTTCTGATTGCTTCTGCTTTTCAAAACAGGAAACAAATGAAGCCTATTATTTTTAATGATTTAGATTGACTCAGCTTTGGAAGCTATTACCTATAATCCAATTAGATGCTTTGAGATGTTATTTTAGCTTTCAGTTATTTCAAAGCATGTTAAAATACAAGATTTCTCTCTTCCTCTTATATTTGGCTTGGGATGCAAAGAGGAGTAAAATTTTGATAAATAGAGATCAGAATGAAATTCTGGTTCTTTTGTAAGAAAGGCATATGTTGCATTTTAGTTTGAGAATTTGGATAATTTTAAACTGTGAAAAACATCAAACATTGAGATATGATTTAGAGTATGTACAACAGTGCCAACTCTTGTATACAAAACACTTCAAAGCATGTATTCTGTTTTTAAGAAACTTGGCTCATTGAATTCTAGAAATGTGGAAATACCACCACAGTTTTCCAAGATCAGGGATTAATTTAGGTGCTCGTAACATTACTTTTTTAAAAACCATTACTTAATAAGATCATCTGTTTACTATATTTTATTCAAACAAATCAAAATAAAAATGAAATTAAGATCAAACTTAACCTCCCCCAAAAAGGCATTTCAATATGTCTCATAGAAATTCAAGAACCAGCGCAGTGAAATTCATAGTGCTACTTAGTTTTCCCCAAATATTGATCTCTGCATCCAAATTCCACATTTAGTGGAAAAACAGAATTTCTAGTAGGTAGCTTTAGTTTCCGACAAACACAGCTCCTGGCTGCCATTTGATTTTATTGCAATCTAGAAAGAAGGTTTCCCAGTTGATTTTTCCATTATCTTTACATTGGCTTCCTGATCTCTCATAGAATTAACACCAAAGATGGGTGGAAAATTGTAGGTGACAGCTTGTGCAGAGGAATTGTTAATGGTGTTATTGAACTCTGTCATTCACCTTTTCTTTATTGGCAACTCCCAGGGATTGATTTTGAGGTATATGCCAGTTAGCTGTATTTTCTCTGTGGTGCAGCCTAAAAGAGATGCCAGGCCTGAATCCATAATACTGTTTTTAATGTGGTTTATACAAGACAGTGGGGAGGGAACTAGACATGCCACTTGCTATTATGAGAAAAAAAAAAATAGCCTGAATGTCATACCCTGCAGTTCAGGGATTATTACCAAATGCTAAGGTTGGATGTCAGGTTCCCAGCAGGAAATGGATTACGTTGTCATGTTGGGAATTCGACAAGAGTTCAGCGAGAGTATTGATGAGGATGCAGCAGAACTTAGCAAAATCAAAGGACATCATGTAGGAGTATGATGCACTGTTGTTATCCTTAAGCCTGAAAAATAAGATGAAGTTAAAGGACTCCAGAGAAGGCACCTTGATGAAGGACTTACCTGTGCTTGAAAAACTCCTGAGAGAAAGGTACGGGTTCATGGAGACTGTGATCCTTTTCCTGTTCCCAATTTCCAGCAGGTTCCTTTAGAAAGAATGCAAACAATAGCTAGACAGCAACGAAGTGTGTTGATGTATTGCCATTGGACATAGGCAGGGCCTGGAAGATTGGAAAAGCTGAGTCATGTAGGGAAATACCTAACTTGATGTGGGTACAGTGGTTTCCTGTGGTGAAAAATTTGGATGGCTAGATAATTTTCCTCTGGAGAAAATTGTTTCTATTCTTTCACTAGTTCACATAACCTCCAATGCAAAGACACTATGTTTTGGTTTCAAAGACAACTTAGACTATATTGTTAATATATGTTAATTAATTTGTCCCTTAAACTTGCTCAGGAGTAGAAGTCCAGTAATGTTGAACTTATTTTACAAATGTTGAAACAAGGTAGCCGAGAACAGGAAGTGACAGAAACTGGAGTTAACCTGATCTTCTACTTTTTAAGTTCAGTGTTATTTCTATTACTTCACGGTTATTGAAAATACTTGAGGTATTGCGTTTCTTTCTATAATAAGTAGTAAATGCAGTGCTGATCATAATATCTAAGGTACCTAGTATAAAGTGAGGTAGAATCCTTCATGAGATTGTGTTTAAAAATTAGTGACAGAGAGATGACTTACCATTACGGACTGTCCTTGGTAAAAGCTATGTTTTGGTCATGATTGTCACAGCAGAAGTGGTCTAACTATGGCAGCCCCCATGTGTGGCTCTCAGTGTGACATGGTGGACAGGGTTCTGGGTTCCAGGTGAGTACTTCATCTGGTTGGGACTCTGGTACTAACAAATTAAGAGAGTCTGAGCTTCACAACTTATTGCACTTTCTTCCTGAAAAATCTGGCATGGAGTTTCATCTTCTAAAAATGATCTACCTCAAGCATTCTTTCGTTTCAGATTGCTTTGCTATTGATTTCATGTAAAGATGGCAAGGGATCCTCGTGTGTTAAGAACAAGTGAAATAAAAGTTAGTCCTAGTCCCTGTAATGAGAATTGGTCCTATAGTAATTAGTTCCTTTGTTTTATATTAATTAAAATGTACACTTTTGTTGGTAGCAGTGATATAAATGACTGCTAATTTAATTTCTATTTTTTTTGTTAACTTTATATTTATTTGGAAGAAAAATTATGCAGTAGCAAAGTAAATGTTTCATATTTCACTTCGATGTAAGTAAATACTGTGTATGCAACTCTATTTCTTGGTAATTTAGGATAAATGCATTAGGTTTCACATAGTCAAAAAGATTGTAGTACTATTGCAGAGTGGTCTTGACAGGTTTATTCAAATACTAACTAACATTTATTGTGTTAATTTTAATAAAGCATAGAAGTAGCATTAATAATTTAAAAAATATATTCTATTACTTAAAGAATTATTTAAGCACTCTTAAATTGTAACAGGGTTTCTAGTAGAGCATTGACCAAGAAATCATTCTCTAAACACTTCTTAAAGAAAAAAAAATGTTCAGTATCTAACATATTTTTGTGTTAAAAATCACCTTGCAAAATTACTGATTTTCTTAATATGTAAAATTTAGTTGCATGTAAATCTATTAAATATCAAGCATATTGAATTTAGTTTGCATTTTAGATTTCTATCTAGGTCATTCTATAGAGAGTATTATCCATGTATATATCATCGAGATTTGGGGAGCATCTGACATCAAAAAGGAAAAGTGAGTGAAGTTTCCTGTCGCCTGCAGCATGTGGGACATCCTGAAGGAGGGAGAAGGAGCTCTCCTGTCTGGTCACCCTGACCATTTCTCAATTGATTGTTATGTTTGCAGAAGAATCTCATCTATGTGGTCTCATCTATGTGGTTGCTACCCTGTTCACCACTGAACAAAACTTTGCCCCAATACCCTGGCTCCATCTCTGTCTTCCCCTTTCTGCTCTATTCCCCTACTGGAGGTGGGGTAAAACATCAGGGGACTTTCATACCTGTGTCCGAATCAAGCTTAATGCAATTCCATGGGGACATGGAGTTTTGTCAAAGTTGCAGTACTTGGAACAGTTTCCCACGCTGATTGAACATTTTTTATGTGAATGTGTCTGTCTTTTCTTTTTTTTTTTTTTAATTCTCTGCAAAGATACTTTCTTTTGCATTGTCTTATGCTTGAGTGTTTAGAAAAATACTAACCTAAACTAAAACTAAGTACTAAACTAAACTAAAAATCTAACTCTAAGTTTAACTCTCTTAAATTGACCAGAAATAAATTTTCCTGAGAATATTTAAGATTATGGATATATAGACTAGCAATAAACCTGTAACAATATTTCTGTTTTTAAAAACATAGGTCCTGTAATTTCACAAATTCCATTGTAGTTCTGAGGAGACAATTATCTTTTTCTAATATTCTTTTGAAATTCTCTAAACTCAAAGTGCATGCTTAATCCATCCATGCCTTGAGTTTACAGACAGAATACTTGCTACAGCATTTTTTTTTTCATAGATTTCAACCCTTGCAATTAAAAAGAAAACCCACCTAGGAAGAAACCTAAATCATTTGATTTATTTAACTCTGAATTTCTGTTCTTTAGAATTGTAAATCAGACACTTATTGTCACTTTAATGTAGAAAGTGTTCTTTTGTGTTCATAATATAGATCAAGATGTGATTTAAGTCAAATCTGTCAAGGTAACTCCTTTCTAAATTATGAGAAGAGAGTTGGCTGAAGTCCAAAATTAACGAGAGTCATATTTTATAATAAAAAGCAATATGTTAGTAATAGAAATGTTGCTACTTCTCACAGTCACCACTAGAACAAATTTTTGTCAGTTTTCACGGCTAATGTAGTTTTTTGTCAAGTCATAAGCACGTTAAAAAAGTCTCTACTTAATATCGTGGAAGACAGAAATTCTAATTTTCCAAAGGAAGCAGTGAAAATAGAGATCTTAGCCTGGAGGAATAGATATAAGACGCCTGACTATCAAAGGAATCCCATTTTGAAAAGAAAGACCATCAGAAAGTAGAGTAGTGTGAATATGAAATTGAACGAACCTTCAAATTGAACATAAAGGGGTGTCATAATGTCCGTCCTTTTCTTCTTCCCCACATTTTATAAAGGGATCTTTCAACTGATCAAATGTAAAAAGATGACAAGAGGTAATTTATATTGTTCACATCTACTATTTAATGACTCCGCTGAGAAATGAAAGCTAATTTCTCCTGTGTTTGCATACACTGCAGACTTGTCTCATGTTGCATGTAGCCTTTGGAAGGCTATTTGTCTGTCATTATGTGAAGTTAGATATTGACGTGCAAGTATAGCAAAAGTTTCAGGAAGTCTAGTTGCTTAAGCTTTTAAATTCATGGCTTTCAGTGTGTGAAACTTATACATATTAAAAAATACTGTTGTGAGAGGCTGGGAGTCAAGGCTGGTTCCTAGCCCAGTCCTGTCTTCCAGTTGCCTGCCTTGTCTTCTTCCAACATGACAGATGCTGCTGCATCCTTCACCAAGGACATCCCGGCTGATGGAGTGGCTGCAGCCATCTCCAAGACCATGGTAGCACCCATTGAGCAGGTCAATCTGCAACTTTAGGTGCAGCCCAGCAAGTAAGTCATGCAGACAGGCAACCTAGGGCCATTATAGGTTGCTTGTCCCCAAGGACCAGGGAGTCTGTCCTTCTGGCGTGGTAATCTGGCCAATGTCATCAGATACTTCCCCACCCAGGCTCTTAACTTCATTTTCAAAGATGAAAACTAGCAGCTCTTCCTAGGCGGTATGAGCAAGAGGTGCTACCTTGCAGGGAACCTCCCATCGTGTGGTGCCTCTGGGGACACATCCTTGTGTTCTATGTATCCTCTTGATTTTTCCAAACCTGTGTAGCAGCTCCTGTGGGGGAAATCAGAGCTGAAAGGGATTTCAATAGGCCTCGGTGACTGCCTGGTGGAGATCCACAGATCTCTGAGATGAAGGGCCTGTACCAAGGCTTTCCTGTGTCTGTGCAGGGCATTATCACCTGCCAAGCTATCTACTTTGGTGTCCTTGACACCATAGATCCCAGGGTGCTCACATCTTCTTCAGCTGGGGGATCACACAGCTGCGTTGGCTTCCTTTCCATTTGATACCATTCACCTTTGCATGATGTAGTCAGGGTGCAAAGGAACTGACCCCAGGTACACAGGCCCTTGAGTGTGGAGGAAGATTGCTCCTGGTGAAGGAAGCAAAGCTTTTCTCCAGGGTGCATGGTCCAGAGTTCTCAGGCATGAGTGGTGCTTTTGTGCTTTTCTCGTATATGAAATCGACAAGTTTACACAAGTTATTTCCAAAGCCTTTGTCCCTGTGGGCAGCCATGATGTATATTATATAGCATATCTTCAGTATTCTGGACAGAATCCTGACTGGCTGTTCACTGGTTGAAAAGGGGGAGGAGTATTCATCTGGCCAATTCTTTTAAAGATATTTCCATGATAATGAAGATACTGATGGCACTCAAATATATTCTTTATTTCAGTAACTACTGATAAATAACAAATTCAAAGAAATAAAAGTATCTGAACACAAACAAAAAAATACTATTGTGAACAATTGCCGCAGTCTGGCTGGGCACAAATCACAAGCCACTGAAGCAGGAACAAACTTTATTTCTGAACTCCACCAGCACACTCCACACACTCTCCCCGGGAATTCTCCCTAATGCCACATGGCTCCTCCAGGAACCAGCAACCAGAAATATCCCTCCTCCCGCACTTCCTCAACCAATGGGAACTCTCCGGGAATCCCCGCGAGAACTCCAAAGTAGCAGGCCGAGGTGGATAGTAATGGCTCGCCTCTCAACCAATACTGTTGGCAAAATGCCAGGGGCCATTCCAACTCAGCTGTGGCTCTCAGCAAACAATGAAAGGTCAAGTAGGGGAATCCACTTTAAAAATTAGGGATCACACTAAAAACCATCTTCCTAGAAAAGTAAGTTAGTATTATTTGTGAATTTTATGAGAAAGAAAGGCTAGTTCAACTTACAACTTTAACTTGCAGAAACTCAGTTGATTTACAAATTTAAAGTAATATGTGAGCTATCATTTGCCTAAAATGGGTTTTCAAAGAGATTCGATATTTCAAAGACATTCATGCAGCTTTTAATATCTTGTTTAAATTATGCAAATCCACCAAGCTCCCATTGTTGTGCTTGTCTTCATGGTGTCCTCCTTAGGAGGCTGCCAGCCAGGGAAACGAACGGTATCTTTGATGTGTGTCTTTCTTCTAGAATTATCAGTAGCGAGTAGCTGTGACCTTTCCCCTTACTCTCAAGTGCTCTGGAATATATTTATTATGCTGCCGATGTCTTTCCTTTTATTTTCTCCTTGAATTGTGTGATTATACTGCTCCTTATTTACACGGCCTAATTTCAATCACTTATTAAGCTTCCTATTTCAACATAATAAAATCTATCACTTACCTTATCTCCTTTTCTTTTTTATAAATTGGTTTGTAAGGTAACTGGAAAATTTTTATATCTAGGTTCATGTTGAAAACATTGAGGATCACATAATTTAGGTGAAAATTATTAACAAGATATAAATTTGGGCTCTTTAGTGAGCTTCTCTCTGCTCACAAAATAACATCCCCATTATGTTGAAGACAAAGTGACCTATTTCTTAGGATCATAAGCTCAGCATCTAAAAGATCTCTAATTACTAGGAAGAGCAGTGAAGACCAGTGTTATAGGCAGAAAGTTAATTGCTATGAGAATGTGTACGTGTCTGATGAAAAGGGAAATATCACATTAGACACTACTAAAATACAGATGATAATCAGAAACTATTTGAAAATTTAGACTCTAATAAAATAGAAAATCTTGAAGACATAGACAAAATTTCTAGAGACATATGACCTACCCAAATTGAATTAGGAGGACATAGAAAATTTAAACAGATCAATTTCATGCAATGATATTGAAGATGCCATCAAAATAAGTGATCCAGAATAGTCAAAGCAATCCTTAGTGAGAAAAGTGAAACAGGAGGCATCACAATACCAGACCTTAAATTATACTACAGAGCTATAGTAACAAAAACAGCATGGTGCTGGCACCAAAACAGGCATGAAGACCAATGGTACAGAAGAGAGGACACAGAGACAAGCCCATATAAATACAGCTCTCTCATACTAGACAAGGGTACCATAAATGTGCAATGGAGAAAATATAGCCTCTTCAACAAATGGTGCTGGGAAAACTGGAAATCCATATGTAACAAAATGAAATTAGAGCCCTATCTCTCACTCTGCACACAACTCAATTCAAAGTGAGCAAGAGCTTAGGCATTAGAACTACTAGAAGAAAAAGGAGGCTCAACTCTCCATGATGCCAGGTTAGGAACTGAATTCCTCAACAAGACTCCTAAAGCACAAGAAATAAAAGCAAGAATCAATAAGTGGGATGGTATCAACTAAAAGCTTCTTCACAGCAAAGGAAACAATCAAGAACATGAAGAGAGAGCCTAAAAAAATGGTTGAAAATCTTTGCCACCTGCACCTCAAATAGAGCATTAATCTCCAGGATATATAAATAACTCAAAAAACTTTACACCAAAACCCCCCAAATAATCCAATCAACAAATGGGCAGAGGAAATGAACAGACATTTCATAGAAGAAATAAGGTCCATCAACAAATATGTGAAAACATGTTCAGCGGCGTTTCTAGCAATTGAAGATGTGCAAATTAAAAGTACACTGAGATTTCACCTCATTCCAGTCAGAATGGCAATTATCAAGAATACAAGTGACAATAAGTGTTGGCAAGGATGTGGGGAAAAAGGTACACTCAAACATTGCTGGTGGGACTGCAAACTGGTGCAACCACTCTGGAGAGCAATATGGAAATTCCTCAGAATACTGGGAATGGAAGCACCATTTGAACCAGTTATCCCACTCCATGGCGTATACCCAGAGGACTTAAAATCAGCATACTAAAGTGACACGACCACATCAATGTTTATAGCAGCTCAATTCTCAATAGCTAAGCTATGGAACCAAACACATGAATAGACAAAGAAAATGTGATACACATACAAATAGAATGTTGCTGAGCCATAAAAAAAGATGAAATGATGGTGTTTGCTGGTAAATGGATGGAACTGCAGATTATCATGCTAAGTGAATAAAGCCAATCCAAAAAAAGCAAAGACTAAATGTTTTCTCTGATATGCAGATGCTAACTCACGAATAGGGGAGGGGGACATAGAAGTTCATTTGATTAGACAAAGGAGATGATGGAAATGGAAGGAGGATGGGAATATGAAAGACAGTAGAATAATAGAACATAACTCTCTCATGTTCTTGTATGAATACATGACCAGTGTAACTCCTTATCACATACAACCACAAAAATGGGAAGCTATACTCCATGTGTGTATGATATGTTAAAATACATTCTACTGTTGTGTGTAACTAAAATGAACAAATAAAACTAAAAGAAAATGTACACATGTGGATTGTGACAATGGTGCTCAATCAAGCATTTCAATAAAACCTGAAACATGGCTTTAAATTTTCATCTTACCTTTGCTTCAGCACCTCTGAATAATCACATGCAAAATAGAAATTGTTTTTATTCAAAGGCTCTTTTGCTGATAACCTATAAGACATACTCATATTATTAGCAAAATAGTCTGGTGCACATTCTATCTTCCTGAAATTCCTACAATATTCTGTTTTATTTAGTGCATTTCTATCAGAAGTAATTTGTTATAGTTGTATAATATATTAATTTGTTATATATACTTACTGCTTTCATATTAATCTATTTATTATGTAATTTAAAGTCATTTGATTATTATATCTTATAACTCCCTAGGCTCTTTAGGATCAACTGAGTTTGTTCTTGAGATCAATACTTATTAAATATCATTAATTTTCCAGAAAAGGAAGTTACTTTTTTTGATTCAAAGTATATCCTAAAAATGGGTGAATCTAGATGGGTGCAGTGGCACACTCCTTTAATCCCAGTGGCTCTCGAGGTGGTGGAGGAGGATCATGAGTTCAAAGCCATCTTCAGCAATGTAGTGAGGCGCTAAGCAATTCAGTGAGACCCTGTCTCTAATAAAATACAAAATAGGGACGGGGATGTGGCTCAGTGATCGAGTGCCCCTCAGTTCAATCCCCAGTACCCCTACCAAAAAAAGAAGAAAAAAGGGTGAGTCCCTTCATTTAGACAGTAAAGTGAAAGAATATCATTCACCTCCTTCCATGTCCTATTTCAACCTGTTTTAATATGTATTTGTTGCTCATTAATATTCTTTCTATGTAATCTCATCCATTTCATAAATTCAGTGACCAGACGACCACATCTAGCCTGAGGACTCTTGATTTTCTATCTCCAATCTGGAACTTGTCCTGAGCTGGAAGTCACATGCCCCAGGCCTGATCAGAACGCTCTACTTCCATGTCTTAGAGGCAACTTAAATGCCTGGTCACCAGCTCTTCCCTGCACTCCCCAACTAGACCCTTCTCTGGTGATTTCAATTTCATTAAATTCTAATAATATGCCCCATGTGGCCACACGCTGCAGCTTGAAATCATTCTCTACAACTTTCTCTTCTTTGCTCTTTCTCTACCAAACTTTATCCTTTTTACTGATAAATGTCTTATGATTTATTCACCAGCCCCGTCCACTCTGCTGGCTTCCTTTACTCGCTCACCATTGCTCCCACCCGGCAGTGGCTGCCGTTCCTTGTCTGTACCAGGGCTGCAGTCCCTTGTCCATCCTTTATGGCTCAGATTCAACCCTCTCTAATCCACACGTTGCTCTGGTTTATAGAGTGGTAATCCACGAATACAAACCTGACCAGATGGCTACCTTACCCAAAACCTTTCACAGTTTTCTGTTGCCATATTTTAAAAGATCCGAGGGCTTACTGTGGACAGCTAGTCCCTGTAAAGCTTGGTCTCTGCTCACCTCTTGAAGTTCGTCTCTCACTGCTCTCTATGCCATGGCTGCTTGTACTTTGGACAAATACGACTTATTTCAACTCATTGTGCATAGATACTTACTGTTTTCATATCTAGACATTGAAGTTGGGAATTAGTTCTTCCTGGATCTCCTGTTCCCCAGCACTACACCTTCACACAGAGGTGTTTATTTTGTGCTTAACGTGTTAACTAAGCTCTCACTTCCTCTCAGTAAATGATCTCTATGCATCTCCTTCCATGACATTCGTCAAAACTGTAATTATATGTTTATGGTCTATCTTTCTCCCTAGAATTAGGGGCATAGATCAGACTTTCTGTGGAATGCTTGGTCTCTGTCAGAGAGCCTAGAACAAGAAAAGCATGCAAAGAGCTTATGAGTATTACCTAAATGCTATTGATTCCTGAAAACTTGTCCACTCTACTACTTATCTCTTGGAACTTCATGCCATCTACGCTGTGAACAGATGTGCATTAACACATTTATATCCAAGCACTTTACCTTGGGGTACTACTATAGGTGTTTTGAACCTGGTATTTAATCAGCTGTAGATTGTGATTTTTAGGAACTGAGACCCTTCTCAAGTATGAAATTTTTATTTCCTTGGTAGTTTAGTTTAAGACTTTAAAAATCATTTGCTGGATAATATTAAAATTCATAAAAGTAAATCAAACAGGGTGATCAAACAAATCTAAAACCTAAAGATTTCAGAAATCAAAGTACAAATTTCCTTATAAATCTCATAGACTGAAACTGAATCATTCTAACTCAAACTTGTTACACTTATTTTTTTTTTAACAGCATATCTATGAAAGACTCTTGTATCCAGAATAAGACATAATAATTACATGTGAAAGCTTTAATTATACTTATGAGGATGTTAATCTGGTGTGAATTAAACAAGAAGGTTCATTTTCTGATTATGGGACTAAGATTTGACATTTTCTATGATCTCATCAAATTTACCCTGTATTCTTATTTCCATTCTTTCACCGAAATACAATCTACTGCTAATTATAAATCACCTGGAGATCTTTGGTGGCCACATAATATGGAGACAGGAGAATGCCACTGAAGTTTTTCTCAAAAACATGTGTGTGACATTGCTGTGCTTCCTGCTATCACCAGTCTGGAGAGCACAGGAAATGGATCTAAGCAGCTGATGACTCCCTGGACTCTCATAAAGCCAGAGGCCACAAGAGAGGGAGGGTCCTCACCCGGTGGAGTTTAAACAGTGCCTTTTGAAAATAATAGCCATATCTGAGGAGTTCTCAACTTCAAGATGCTCCTGGTCTTCCCTTTCAGACTGGAAAGTGTAGGAGAGGATATGGAGAAAGCAGAACAGTTCACACCGTTGGTGAGAATGCAAATAAAACAGCATGTGGGTTCATTTAAAATAAAACAGAACTACTACTTGGTCATGCAATCCCACTGTGGGTTTGCTGCAGTTTGGACCTGGAGTAGACCGTACAGGCCCATGTGCAGGAAGCTTGGTCCCTACTTGAGGCACTATTGGGAGCTGGTAGGACCTGCAGGAATTGGGGTATGGGGGAAGGAAGCCAGATCCTGGGAGGTCCCAGCCCCTCTCTGTTTCTCCCTTTGGCTTCCTGGCTGCCTTGGGGTTGGCAGCTTCCTTCCTCGAGTACGCTTGCCATGATGTCTGCATTGCGAGAGGCCCCAGAAATGAAACCAAGTGACCATGGACAGAAGTCTCTGAAACACTGAGCCTTCCTTTAAGTTGCTTCTACCAGATATTTGTTACAATGGTGTAAATCTGAACAACACAGGGGGACATATCCAGAGGAAATGAAATCAGTGTACCTGTTCTTGACAATGTACCTGTTCATCGCAGCATCATTTACAGTATCCGACACATGATGATGACCTAAGCATCCTTGAAGAGCTGGAAGGCTAAAGAAAAGGTGGCATGGATATACCCAATGAGATGATCAGCCACAACAAAAAAATGAAACTCTGCCGTTTTTGACACCATGAGTGAAGCTGGAAGACTCTGTGTTAAGTGAATAAGGCAGACACCTAGGAAGATAAATACCACACACATCAGTCAGAGTTTCATCATTAGGACCAAAATAGACAACAAGAACCGTTTAGAGGAGGAAAGTTTATTTCAGCTTGTGATTTCAGAGGCTTAGTTCATGGTCAGCTGACTCCCGTGCTTTTGGTCCGAGGTGACCCAGAACGTCATGGCAGAAGGGATGGCAGAGGAAAGCTCAGCTGGTGGCAGCCAGGGAGCAGGGAGAGAGAGAAGGGGTTGGGCATAGAATAACCCTTGCAGGGCACACCCCCAGTAATGTACTCCTCCAGCCAGGACCACCGTCAGTAGTCCCTTCAGTTATCAATGGATGAATCCAACAAATGGGTTACTTCACTGATTAGTCAGAGCCCTAATCATTGCCTAAAGCCCTACCTATGACTTTTGCTTTTTTTGGAGCGGGGGTAGGGCACATTCCATATCCAAACTATAACACCACACCTAGATGTAGAAAGAAAGAAAGAGAGAGAGAGGAAGGAAGGAAGGAAGGAAGGAAGGAAGAGTTAAATTATGAAGTGAAAGAAAGAAAGTGATTATCAGGGACCAGGGGGTGTGGGAAGTAATGAGGGACATGTTGCTTAAAGGGTGCAAAGTTCCAGTGGGACGGGAGGAATGACTTCAATAATCAGACTGTGCAAGATGGTAACTACAGATAATAACAATGTTACTATATTCTTGAACATTATGAAAAGAGCGTATTTTAGTGTTCTCAATGAAAAAGGATGAAAGTGTGTGAGGCCATGCGTATTTTCATTAGCTCAATTTTGCCATTCCACTTCATATGAAACTGCACATTTTACACAGTAAATGCACAAATTTTGTCAACTTGAAAAATACATTGTAAAATAAAAGTGGAAACATACTGACATGGCAAAACCTTCTAGGTTGCCCCTGAGTCTGTGCCACATTACTCCTGTCTACACTTGACTGAGTAGACTCCACAGGTCCCTGGGAGTCCACTGGGAGCCTGCATTTCCCAGCTTCCCTTGTTGGTTTGCACATGACCAAGTCCTCACTGATGGGAAATAAGCGTGTACCAGGCAGATAAGCCTCATGCTAGTAACCTCAGAGAATGCCACTTCCTCTCCATTACTTACCTTGAGATTGATGGAATGAACCAGCTTGAAACAGGTGGATGGGACAATTGGGTGGCAGAGTGAAATGCCAGAAGAAACTTGGGTCCATAGAACATCTCTGGAGACAGTGGGCTGCATGCACAGGGACTGAATCATGAGAGGTATGATTTTTGTATGTTTTGATTTGTTAAATAATACAATGAAGGTATGATAAATACACATATGTATACTTATGTGTGTGCACTTATATAAATATATGCATATATATTTATATGTATATATCTCTATATATTTTAAGATCTGCTGACATGTAGCTTAAATAATGTGTTTTGTGTCACATTATGGGCAGAAGAAATCCTTGAAACGGTAATCAAATTAGAAAGGGATTATCAAGGAAAGTAGACTTGAAAAATTTTAAAACTAATTACATATTTATTTCCTCTTTTCAGCAGGAAATGTTTGGATACAGTCTATGGCGTTTTAGAAAGCATAAATAGAATTAAAAATTGCATCTGCTACAGGCATGTTGAGTGCTCTCTCTGTGCACAGCACTGCCCAGCCCTCAACTAGGAAAAAAACGTCGATGCCTCTCTGGGTGCCAGTGAATGAGGAATTTATCTTCATATAGAATCTGAATAAAACTTTATTCTAAAACATGAAAATAAAATATATGTTTTAGAATGGCTTAGTAACACTGACCTGAATTCTAGCTGTAACTCTGGATCTCCAAAGAAGCAAAAGCAATATTTACCACCTAAATATATTGAGGACTTATTTAATTTATTTTTCTTTATGTTTTTGAATTTCTTTGTGGTCACTGCATGCTAACTTTTGGATACAGCTAACATCAATGGCATTCCTAGAAATGCCTTTATATCAAAGTGTTCCGTAGTGTTCTGAGCTTCCCCCCTTTAATCCTGTTATTTGTTATTAATGTGTGGCTTGAGAGTCTGTTCGTAAGCCCCCAGGAGTCATTTCCAAAGCACCAAATGTGTATATGTATTATCTAAGAAAAGTTGTTACTTCAGGGGTCTCGGAGGTACGTTGGAAGATGTCCTATGTCTACAACCTTAGAAGGCAAAATTTAAATTCTGATTTCAAAGAGGTAACGAGAGCACAATGATCTAAATTTGGCTTTCCAAATCAGAGTCATGACCAGAAAGCCTAAATGCCCACGAGATGGGTAGCTGACTAATTGATTATGTTCAGTCACTTCCCAAATTAGGTTCCACCTTTGGAAACTTTGGCCAGGTGAGATTGACACAGGCCTCTCAGGGAACAGGGCGGAAGCAGAAGGCAGATCAAATTTGGGCTGCCAGTCCTTGACAGCCTTGCTTTAACTTTCTCTCCCTGAAGTTCTTTGTCTTTTATTCTCTCTTCACTGAAATTGTGACACAAAGGTTATGACAAGCATGTGAAAGTAACAGTGACTTACTAATGTGTGCTGTGACTGAGCATCAGAGGCGGCAGAGTGTGCCTTCAGTGACTGCCTTTCCTTCCTCCCTCTGTCGAGGCCAACCTCCAGAGCGGTCCAGGAGTGTCAGATTCCTCCAGCGAAACAAGATCAGCACGTCAACACGCTGCTCCACCTCCAGGCTCAGGGTGCCTGTCACAGGAATTCTCTGTTTCAACCAACTTTCCCTGAAATAGAAGAATGCAAAGTGCTCACTTTCTGGGACCCCACTGCAGGCTTTTGCCCAATATTCAATTTATGCACATATTGAAATAATGGACATGCTTAACCGAGTGTTCGTTTATTCATTTCCATCCAAATGCAATTGAAAAGGCAGCAATGAAACAGGGTTATGGTTAACCTCTTTCATTCAATTATAAACACTTCCCCACAAAAATCTCTCTTCAGTCTTGGGAGAGGATTCTCTTTATACTCTCAGCTGTTTTATTTTGTTTTAATAAGAGTCATTTTTTTCTCTGGTTTCAATTTGAGTATGCACGTGTTTAGGTTGCTTTTGTACATTTATAGCTTTTTAGTTTCTCCTTCCTCTAGAAGTTTAGGATATGACATTGTCAATAATAATAAAATAATAATAATAATACAAACTTTGGTGGGGTGAATCTACTGTGGCACATGATGATGTTTTTGAATTTAGAAGATGGAATAATTTTAAGGAACATTTCTTATTTACCTTTGAAGGAAGTGGAAGACGTCTGATTAATAACTTCTTTCCTCACTTTTCCTTCTTCATTCTTGGCTTTATTCTCCGCCATTCTTTCAAAAGAATGTCATCTGTTTGATAAAAGCATACTTGTCATTTATGTCTGTCCTCACTATTCTTTCTGAAAAAAAGTTTCTCTAATAGTGCTACATTTTTCTATCTATATTTCTATTATAAATATTGTTTGTGATTGCAGAATAAGAGGGAAAATCACGGGTCAAGGCTTACATTTCATAGAAGTTAGAGTAAAACAAACTGAGCACATCTGCTTCAGTACATAGTTACTGATGAAAAGTGGCCATCACATCTAGACTTCCTACTCCTTAACCATGTGGAAGCATCATCGTGAGCACTTCTATACATGATTTCGGACTAGCCTCACAGGAAGCACTAGCAGAGGTTTCATTATTCCAATTTTCTAGATCTTATACCTTGCTTAATGTATAAAATAGTTAACTGATAAGGGGGTTAATATTCCAATCACACAGAATACAGAATTTGTGATTGTATTTATGCCTGCTGGTTCTCATGTTGACTCACAAGAAGTGAAGATTTCATTGTCACTTAAAGCTCATACCATATAATTCTGATGACTGCATAATTTAAGTCTAGCGAATAGAATAGATTTGACTTATGTAAGTAAATAAGCACTAATATCACTCCTTGTCTTTGTAAAGTGCTATATTTTGACTGAATATTTTAAGTTCATGTAGCCAATGACATTTTTGACTGCTGCTGATGAAATCAAATAATACTTTTATAACTTTATATCCTGTGAGCTGCCCAGCATAAGAACTAGGAAGGACATAAATACAGAGGGAGACACATACAGTTATGATGAGAAAACTGAAGCTTTCAGAAACGGGGTTGCTCCATTTCTGTCTCCCTCACCATCTTAGTCATCTTCCCCTATCCATCCCCTCCCCCCTCCTCTTCTTCCTCCTCCTCCTTCTTCCTCTCCCCCCACCCCGGGGATCCAGTGCAGCACCTTGTACATGCCAAGCACACACTCTGCCACTGAGCTGTACCTGCAGGCCTCGGTTGCTCAATTCTGATGTCTAAGTGCCTTGGTTTATCATTTCTTTTACACATCCATTCTTTTTTTTATTTGAAATCTTAAACAACTGCAGCCCTTTGTGCTAGATGTACCTAGGAAGTAATCTTCTTCCAATTTTTAATTTTACAGAGGAACTAATTAATACCCACAAAAAGAATGTGACTTGCGATTGCTTGCCAATGGTTTCAGTTCTCCAAGCTGATGATCTGTGGCATGAGAACTTGGCCATGAACTTCTGGTTCTTCTGCGGTGGCACTGTGTGTAGTGCATTGCATTTCAAGCCCATGGTGTGAGGGTGGAAACAAGAATAGATTTAGGGCTCCTTTTCTATTGTTCCTCTCACTGCGCATGTTCTTTGTTTGAATTTGTGTGTGTGTAGCACTGAGATCAACTGGCTCATCCCAATGCTAGGTGAGCACAGAATGTATGTTCAGATCTCTCAATATTCAGAGTTGTGGGAGGAAAAGGGCGCGTTTAGGGAAGCCACTGGATTTCTCAGTCCACTCTGAACCTTTCTGCGGTGGAGGACCTCAGATTAATATCTCGTCTACAAACTGGAATGTTAGCACATCATCTAGCGTGACGTTTAACACCAATGTTTAATTTACACAGAATTACACAAGAGTAATCTGCTTTTAACTGTTTCTAAAATGTGTGCTTAGCTTTGAATGTAAATTAACTTCCTTTGTCTTCTGTATAAAATCTGTTCTGTGGAATGAGCATTCATCTTCTGCATGTTCTATTTGGCACTTTGTTGTGGATTATTTGAGCCATGCTCACTTGCAGAGGACCATTGCTTTCTGTAAATCAGTGTCATGTGTACATATCACACTGGCCAGCCACTGAAGTACATGTGTGATCACCTCATGAAAATGCTACAGAAAAAACAAGTATGTATTGAGTGATCTTGAACAATTCTCTTTTTACTTAGTTACAGGGTACTGGTAAGGTTTCAATGAAGCTTCTCTCTCTCTCTCTCTCTCTCTCTCTCTATATATATATATATATATATATATATATATATATATATATCTCACATACACACGCACTCATATATACACACACTTGCACACACATATGTGCAAGACTAACCTTGTACATGGAAATCATAAGCACTCAATAAGTGTTATCTCTGTGGTTTTTCTCATGAAAAAGTTTGCATATAAAAGCTAAATTATCTCTCTGGGTACTGCCATTATTGAGAAAAATACTAAATTTTGTTATAGTTTATAGTAGTTTTTAGTCTATGTAAGACGGAAATACCTCTCCATTGAAATATGAACTGGAAAATTTTATTTCAAGAAATTAAACAGATTAAAGAGAAAGCATAAACAGTCAGTAGGAGGCATACCAGAAATCAGGGTGGCATGGATTTAGCTTTGCTCTCCTACTCCTGCCCACATCGTTCACATTTTTCAATGAAAGTTAAAAGTGTACAGACCAAGGACTAATGACACTGATTTCCAGTCATTTCAATATCAGTGGACACCTTCCTCATTGACCACAGGGCATTTGTCAAAACATTTGCCATGTGTTCATCATGTATTCATTGTTTGGATATATGCAATAGTTCTATTGGTCTAGAAATATCAAAAATATGTTGTCATTTCCATGATTTTCTAAAATTATTTCTTAGAAACTTTTTTCCAAAGTTTTTTTTTTAAAGAAAGAGTGAGAGAGAGAATGAGAGAGAGAGAGAATTTTTTAATATTTATTTTTTAGTTATCGGCTGACAAAACATCTTTGTTTGTATGTGGTGCTGAGGATCAAACCCGGGCTGCACGCATGCCAGGCGAGTGCGCTACCGCTTGAGCCACATCCCCAGCCCCTCCAAAGTTTTTAACTTTTGTTATGCTTGTATATTCCTGTAATGCATTAAAATGTTCAGTGAACTACAGCAAAGGTGACTTAATTAAACCTTATTTACAAACGTTCATTAAGCAGCACAAGGAGATGCAGTCAGGTCTTGGCTACAGCAAGTCCTTACACTTTCTGGCTTCAAATTATCTGTATTTTAGCTCTACCTTGCTGCCTCCTGAAAGAACTTAGAATGTAAATAAGGCGCCCAATAGCCACTTGGAAGTTCAGGGTGTTCATAAGACAAAAACAGAAGATGTAATTTATGACTCAATTCTTTCATAGTTCTTTATTGAATTTTAAATGATCACGGTCCTGTTGTCAGATAATGTATAACAAGAAATCTTACTTCAGTTAGCCAGATGGTGCAGCCAGGAGACAGAGGGAAGACCCAAGTAAATTAGGAATGGAGCTAGAGGCAGACATATGATCCGAGTGCTCAGCCCATCCTCCGCCCATGATGCTGATGCTGGCTTGCTCTCTCCAAATGTTCTACACAGTTGCCAAAAAAATCTGCATAGAAATAATATTCATTTGTGCTTGCAGCACTCATTAGTTACCCTGAATTTTCTCTGAATATCAAATACATGCCCAAGTGAGATGAGATATAAAAGCAGTAGGCAAAGCAATCTAATTATCCACGGAGTAACGCCAGTCCTCAGCATGGCCCTAAGTGTGGCTGAACCTCGGCACTTTCACACGTGGACATCTGATGATTTTATTTTGGAGTTTGGGTTTGTCCTTACCTTAAAAGGACCTAACGGGTGGGCTGTCTTTAACATTTTGCTTTTTGTAAACCCTCATGAGCATTTGTACTTCAAACATAAACCTCATGGATCTTAGTCTGTAACAATTCTCTGCTCACATGTCCTATGACCCCCTGTCAGTGACCTCATATTGCATCATTCACAGGGCACTTTTGTATTGCCATGTCCTGTTTTCTTCTCTCTGTAATTCTAGCCAACTTGCACTATTTCCTAAGTGACAGCATGCCTCAACATATTTTTGATTGTTTACTGATTCATTTATTCAGCTGAGCTACAGGGTGTCGGTGAATTGACTACAAGATGACAAATAATGCTGATGGGCAAGTCATGAGGAAAATCCAGGGAATATGGGTGGGCATTCCAGATTGTTCAATTGAGGGGATCTATGTTCCCCAAACAATATTCTTTGCTTTATAATTGTCCCTGAGCTGTATATTTCCATCTGTGCTTATAATTGCAATTTTGATTTTTATTTGGATCATAAACCTATCCCTGCTGGGCTTACTTGTGTGGCTTCATATTCTGGATGTCAGGAATGAGATCTATTTAATATCATAAGCATATTGCAGTGTAAAAAGTACTTTTGCATTCCACCCTAGGACAGGTGGTTGTATTTACATTTTTAAAAACAAGGAATTTGAGGTTATTGGTTATTACTTGGCAAGCAAAATCCCAGCCCTTCCTCAACAGGTAATAAGGCTACTGAGATGATGCCTGTTTAAAATTACTGACATTCAGCTTCGTTTCTAACAATACTCTTCTTCCCACAATAACTATTTTCTCGGAGGCTTCTAAGTAGGAAGCTTTGTGCCACTACTGAATAACACACATGTCCAAGATGCTGTTGCTCACAGCAGTACTTCATTTATAGTTGGACAGTCACTAGTGCCATTTCACAAGCGGTCCAGTTCTTCTGGGTGTATGTCAGAATTCCACTTCCTGTCTCCCCGCCTTTGTCTGATGTGCCTGACACGCTCAGTTCAATAAGTTGTAAGCACATGTGTCACCTTGGGTTGTGTGTCCTCAGAGACAGATCAGCATCCAGGTAGGGGCTATTTTGTCAGCCTGGCCCTGAGAGTGAAGACAGTGACAGCAGAAAGAAGAGTCCACATTGCCCTCACAGTGAGCATTAGGTGTGAGAAGAGATGACATTTTGTTTCCTAGCATTACTGAGACATGGAGGATTATTGGCTACTTCTTCAAACCTCTATTCTCATGACTGATAGAGAAAGAAATCCTGAAAATTGAATTCCAATTTTTATTTCAAAGGCTTTTCATTAGACCTGAAATAATATATTTTATATACACCATGTAACATAGCTTATATATGATGCATTACACAATCATGTTTTATGCAATCATATATTATATATACTAAATGTATATATAAAGTGTATGTGTGGTCAATATTTCATACACCAAAGCAAATAACAATCATCTGATTTGGGTTGTTTTTAAAAGATTCCCCTTGGGTTGATCCCTAGAGAAGGAAGGTCTCTGACTTGGTCTCTGACTCATTAGACATGGGAGCAACTGTCCTGGGAGAAGAGCTATTTCAGGAAACGGTCCTGAGAAATTCCTAGGGAGTCAGGGATTCTGGGCCAGTGGGGTCCGTGGCATACCTGAAGGAAAAGGATTTCAGCAGTCAGGGGAGGCCCAGAGACTTTCCTAGGAAAGTTAGGAATCTACAATCAAGGGGGAGCGTGCCCAGCTTGAGAGGGACAGATGGATTCCTGTCTCTTCTTGTACAGGAAACTTGGCAAGAGGTGGATACAGGAAGTTATTTAGGGATTGCATCAGTCAGGGGATCTCAAGGTGACTTATGGTGGTCTGGCCAATCTTAGGACCTTTTGACACGATCTTCACTGTCTAATCAATAGCACTAGAAAGTCTCACAAATTACAGGTTTCTCAAAATATTCAATCTTCTTGCTTAATCTACTTTTGGGTGGGCAAATTAACAGTGCCCAAGGGAATTATCACAAGAAAGTGAATTTACAGTTAAATTTGATATTTACAGATTTCTTAAAAATTGGGGGGTGACTGGCCTTGAAGGTATATAGAAACTCAGATTCAAAGTAAATTTCCTTCTCCTTCCTTTATATCTCCTTTTTACCTTTAAAAAAAATTTCTTCTATGCTACTTTACAATGAGCCAATAAAATATAGTTTTCTCTATTGAGTATCTATATGCCTACTCCCACGTATTAACACCAGGAAGAAATTCCAAGGTCATATATATGTACTGAAATCATTGATTTAGGCGAAGAATATTATGATTGGCTCCCAAAGTTCTATAGATTGTTCAAATAATTCATAAATAAATATGAGTAAAACAAATATTATTTTTCTTAAAATGGAAGTTTTGCCTTTTAAATCAATCAGTGGGGGAAAGTGTGTGATGGAGCCTAGTTATGTTATGCAAAGTAAGCTGGGCACAGAAAGACAAATATTGGTGATTCACGCACACATGGAACGTGCAAGGGTTGGTCTCATGGAAGTTGACAGAAGAATGGTGGCCTCTAGGGAAAGGAGGGGAGGGTGGAGGGAGAGGCTGGGTAATGAGTACCTGTCACAGATGGAGTAAGAAGTCCTGGTGTACCACTGGACAGTAGGAGGAATCTAGATAATGCTCATATACTGTGCATTTCCAAAAGACAGAAAAAAATTGGGGGCACATCAGCCTGTGTGGGACCCAGGCTTACAGCAGGCCCTGGGTCCACCCCAGCACCGGTGAGGCAGACACCCGCCAGAGCCTAGCCTCTGGTACAGGACCACCTCTTCTAACCAGCAGACTACTGTGAGAGATCAACCCCAGCGACCCAAATCCATCGACAGCAGCCTGGGTGGGACCCAGGCTCACAGTAGGCCCGGATCCACCCCTCCACCAACGGGGCAGTCATCCACCAGAGCCTAGCCTCTGGCACAGAACCACCTCTTCTGACCAGCAGAGTACCACGGGAGCCCAGGCCTGACCCAGATCTGTTCACACCAACCTGCACAGGACCCAGGTCCAGGGTAAGTTCGAGTTCGCGTCCCCACCTAAGAGCCTGAGCCTGATCCACTTCCATCTTGGGGCACTGCACTCATCGCCATAGCCTTCCTCAGGTAGTAGCCCCTAACTTTTTGACAGTAGACAGGGCCTAGAAGTAGCTGCATCTCAAAGCAGGCATCCCAAAGAGAGTGTGAGGCCCACCCTTTCAGCCCCATCTCTGTAAGACATTGCTTCCATCCTGGGGCCCCTTAATTATTATTTCGAGTTACCTTGGCTATTGCCATCACCACCTTTAGATGCAGTAGCATACATTGAGGGACACCAGCAGAATCTGGAAGCCCAACATCAAGGTGAGGTACAGATAATCTGCACAGATACTACAAGAATATAGAGTAGAAACTGTAATATCTCAGATCCACACTGCAAGAGAGGAAGACACATACATAGACAACATGAAAAAACAAGGGAGGAAAGTGCCCCAAACAAACCAGGACACTGTAATAACAGAACCCATGGGCAGCAAAGTTGATGAAATATCAGAGAAGGAGTTCAGAAGGTTCATAATTAAAATGATCTGTAAATTAAAGAATGACCTAAATGAGCAAATACAAGCAAAAATTGATCACTCCAACAATGAGATAAGAGAGCAAATACAAGTAGCAAAAGATTACTTCAAGAGAGAGATAGTGACCCTGAAAAAAAAAAAAAAGTCAGAGATCCTTGAAATGAAGGATACAGTAAATCAAATAAAAAACTCAATAGAAAGCATCACCAACAGACTAGATCACTTGGAAGAAAGAACATCAGATAATGAACACAAAGTATACAATCTAGAAAATAAAGTTGATCACACAGTGAAGAAAGTTAGAAACTATGAACAAAACATCCAAGAATTATAGGACAGCATCAAAGACCAAATATAAGAATTATTGTGAGAGAGGAAGGCACAGAGTTTCAAACCAAAGGAATGCACAATCTCTTCAATGAGATAATATCAGAAAATTTCCCAAGCATGAAGAACAAATTGGAAAATCAAATACAAGGGGCTTACAGGACACCAAATGTACAAAACTACAGCAGATCTACACCAAGTCACATCATAATGGAAATGCCTAGCATACAGAATAAAGATAGAATCTTAAAAGCCACAAGAGAGAGGAATCAGATCACATATAGGGGGAGACCAATTCATATCTCAGCAGATTTTTTCAACCCAGACCCTCAAAGCCAGGAGATCATGGAACAATGTATACCAAGCTCTGAAAGAAAATGGATGCCAACCAAGAATCTTATATCCAGCAAAACTCAGCTTTAGATTTGATGATGAAATAAAAACCTTCCATGATAAACAAAAGTTAAACGAATTTACAACTAGAAAGCCTGCACTATAGAACATACTCAGCAAAATATTCTAAGAAAAGGAAATGAAAAACAATGATGAAAATCAGCAGAGGGAGGGATTACACTAAAGGAAAATCTAATCAGAGGAGAAACCAATCACATTAAATACCAAAAACAAACAAAAATGGCTGGGAATACCAATCATGTCTCAATAACTACCCTGAACATTAATGGCCTAAACTCACCAATCAAAAGACCTGTGTTAGCAGATTGGATTAAAAAATGACTCAACAATATGCTGCCTTCGAGAAACTCATCTCATAGGAAAAGACATCCACAAACTGAAGGTAAAGTGTTGGTAAAAATCATACCACTCACATGGACTGCAGAAGCAAGCAGGGGTTTCCATCCTCATATCAAATAAAGTAGACATCAAGCTAAAATCAATCAAAAGGATAAAGAAGGACACTACATACTGCTCAAGGAAACCAAACACCAATAAGACTTAACAATTATAAATATATATGCCCCAAACAATGGAGCATCTATGTTCATCAAACAAACTCTTCTCAAGTTCAAGAGTCAAATAGACCATAACACAATAATTCTGGGTGACTTGAACACACCTCTTTCACCACTAAATAGATCTTCAAAACAAAAGCTGAAGAAAGAAACTATAGAACTCAATAATACAATCAATAACTTAGACTTAACTGATATATAGACTATTTCATCCTTCAACAAGAGAATACACTTTCTTCTCAGCAGCACATGGATTCTTCTCTAAAATAGACCATATACTATGCCATAAAGCAACTCTTAGCAAATATAAAAAAGTAGGGATACTATTCTGCATTCTATCAGATCATAATGAAATGAAATTAGAAATCAATGATAAAATAAGAAATAAAAGACATTTCAACACCAGGAGACTAAATAATATGCTACTGAATGAACAATGGGCTTCTCCATAAAAGAAACAATCTGTGAGGTAAATAGAGGGCCTACATCTTGGGAGGAAATCTTTACCCCTCACACATCAGATAGAGCACCAATCTCTAGGAGATTATATATATATATATATATATATATATATATATATATATATATATATATAAAACTCAAAAAGTTAAACATAAAAAAAACCCAAATAACTAAAACAATAAATGGGCCAAGGACCTGAACAGACACTTCTCAGAAGATGATATACAATCAATCAACAAACATATGAAAAAATGTCCATCATCGCTAACAATTAGAGAAATGCAAATCAAAACTAACTCTAAGATATCATCTCACTCTAGTCAGAATGGCAACTATTATGAAGACAAACAACAATAAGTGTTGGCAAGGATGTGGGGAAAAAGGTACACTCATTCACTGCTGTGTGACTGAAAATTGGTGCAGCTAATGTGGAAAGCAGTATGAAGATTTCTTGGTAAATTGGGAATGGAACCACCATTTGACCCAGCTTTGTCACCTCTGTCTATACCTAATAGACTTAAAAACAGCATACTACAGGGACACAGCCACATCAATGTTTATAGCAGAAAAATTCACAATAGTTAAACTGTGGAACCAACCTACATGCCCTTCAATAGATGAATGGATAAAAAAATGTAGCATATATACACAATGGAATATTACTCAGCAATAAAAGAGAATAAAATCATGGCATTTGCAGGTAAATGGATGGAGTTGGAGAAGATAATACTAAGTGAAGTTAGCCAATCCCAAACAACCAAATACTGAATATTTTCTCTGATATAAGGAGGCTGACTCTTAGTGGGGTAGGGAGAGGGAGCATGGGAGGAATAGAGGAACTCTAGATAGGGCAGAGGGGTGGGAGGGGAAGGGAGGAAGCATGGGGTTAGCAATGACGGTGGAATATGATGGACATTATTATCCAAAGCACATGTATGAAGACATGAATTGGTGTTAATATACTTTGTATACAACCAGAGAGATGAAAAATTGTGCTCTATATGTGTAATAAGAATTGTAATGCATTCTACTGTCATGAATAATTAAAACAATTAATTTAAAAAAATTGGAAGTTTTCACCATAAACAAATGATGAATATTTGAGGAGATAATAAGTTAGCCCAATTGAAACATCATTTAATATATAATATGTACATGTATTGAAACATCTCATGGTATCCCAGTAACATGTACAGGTTCTGTTTTCACGGGTAACTTAAAATTAAACATACAAATTAAGATAAAGTTCTCAAAGAATACAGTGTATTAAAATACTTTGTACAGAATGCACAATGTGTAATTAAGTAGACCTGTGTAAGCATTAAAGAGGCAGAAAAGCTTTCCATGCTCACTTTTGCTCCATCTGTCTCTCAAATTTAGATGATAAATATAGATAATAGTTGGACACACACACTCCTCCTCAATGGGGAACAGGTTTATGGAATGCAAGAAGGCTAAAGGAGGAGGTCAGAAGAGCAATGAGAAGGCAAAGACATTGAATAGATTAATCCTTGAAATGCACCTGAAAAGTTGATAAGGTTTGAAGCTCTGAGATCTGTGGAATTCATGGTGTAGACCCCAGTCTGAGTCAGAAGGCTGAATCCCAGGCATACCGAGGGCAGAAGTTTGATGCCCCACTTCAAGCTCTGAGCTAGTGAGTGACCAGGTGGATTCAGCTTCCTCTGCTTTTTACTTTACTCAGGTTCTTACTGGCTTGGTTGATGCCCACCAGTCCTCTAATCCACACTCTCATGACTTCTGGAAAACTCTCTAGACACACCCAGAAATGATATTTGGCTACATATCCATACATCCTTGGACACAGCCAAGTCCACATGAAGATTAATCGTCAAACTGCATAGGTATGACTTCATTTAAGTCTCAAAGTTATGCTGCAATATGATTCTATTGCTCCCCTTGTTTGGCCTCCTCTATCTAATAAATAAAGACTGCAATCCCCTGTCATTTCTGCCTCACTGTAAAAGCTCCTTCTTTCTGCAAGGAGGGCACAAATAACAATGACTTGTTAGCAGAATAGCATTTCTATCGCTAAACTACTGAGAACTAAATCTTGTCTTTAATGCAAGCTTTCCAGTTTTTTTTTTTAATTTAGAAATGTTAGAAATTTTCAAAATATTTCTCTCTTCACGACATCTATATTTCATAATGATTAAGGTAGCTTAACTAATATCAGCAAGGCTGCAGTAGGTGATTTAAAATAACTGAGGACATGGTTAGTAGTGTGCATTGACAGCGAGTCCAGACGATGGGGTGTTGCTCCCGTATTCCATAAATTCAGCAAGAAAACTCAATTATGGTCCCTTTTCTCATAGAGCACCCCGCCTCCTCTTGCATAAAAGCAAGAGACTCTAGGGAATCTTATACATTAATATCCATATCAGTGAGGGGAATAAGAGCCATATGGACAGCAGCATACAAAACTGGGGCCATCTGAAAGATTCATGGGTCTTCCCTGTCAACCGAAAACATGCAACCTATTTTCCTTCATGCTGAGAATGAGAGGACGCAGTGGAGGTATTACTGTATGTGTCACTAAATAACTTGTCCCATGATGTGGTGTCTGGGGATGTGACAGGGTGTCATATTTCAAAATGAAATTAAAACAAGATAAAAACATAAATGAAGGAAAAGGACCCTTTTATCTATTGTGAAATTTGACGAACTGGGGTTTTATCCCCAGACAGCTTTATAAATCAACTTGGTGAATTCGACTTTATTCGTATCAGAAATAGTATTTGGCTTAAATTTTCAGTCCTGCCTTAATTCCTACCAGGTTTTTCTGTACTCCTGCCAAGGAGTTGTGTGTTGGAGCAGCAAGTGACAAGTGACTGAACCTCTCTCCCTCCCTTTTTCTGGCCTCAGTATTTCCATTAAAATAGTGGGACTAATTAAAGAGAGAAAAACAAAACAAAACAAAAAAATCCACTATTTTCTGCCACCTATCTTGTTTGACTTTTAACTTTATCTTTTAGGGTAATAACACTTAGAAAAAAAAAGAAAGCATTATAAAATTTATCTCAATAATTTAATAGAGGTTTTCCATTTTAATGAAGCAAAGCTCCCTGAAATGAAGTATTCCAGTCATTTCTCACAATGGTTTTCTAATGTCACTAATTCCCTTTCACTGTAATGGGATTGTGTGTCATTGACATTCTCATGAGATTTTTATAATATAAATCCATAGACATGATGTTTGAACGTCAAATAAAATAAGCCAGCTAGTCTGTGGAGATATATGTCAATGATGCAAATGTTTCTACCTGTAGATGTAGCAATGTGTCAAGATGATGGCAAATAATATCAGGGGATTTCTGTGGATACTATTTTCTGAAGGAAAAAAAAAAGTGCAAGAAAAAAAAAGGATGTCAATGCAATTCTACCGTGACAAGGATCAGATTACAGCAGCTAGATAAAAGAAAGATGGCCCGTGTTTATGATCATCTGGGTGATTTTTTTCTCTATTTGGGAAATTGATATTTTTGTATGCCCCATTGTAAAGTACCCATTAGTACGTGTTAGGAGTATTTCTGGTCTTATGGCCCAAGTCAAGAGAAAGGAGGCTACATGGGATTTTAACATCAGGAGAGCACATATCATTTTACATTGTGCTTTGTCTGAATTTGATTACTACTTTTTGAATTTATTATTAATATCTTAGGCCTTTGTGCCTGGTTTAGGAGTCTTTCGACTTTGTCAAAATCTGCATTTGTCATGGTCAAAGGAGTTCATAAAACTTCCAGAATATGATTTTTAAAAATGAAATGTGACCTTAATTAGATAAATGAAAGAAAGGAAAAGGACTCATTGATGATTTATCTAATTCTTTACATATATTCAAGATAATGCCCCCAAAGAGAGAAATTTGACCATATTGGGCAAAGCAATTTATTATAAAGATATTTTTGGTGTCACTTATTTAAGTTTCTGTGCATGAGTCGAGTCTAAAATAAAATATTGAAATTCTTGATTCTGAATTATTTGAGCTATTCAGTCACTGCAGCTGGACAACGGGGCATGAAGAACTTTCCAGCAATGGAGTTGGAAAGATGGGAACAAGGCCAACAGAGCCCATCCTGGACACCACTTGCCGAAGTCATCAAAATAGCATCAGAGTCCCCCAGGAAGGAGCTTACACACACGCGCACGCATACACACACACACACACACACACACACACACCCTTCAAAGAGCTCAGAGTACTATCAAGTATGTTTTATCATAATTTTTGTATAAAAGAGAAAAGGTCAAGGTTTATTCTATTTTGTTTGGAGAAATGGACACAACTCACAGTTCATTATGATAATCTATCTATGTCTAAAATGTCCCAGTGTTCTCTTCTTTCAGGATATTTCAAATGTGCAGCTGAAATCAGGCCACTTTTCTATAATATGTGTCATTATTTTTACTCAGCAATTATTATGCTCTGTGTACTTTTTTTCTTGCAATAGCATTTTTTTTAAATGAGGTCATGAACTCTAATTTTTGAATATGAAATCTGAAATTTGGAAACAGTAATAAAATGCCCAAATTAAGCAGTAAAACGAGATTGTTTTCAAGGTATAAATCAAGTCACTGTGGAGCTCCAAGGACTGGACACATCAAGGAAGTTCATTCAGCTTTATGTCCACCCACCCTTCCTTCCTCCATCCACCTTTCCTTCCATCCATCCACCAGAAAACAAACTTACTAGTGAGAAAAAAAAGTTATTTAATCTTCCATTATCTTTGTCTAGAGAATGAAAAAAACAACAACTGGGATTCCTGTCTTGTTTCTACCACTCAGTTAACTGTGCAATGTATTATGGTCAAAGATTAAGCATAACAAGAAGTGTTGAATCTTTTGTACAAATTTTATATTTAACAGTTAACCAACACACTACATTCATTTACAGGTAACTGTTAGATTTAGCATACGAGGCCATGTCTTTTTCTATCTCATATTACCCTTAAGTTTCTATTATCTTCAACAGATGAATATGCCTGGATATTATATATTTGCAAGTGGAAATTCTTTTCTAATAAAAAATACGTCAAACTACTAAGATTGGCACATTGCCTTATTGTAGGGCTAGTTGAATCATTGTTTAGAATAAAATTATGTTTATTCTGATTTTCAACATTTTCTGATGCATGAAAAAGACTTTTTTAAACTAAATAACTGCATAATTATAAGAAAAATACTTGTTCTGAAAAAATGATTTTGCCATGTTTAAAATACATTCTGTTGCCCATAGACTTAAATTAACAGGGATGATGCTGAAAGCACAGATATTTATGTAGAAATGGGAGATTCCATAAGCACTTTTATTTGATATAATGGTCCCCTATAGGATTTTATGAAGGCTTATAAAAAAAAGAAAGCATACATGAATGAAGAGTATATGTAAGAATTATGTTTGTGAGGAATTGAGTGAAATTGTATATTCATGTTTGGTTTGCACAACTTCAAAGAAAATAAAAGATACTGCCTCCTCATGACTCCATATGATCCTACCAAGCAGGCCTCTAGGAAGGATTTAAAATGTCAAAAATCTATCAAATACTTGCCTATACTTCCTTTATATATGATAAAACATTATTTCCTGGTTGAAATGATGATTCTTTTAATTCTATTTATTTTTGGCCCACTGCAGAGTTTTACACCAGTTATTTCTTGAATGGCATCCCTTTATGAATCTCTCAGCACTTCTAGGGAGTACCAGTAACTGTCTCCTCACCTATACATTTCCTACTCAAAGTTTTTATTCATATTCCTATCCTTATCTACACTTCTGATCTTCAGAAAAATACTCTTCAGCAAATACCACTAACCAACCCCACCTCTTTCTTTTGTTTCTTGGAATCCAATAGCCTCAGCCCTCTCCAGAGGCTCCCTGGTGGCTTCTGGATTCGCTGTGGGGTCATCTTCACACTTGTCTCCTCTAATGTGTCCACCCCCTTTGGTAAGGACATGCAGTCTGCTTTAGCCTGTTCCAGAACCAGCATTGAGTATAAAATGAAAACACAGACCCATTGTTAAAGAACCTTTAGTGATTTCAAGATGGTGGCAGCAGAGGCCTGGGGTTGTAGCTCAGTGGCAAAGCACTTGCCTAGCATGTGTGAGGCACTGGGTTCAATCCTTAGTACCACATAAAAAATAAATGAAGGCATGTTGTCCATCCAAACTACAAAAAAAAAAAAAAAGGAAAAGAAAAGAAAAGAAAAAGAAAAAAAGATGGTGGCAGTAGAGCATTAGGACAAGTGCAAGGCCCCTCTGTATACAGGGTCTTGTGTATAGGCCAGCTGCCTTGAAACTGTTTCTAGCCATGTCCTTCATTTTTATGTTCCAGAACTTTCTTTGTGTTTTGAAAACATCCTTACTTTATATATTTCATCCCCACATCCTGATTCCTCTTTTCTTCTCTACAAGATGGTTTCAGAGGCTGAAGCTGTTGAGAATTTTACCTCTTTTTTTTTCTATTTCTTGAAAGGAAAGTCGGGAAGGAAAAATTCTTCTGAATTTTTCTTAGAACATTTTTAGCATAAAGCATCACACAAGACATTCTTGGTATTAAATCTGCATTTGGTAATTAAGGTAGTATAATTATACTATCAAATATTATAATGCAACTTAGTTTTGTTGGCATAATGAGTGCCTGCGTACTTAATGTATGTATCTGTGTTAGTCAACTTTCTCTCACTGTGACAAAAAAAAAAAAAAACAACTTATAAGTAAGAAAGGTTTATTTTGGCTCACAGTTTCAGGGGTTTCAGTCTATGATGGTTGGCCCTGTTGTTTTGGGCTAGGGTGGCAAAGCACTTCCTGGTAGGAACACACTTCAGAGAAGTTCTGCTCAGACCGTGGTAGCTGGAAAAGAAAGTGATGGAAAGGGAATGTTGGGGAATCCAATATCTCTCTAGTGACCTAACCCCCTTCACCCATCCCCCATACTGAAGTTTCCACACCCTCCCCCACCATGTGACAAGCTGAGGACCAATCTTCTCATTACAAGGGCCTTTGGGGGGATGTTCCAGATTCAGATTATGATAACATCTTTTCAGTGTTTGGTTAGACACATGTGAAAGCAGTTCATTTGACAGAAGTGTCTATGGCATGGAATGGCAGAAGTTCTAGAGTCAATTTTTAAAAATCAGAGTGCTAAAATATTAGCGTGTGTTATCACCATTTAAAGAACACTTTCTTTGTTTCTGTGTGCCTGTTTTGAGGGTCAAAGAGTTCACAGCCTGCTCTTCCTGCGACTAGTTTGTGCCCTGGATCTTCTGAGACCCACCTTCTTCACTGTCTTCTTTCCATCCAGCACCCCATTCTTTCTCAGTTTCACATTTCTGTTTCTAAGGTAACAGTGATTAATCTGACAACCCATCAGAAGACCAGGAGATACCAAATCATCTGTTCTTGTTTTGCCCACGAAATAAATTGCAATTGTTTCTCATTGTTTTTCTGAGTCTGTAGATCACATCATGACTTTGAATGAATTTTCTGCCTCTGTCAAAGAATGCTTGGAGTAAAATTATGAATTTAATTTTAGTTGAAAATAAAGGTGTGGTGACTGCAGTGGTAGGTATGAGGACACATTTCAGACATTTCTCCAAAGTGAAGTTTTTTACGTCACAGGCGAATTCCTCTGTGGTTCAGGTCAATACTGGATTTGCCAGAGTTGGCAACATGGAATATTAAAAATCTAGGAATTCTTCACCCTGTCTTATATTCAAGGAGGATGTCAGTGTATGCTTCTTCTAGCACTGACAACAGTAATTCAGTCTGTATTTCCACTTAAAATGGGTTTTAGATCATGTTTCTTCACTCAAATTTTTAGTTCTTGCCAATGCTTATGTTATCTTTTTTCATTTTTAAATTTGTTTTAATTAGTTATATATGACAGTAGAATGCATTTATGCATTTTGATATAACATACTTACGTATGGGGTATAATTTCTCATTTTTCTGATTGTTCATGCTGCAGAAATTACATCAGTTATGTAGTCATATATATACATAAGATAATAATGTCTGTTTCATTCTACTATCCTTCCTATCCCCATATCCCCTCCCCTTCACTCTCCTCTACCCAATCTAAAGTAACTCTATTCTTCCCTAGAGCCCCCCACACCTTATTGTGTATTAGCATCTGCATATCAGAGAAAACATTTGGCCTTTGGTTTGGGGGGATTGGCTTATTTCACTTACCAACTCCATGAGTTTACCCACAAATGCCATAATTTTATTGTTATTTAAAGCTGAGTAATATTCCATTGGGGGGGGGGAAATATATATATATCACATTTTCTTTATCCATTCATCTATTGAAGGGCACCTAGGTTGGTTCCATAGTTTAGCTATTGTGAATTGTGCTGCTATAAACATTGATGTGGCTGCATCACTGTAGTACGCTGATTTTAAGTCCTTTGGGTATAAACTGAGGAGTGAGATAGCTGGGTCAAATGGTGGTTCAATTATCTTTTCTTGAATGAAAACAGACCTGATTTAAACTGAGTAATACTTTAGCTAAAAAACAAAAGACTTATATACTGTTAGAAAAGCAAAATATGAGAAATTGGTGTAGAAAGTAATGATGTGTTGAAGCTGGGCGATGTGGCCCATGTATGTAATCCCAGGGGCTTGGCAGACTGAGGCAGGAGGACTGCAAGTTCAAAGCCAGCCTCAGAAAAAGTGAGGCACTAAGTAACTTAGTGAGATGCTGTCTCTAAATGAAATACAAAAATGGGCTGGGGATGTGGCTCAGCGTCCAAGTGCCCCTGTGTTCAATCCATGGGAGAAAAAAAAAGAAGAAGAAGAAGAAGAAAAGAAAGAAAGAAATGATGTGTTGGGATCTAAAAATAAAGTAGTAAAACAATTTATTAAAAGTTAAAATGTACTTAGTAAGTAACCACACCACATTTGGTAGATAAATATAGACATTAACTATTAGTTTGGGCTCCTGATACTTCATCTTTTTTTTCTTTTAAATATATACATTTTTAGTTGTAGATGGACACAATATCTTTATTTTATTTATTTTTATGTGGTGCTGAGGATCGAACCCAGTGCCTCATGCATGCAAGGCAAGCGCTCTACCACAGCTACAACCCTAGCCCCTGATATTTCATCTTTATATCATTAATTTCATTTTACATATATTGGCCTCACTTTTGGTAACACTATTAAACATAGGATATTTTTAAATAGTATTATTATTATACTAAAAGTAGTTTTATAACATAAACCCTTATTCATCACAAGTAATATACTCTATCTTATTGTACATTACCAATTACAGTTATCTGTTGCACTTTTTATTGCATTTTTATGAGTGTCTTTGTCTTCTATTTCTCTAGCTATTCTAGAGCATCCTTGTATGCCTCCCACATAGAATGTTTTTCCAATAATTCAAATGCCATCTGAATATTTTAGGTGAAAATATACATTTTTGCGTATGTGTTTATGTGACTGAATTTTAACAGTTGCCTCCTTTCATTTGTTACATTGTCATTTATGAACAAATTTAATGTTATTAATACTCCAACATATTTGGGGGAGGAAGTTAAGTTATTATCAGATAAATATTTTTGTTTTGGAAAAATATAATGCATTCAAAAAAATCATAAGATACATGAATACTAAGGTCAATACTTCAGCATAGCAAATTCCATATACAAAGAATAATGAATTTAAAAGTATATTAAGTTTTACTTCATGTGTGTATAATATCTCAAAATACACTCTGCTGAGCAGCATACTACAGGGACACAGCCACATCAATGTTTATAGGAGCACAATTCACAATAGCTAAACTGTGGAAACAACCTAGATGCAATTAGGTAGATGAATGGATAAAGAAAATGTGATATATATATATATATATATATATATATATATATATATATACACAATGAAATATTATTCACCATTAAAAGAGAATAAAGACATGGATGAATTCTAGATGGGGCAGAGGTGTGGGAGGGGACGGGCGGGGGCAGGGGATTAGCAAGGATGATGGAATGTGATGGACATCATTATCCAAAGTACATGTATGAAGACATGAATTGGTGTCAACATACTTTATATACAACCAGAGATATGAAAAGTTGTGCTGTATATCTGTAACAAATATTGTAATGCATTCTGCTGTCATTTATTTTTTAAAGAATCAATTTTAAAAAGAGAGAATAAAATCATGGTATTTTCAGGTAAATGGATGAAGCTGAAGAATATAATGCTAAGTGAAATTAGCCATTTTTAAAAGAAAAAAAAAAAACATTTCTCTGATTTAAGGATGCTGATCCATAATATGCTTGGGGTGGAGGATGGGAGGATTAAATGAACTCTAGATAGCGCAAAGAGGAAACGGGGAGGGAAGGAAAGTGAGGGGGCATACGAGAAGGAAAGATGGCGGAATTCCATGGTCATTATTACCCTAAGTACATGTAAAAAGACACGAAAGATATGACTCTACTTTGTGTACAACCAGAGATATGAAAAATTGGGCTCTATATGTGTAATTTGAATTGTAATGCGTTCTGTTGTCATGTATAGCAAAGCACATTTTTTAAAAAAGCCAATAAAAATAAAAATAACAAATAAGAAAATAAAAACATATTTTTAAATGTCTATTAGTAGGTGAGCAAAGAGCTCTATCTACATAACAAATAACTAGAATAAGTTAATTAATGCATCTGAACTTAGTTTTAAACTTCCCAAACTGAATATCTATCTAGAAACACTTATTCATAGAATAAAGCAAGTCACATTTTTCGTAGATTGTTTTTTGTGAATCATGCATAGAATATGTTTAGAACTCAACTGAGACAGATACTTTGTCTGAAGATAGCTGTAAAATTTCCAAATAAAAATGTTTGACTTACATTTATTTTGATTGATGCATGATGTTTGAGTGTTTTGTTAGTAGCTCAACTGGAACGAGTATGTATGGTTGGCTCAACTAAGAATCAAACAAATTTTTTCAGATGTTTTGTAACTCCTTAGTCAAGTGGTATTACTAAAAAAAAATGAATTAGCTGAAATTTAAATTGTCTTCAAAAGAAACACCATCAGCCTCTGTATCCCTGAGTCTGGCATCTATAGATTCAACCAACCACTGATGGAAAATAATTGGGAAAAACAAAGAAAAAAAAAGGTGGGGAGGGAGGGAGAGAGGAGAGAAGAAAAACATGTGGAGTCTACTGAATGTGGACAGACATTATTTTTCTTGACATTATTACCTAAACAATACAATATGGCGACTATTGCATAGCATTTCTATTGTATCAGGTATTGTAAGTCATCTACAGATGGTTTAAATTATAGTACATTGGAGGGTGTGCTTAAGCTATTTGCAAATCCCACCCATTTTTACATACAGGACTGAGTATCTGTGGGATTGGTGAGGGATGATATACTAGACCAATGCCCACTGAATATGGAGGAATGACTGTGATTGAACTATTATTCCCAAGATTTAAGATGATTTCATCTTTTGGTGAGAAAACCTTAGCATTCATAATCATTTTCCTGTAATATAACTTGTTATAGATGATACACCATATAATTAATTTGAAGTGCCTTTGGTGATTCAAAACAAATTTTACAAAGTTTTTAAATGACTGTTTTCATTTTGCTTTAAATGTTTTAATAAATCACTGTTCTTAAAGGAAACCACATGGTCTAAGATGTTGATAAGGAAAATTAAACTGAAAGATCTCAAAAAAGCAACTTACATTTAAAGATTGAATAAAGATGGGGTTTGTGGTTATAATTTATTGAATAAGCCTATAAATAACACTAGAAAAAAAAATCCAGTTACTTATAAAACTATTTCTTCACATTAAGTGCCATAATATATATTTTTTGGATGATTCGGCTAAGAGGTGGTAAGATATTTGTAATTACAGATCATCAGGATAAAGTAGGGACACTGTGGTTTAATCATGTTATTTATTTTTTGAAATGTGTTTAATGGAAAGAATGAATAACTGCTTTGCTTCAAAATTAAATTCTACCGCCTTGAGTGAGAGCTTTGAGTATTAGCATAACATTCTATTTATGAGAGTTATGCAGTGGTTTTTGTCATTTTTTACATTAGAGTGCAGGGAATGGGACTGATTTATTATTGCATTTTTAAAGGGCAATGCTCTGCAGAAACCAGAGACTGGAGGAAGCTAAAAATCATGTTTGTCAAAAACTCGGACTTGACATGGTTTATGATCACTGACTATTTGCTCTATTTATAGGGCTGTATTTAAAAGTAAGCTAATCCAGAAAAATCAAATATGATTGATGCTTGCCTGTTTATTATTGTGCAATGTTTCTTTTTTTCTTTTGGGGGGTTTTAAGATGGTTATAAGATATGAGATATATTAAGTTATGTGGAAGTTGAAGAATGCACCGTGCTTCTCCATTTTCATTATGTTGAAGAGAATTATTTTCTGAACACTCAGCTTGGGTCCTATCAGCATTCACTACAATCAAAGTCATTTAAAAATATCAAATGAATTATGAATACCCTCTTCAGCCATGCAAGCATGATGTTAAATGGTTGTGTGAGGATTTGAATGCCGTGGTCTTGTATAGAAGGTAATTATCACCAATGTGAAAAACCTTCCTGCTTATCAATCACAAGGGCTTGAGAACTTGAAACTTTTATAAGTAAGATTATTACTCAGTAAAACAACAGGAAATATAACCTAACCAATGACTTATTTAACTAAATATCTAAAAATGTAGGGTGTGAACCTGTTATTTTTCAAAATCTTAAGTATACAAAAATATTTGTGGTCTGGATTAAAATCGATTTGTTAATTCCACATTTTAGACTCTGTTATGGTTTGGATAGAGGTCCCTTAAAGGTTCACGTGTTGAAGGATTCAGATGATAGTGCTATTGGGAGTGGGTGGAATCCTTAGGAGGCGTGGCCTATTGGAAGCTACGTCATTGGGCGGGGAGGGGTGCCCTGGAAAGGGATATGGGCATCTGAGTCCTTTTTTTGCTGTCTCTCTGCTCTGCAGTTGTCATGGGGTGAGCAGTTTTGCTCCCAAACTTGTACCCCATCATGACATCTGTCTCACCACAGGCCTAAAGTTTTAGAGACAAGTAAATAAAGACTAAAACCCGTGAAAGGGGGAATCCAAAGAAAATCCTATCATCTTATAAGTTGATTAAATCAGTTGTTTGATCACAGGGATGGGAAGATATTTGTAATTAGAGATCATTGAAAATAGGTAGGAACAACACCCATATTCACTTCTGCTTTTAAATAAATGCTTATCAGTAAATGTTCAGTTCTGATTGAAAGTTTTAATGTAAACAATAATACAACATTATTTTGATATATACTTTCAAATAAATCATGTGTCTTTGATATTCCATACAACACAATGTAATTATCTGAGATGTGGTCAGAGCAAGAATACATAGCATGTTACTCAAATTTTAAGCCATTCGGTGAGGAGACAGTAGAATCATTTTATTAAAGGGCAGTAGTCCAGATCCAGCAAATTCAGCCTTTGGGAGAAATATGATATAGATGTGAAGGTCTGATTTGCTGCACACACCCAGTTAGCTGACTGAACCAGCTATCATTAATTGTACAAGGGGAGTTGCCATTTTATAAGAATTTTTCGCCCTCATTTGGATGGAGAATGAAACTAAGCCAAGACACACTTTCTAATCCATAGTTACCTTAGGTGACAAACTCTACCCTGGGAAAAAATGATTTTGTGTTTACTATGTGACAATTCAAGTGGTTAGTGTTTCTAGACTTCAAAACACAACAGGACTAAGAGTGAAAAACTTTGAATTAGTAAAGCTTAATCTATAATTACTACTTTCACCAGGCGAGGAAAATATTTTTTTTTGCAACTGACCTGAATAATAGAGGGGGGTGGAGGGAATGAAGCCTATTTATTTGAGACACCCTGTGAAAATCATGAAACACAAAGGGGAAAAGGCAGCTTCATTGAGAATAAAATATTCATGTTGATAACTTACATAAAACAAAAGATGGAGTGTTTTCTGCAGGGAAATTACTTTCTTTGATGAGCTCCATTTATGCATGATGGAGTTTTAAATTTTTGAAAACCCCCTTGGTTATTTTTTCTTCCTTTCAGTTCTGGTGGTTTTAATTTCAGACATAAACAGATGTAAAATTTTCTCGCTAAAAGCTTCTTACTCTGTTTAAAGTCGAATTTATGACATGGGGAAAGAACAGAATGCCTTCCTACAATGACAGTGATTAGGAAATCAATAGTTAAGGCATCCGCCTTGTGAATTTCACGGTGAGCCGTGGCTCCATTAGTTTTGAAACTGCCCAATGATAAAATATATCTTCATTTACTTTGTTCATTTTTAACATTGTTTTGATTGAAGCATATTCTTGAGGGATGCTGAGTGTTACGTCTGCTAACTAGCAGCTTGAGTTTGGAAGCAATTTCATTCGAGTGAAATCTACTATATAATGAGTTTGCTTGAGTGGCTGCAAGCTGCATGTGAAGGCTCAAATATTTACTTCTCTAGAATGGAAAGCTATTGCTATTACCTGGTGATTTAATATGGGAGTCATTTTAGAAGCTGCACTGGCAAGCTTCATATACTGCCTGTAACCCTAAACAAAAGAGAAGGGAAAATAGAAAGCACCTCACCTCTAGAGACTTGGGTTCCAATGGCAGAATATCAGAGTTGAAGGGAAAATAAATGTGTTGATATTAGCATGTAAACTTGTCTGGTTGTGCATTACAGTCTCCATGGCATCTGACACTGCTTGAAGGGGATTTCAAAGAGCGAGGATAAGAATGGGCCAGAGAATGAATGTTTACAAGTTGATGTACATCAGCAAGGCTTCCACAGTGTGGGTTTGCACAAAACTGTCTGATCCATTAAGAGCAAACCTTTAGGGGAATGTACTTAGCAAAATATCTACAAACAAAGCTCTACAGAATTGCCAAGTGTGGTAAATAGATACCTGTGCTGGCAGAATGTCTGTCACACTGGAGGGATTAAGAATTTGCTGCCTACATTGAAACAGGTTGTAAACCTCCCTGGTGGCCCAATTCTGCTCTCCTGGACAGCAAAAATCCAGCTCACAGAATCAGGCTGATGTTTTCACTCCTTATGATCTAACAGAACCTATTGACTACAACACATTCTCAAAACTCAGGAAATGTTACACATATAAATAAATACAAGCTTTCAACTGAGTGCATGCATATTATGTCTATACACACGTATTTGAAAATTGTAGATAATTTTGAAATACATAGAATCATAAAAAATACTGTTGAGAACATCAGCTTTCAAAATGTCTCTGATTTTGTTTTATTTAAGAGAGAGGTTTTGTCAAGCTGGTTTACATTTGACAAATATTGATTGTTACTCCCTGGTGATTCAAAGACAAATGTAGCCATTTAGACCCATGAGAAGCACACCATGGGCTAAAGTAGACAGAGAAGTCAATCAACACTCTTGAAGTGATCTGTCTAAAGTTAGTGCAAATTGTTACTGTGTGTATTTTGTTATGTCTAAGAAGTAGAGCTAGTTTAATAGATGGTGAGATTCGGTTCAATTCTGAGAAGTAAATCAGTGGAGGCTGTGATGGGGGTGTATGGATTGAAAAGACACTGGAATGTGAGAAAACTTGCAGCTTAAAGATGAGAGGGCATAGAAATAGTTTCGTGTTTGTGTCATAAGTCAGTTGACACAGAGAAGCTTGCAAGCTGGAGCTGGGGTTGGGCCCAGACTCTGTTCAACCACTGGTTGGTTGGCCTTTCCAATCAGTTAGCTTCTGAATCTCATTGTTCATCAGGAAAATGTGTTTGATGATACCTTACCTTCTGAGTTTCTGTGCTGTGTGTTTCCAACCTGGTACAGAGTGGGGATTCAATAAATAGTATTTGAAGAGGATTTGATCATCAACACTGGCCTTAACCAGAGGTTTCCACAATGGAATTACTTTAGGTAACTTAAAAAATACTGACATCTTCCTCTCACCCTTGAAGAGTCTGACTTAACTGAACACTGTATCGTCTGGATATTCGATTAAAGAGAACAGGAAAATGTGGGCCATGATAAGGGTCAGTCATGAAAAAGGGGAAAAAAATGGAAAAATGTGATCCTCTCCAGGGAAGGGCATTCTGAGTCTGTGAATACACTAGGGAACAGATTCCATTCATCCTGAAAACAGAAATAAGGGTTTTCATCTGTTTCAAAGTAGTTGACTTTTGTGGGCTAAAGAGCAAAGGTAGGATTTCTGCATTCTGCAAGCCGCTTCTCAGTTGGAGCACAATAATTATGGGGGAAAATATGGCAAGTTTTAATTCCTTGGAATGGCATAGAAGAAGCATGAAAGATGGGGTGAGGGAAGGAATCTAATTTTGAGGACAAAGTTTCTTAGAGCTTTTAAAAGTACCACAGTTCAGTCTATCTAATTAATATGCATCTCAAAAGAGACCAAAGCCCTGCTTTGAAGATGTGAAATGCAGCAGAAGCAATTGTGCTTCAGCTTTTAACCACAGGTTTGATGACTGGTGATGATATTTTTAACTACTACATGTTAGGAGAAAAAGAAATAGGCTGAATGACAGCAGAGAGAGTTTAAATAGAGACCACACAGAGTGATGAGTTCCATTTAAGTCTTAAAACAATTTACTCTTTTATCCCCTGTACTATCATAAATTAAACTCTGGTATTCTCTCTTGGCGCTCAGGAAAGAAATTTTGTAGTGGAAACATCTTGTCTGATATTGAACATCAAAGAAAAGAAAAGGCGAAATTCCTTTCAATAGATTAAGATTCTTAAGGTCTAGAGTTTACATTTCTACACAAGTAACAACTGTGCTGTTAGCTTGGTCCCATAAATAAAATATAAAATATTTCACTTCTATGATTGATACTGAAAACTTTTAGAAAAGTGAATTATTTTACCCCTGCATTGTTTTTCCCATGAAAATAAGTCAGGCTAATTGGAAAATAATTAAGCACATTTATTTCCTCCCAACTGAAGTCTTGTAATACTACAGAAATATTTCCCTGTGAAATCTGATTGCTTAAATATTTCCTATCTAAAATCATCCTCACTACTTTGAGCTATTCTTGGGGTGGAAATACATGAAGTTGCATCACCTTCAAGAGAGATTTTATGAAAGATCTTCTTTAATTCAGTGCCAAGCTAAGTAGCAACAATAAATTGTTCCCGTTCTAAGGAAAGCTCAGGACTTTGCTCTGGGGCCCAACCAGCCCTCTGCTGAGGCTCTAGGGAAGAGTTTGCTTTGCCACCATCAGGGTCCCTATTCTCTACCTGCTCCCTTCAGTCTTCCTCGTGCATCTTCTTCCTCTACTTGATCTTTATCTCCCAGAGTTTCCAAATCTTACTCCTAAATCATCATTTCCTATGCAATTTCATTCATCTTTATGACTTTAATTACTATCTGATAGCTTCAGGCCAGAGAATATTCTTCTCTGTTCTAAATGATATATTGGAAAACTATGGCCCACAGGCCAAATACAACCCTCTGCCTGTTTTTTTTTTTTTTTTTCAGGATATAAGATGCTTTTTACATATTTAAATGGTTAGAAAAAATCCAAAGAGGAATTTTTCATGACACATGAAAATTATATAAATTTCAAATTACCATGTCTATGAATGAATTTTTATTGGAATCCAGGCAAGCTCATTTGTTTAGATATGGTCTGTGGCTGCTTTCATGTTCCAAAAGTAGTGTCAAGTATTTGCAGTTGACTGCGTGGCTCATAGGCCAAAACCATTTACTATCTGGCCCTTTCTGGAGGAAGATTGCCAGTCTCTCCTGTTCTGGGCCAGCTGACATTTGATATTTTCTCTTGAGCATTTTATTTATCTTAAAATGTTTAAAAGAAAACTTGTATTCAGTTGCATTTCGTGCAATAAAAGAACTGTTTCTTTCCTACTCTTGTTTACCATAGAATATGAAGCCTCTCTCTACTTTGTTACTCAAAGAAACAACTGAGTCATCCTCAGTTACCTTTTATTGTATATATTTATGGTGTGTGTGTATGTGTGTGTGTGTGTGTGTGTGTGTGTGTGTGCAGGAATAAATAAATCAAATAAACATACCCATCACTTCAGATCTTAATTTTTTTTGTGGAGGGGACATTTAAAATCTACCTCTGAGAAGCGCTTTTCAAGAACCGAGTCCATTATTAACTGCGGCCTTAATGCTGTAACAATACATCTCCAGAACGGATTCCTCCTAACTGAAACTTTGTGGCCTTTGGCCAACATGTTCCCCTTCCTCTTCCGGAAGCTTTGAGAATCACCATTCTACTCTGCCTGTGTAAGTTTGGTCTTTTTAGACTTCGTATGTGAGATTATGTAGTATCTCTGGGCCTGGTTTATTTCACTTAGTATAAAAATCTCAGCTTCATTTTGTAGCAAATGAAACAATGTTGTTCTTTATCAGGATGAATAATATTGCATTGCCTGTGTAAGTATTTATATATTTAGATATATAAATATTTACACACATTTATATATTGTATATGAATACTATATACTGGACTCTCAAATAAATAAACACTCTATGTACTACCATATATGGTACATATGAATAGCACATTTACATACACTATATTACCAGGCTTATTTATCAGTTATTGCACCCTTAGGTTTGGTTCTGCATGTTGGCTGTTGTGAATGGCACTGCAGTGAAGGTGGGCTGCAGATATCGTGTTGGCAAACTGATTTCTTTTCCTTCTAAACATGCCCAGTGGTGGGACTACTGAAAAGCATGGTGGTTCTAAGACTTCCCTTTTCTCCACATCCTCACCCATCCTCACCTTTTGTCTCTTATTTTGCTTTGTGCCTGTGCTAAGGACTGAACCCAGGGCCTCCCATATACAGAGCACATGCTGTACCACTGAGCTACATCCAGCCCTTTCATCTTTTTATAAAAGCCTTTCTAACAAGTATGAGACGATCACTCATTGCATTTCCCTGCTGTTTAGTGATGTTGACCATTTTCTCTGTACCTCTTGCTTATTTGAATGCCCTCCGTCAAGAAATGACAATTCCATGACTAAAGAAAATGTGGTATATATAAACAAAGGAATATTACCCATCCATAAAGATGTATGAAATTATGGCATTTGCTGGTAAATGGCTGGAACTGGAGGCTATCATGCTAAATAAGCCTGTCCCACAAAACCAAAGGCCAAAAGTTCCCTCTGATATACAAATACTAAACACAATGGTGGGGGTAGAAATTCATTTAATTAGACAAAGGGGAATGAAGGGAAGGGAGGGAGGATGGAAATAGGAAAGACATAATTTTTCTGTGTTCATATATAAATTCATGACCAGTGAAACTCCACATCATGTACAACCAGAAGAATGGGATCCTAATTAGAATAAGTGACACTCTATGCATGTATAATATGTCAAAATGCACTCTACTGTCATGTATGTCTAAAAAGAACAAATAAAATAAATAAATTTTAAAAAGAAAAAAAAAATGTCTATTCTACCTTTGACTCTTGTCGTCCCTCGACCGTACATTTCTGATCCCTCTATGAGATCCAATGCTTCTATTTTCTAATTACATCTCCGATAGGTCAGTCTTCCAATATTTCTGCAATCATTCTGTATCAATCACTGCTGTCCTGTGTCTGATCTACTCAAACAGCCTTCTTATCAACTTCCCCTCACATGACTCTAGGTAGGTTCCTAACCTGTGATGTTTTCTATCACTATGTTTAGTCTGTATTCTTTGTGGCAAACTAACTTATTTATTTATTGTTTTGCTGGCCAGGGGCTTGAATCCAAGAAAACTCTACGACTGTGCTACATCCAAACCCTTTCTATTTTATAAAGGGTCTCAATGAATTACTCAGGCTGGCCTCAAATGTGACCTTCCTGCCTCTGCCTTAGAGTCATTGGGACTATTGGCATGCACCACCATGTCCAGCACTGCCATGAATTTTATATAAATTTTTATGTTTAAAATCTGTGATTTACTTACTGTTTTGTCATTTATTTAAACAGATAAGCCTTTAGAAAATAGACAAGTATTTTTGTATATCAGTGTCCATTTCAAGGAAAATATGCTCATGTTATATGTTCATATAATTACACGTGCTCATTAATTGCATATATATCACATTAGCTCTAGTTTTGCATTTACAGGAGGGCAAAAGTTGCCCTGGGAAGGAGGATTTGATATGGATTTTATCTGGGTTTTACAAATTACCTCCTGATCTTCTTCTGGTGGTAGTGACTTTTTTTTTCCTATAATAAACACAATGAAACAATTCACATAACTTATTCTGATGACTCAAGGGCTAACTCAAAATGCACTAGTCACTCAGTTGATGATATTTGTCAATCATCAGTGTACTTCATTATATACAGGGAAGAACAGTCTAATTCTTTTTATGTAGAGTATAATTAGAACATTAACTGTGCTCCCTCCTTCCCCCCAAAATGGGACTAACTGTATGGGCATTGTTTTTGTGTGTTCAGAAATGGGGAGAAAACGCTGAATGGGTGAATTTTTTTTTATACATAGAACAAACATGATAACGTGGCCCCTGGATATGGCACGCAGGTCACTTGAGCACATTTGGTAAAGTAAAAGGGAAGGGGGCCAGACGGCCAGGTTTTATAGACAAATTACCTGATAGGAAAGAAGACACTAGGTTTGGCAATAAAATAGAGAACAGATAGGGACAACAGGCAGATGGAGAATCAAATAACAGCAGGAGAGGAGAGGGAGAGCTCTGTGTGTGAAGGCAGGAAGAAAAGAATGTCACTGAAGCAGAAAAAATTAAATTTAGCAGGGACTGAGGGAGACATAGAAACCACACTGCTCAGAAACTTAAGTGCTTCCCCTAGTTCTGAAGAATAATTCAGAATTCAAAAAAATGTTTTGTTTTTGTTTTTTCAGAATAGTATCACAGGACCCTTACCAGAACTGTGCAGGGACAGGGACCTGTGCCCATTTCACAGATGAGGAGGCGGAGCTGGGTGCCCAGGGTCGTGCAGCAGGTCAATGACATAAGGGAGGGAGGCGTTCAGCACACCACGTTGAGAGTGTGCTGCTAATGTCCAGAGAGGAGGAGGTGGAAACCTGCTGAGAAAAAGGAAGCATTTCAGGCAGCCATCCCCAGGTGTCTTTCCCACTCACTCACTCACACCACTACCACGCCTGCGTGAATTCCAGGAAATCACAGGTGCAGAAAGAACAGCCTGAGCAGCCTCCGTAGTATGCTTTTTAGGTGATCCTACAAACATTTTCTACCAAATGTGTCAGGAATAATTAACAGAGGGTAGACATTGTCCTAACATTCCTTTCTTTTCTTTCTTTCTTTTTATTTTATTTATTTATTTTTGGTACAGGGAATTGAACCAAGCACACTTAACCACTGAGCCACATCCCCAGGCCTTTTTTGTGTTTTATTTTGAGACAAGGTCTCACTGAGTTACTTAGAACCTCCCTAAGTTGCTGAGTCTGGCTTTGAACTTGTGATACTCCTGCCTCAGCCTCCAGAGCTGCTGGGATTACAGGCATGCACCAACACACCTGGCTGTCCTAGCATTCTTGAAGGTAATTGTCTAGTGGAAAAATAGTCTTCTCTCAAATAACAAAAATGAATACTTGAATACAAACTCAAACATGAGGTCAGAGTATACTGTGGAAGGAAAAAGGTCTCATTGGGCCTGAAGGCCAGCAGGACATGCTTGGCTTACCTGAGAGGAAAGCAAAGACTCAGACACTAAAGGTGGATTAGGAGAGGAGGATCTGAGGAGGAGAGGTGCAGCAGCCTTCCAGGAAGACACATATGAGTCAGTGAAAGAATTCAAAATGACCGGGAAAATTTCAGTCTGCTTATGTTCCTGTGCCCGGAGTCATCACCAATGCAGTATAATTCCCTCTACATTTATACTAGCTGTGTAATGAGATTGAGCCATATGATTCTGATTCAATGTTTCTTTTTTCCCAAGGGATAACTGTCAAAACACAAATTTACAACACGTTTGCTAAATGATCGTATTGGTTTTACTTTGAATCCATGAATCATGTAGCATCTCATCTAAAAGTAGGTGGCACGTTGGATATAGCAGCAGAGTTGACTTTGGTAAGGAGGAAACAGTATGCAGAGTAATAAAAAAAAATCAGATTGGTTAACATCAGATTATTACAGGTACTTTTCCTGTAAAAGTAGAGGAGACTTCCTTTTCATCCATATCATGCCAACTCAGATTGACTGACCCCTTTCCTAGGAGTTGTTATGAATCTCCTGTTTTCAGGGGGAAAAAAAATGAACAAAAAGCCCCACAAAATCCGGATTGGTGGGTATTTTTCCTGTTTCCTTGAAGTTTCAATTTGTTTTTTTTTTTTTTTTTTTTTTGCTTAGCATGAGTGACTCCATTATGGTTCAGTTCACTGAGGTCTAATGTAGATGTTCAGTCCAAAACAATGGCCTCCTATACATTTTATTTAACATGATTTAAAAATAAAATGGTGGTTGTAAAATATTGATTTCTGGTGGAAAGCGGGGGCAGTATGTAGGTAGGCATTCTTGCTAAGCTCTCAAGTAGTATTTTGCATAGAAAAGGCAGTCATGGAATAGCTTAGTTAATTCTTTGAACATACATTCATTGAAAACCAACAAAGCCAGTGTGTGGGAGCGCTCCGCTGGGTGCCTACCAAGCTTCTTATCCTCCAGTATGGGGCCACCGGAAGGGTCAGAACTGGTTAAAGGGATTCTTCTTGCCTTGAAAAACTCATAGCCAAATGTGTTTGATGTGCTTATAGTCTTCAGATTTCTGCTCTCTTTTAAACCTGGCCTCAGCTAGGTCAGAACAAAACCATTCGTAGGCCCTGTATGACAGAAATTTTTTGCATCTTCATTATGGAACATGGTGGTCATTAGCCATGTGTCACTACCCAGCACTTGCAATGCGACTAGTGCAACAGAGAATTGAATCTCGAATTTTATTTAATTTTATTTTTAATAGCTACACATGGCTAGTAGCAACAGTGAATGTAGTTCAGAGGAATTCAAGAAAAGACTTTTGGGTTCCCACTGCAATACTTTTGATACATTTGACATGAACTTTATATTTCTTGTATCTTGTGGCCTGGAAATAATTGAAAGAGATGTTTTCTTACTATAAGAGAGAACTTATCTTGTGAAAAAAATGTAGTTGTGAACAAAAGCTCATTTTCCCAACTCACAAGGGGAATAAAAACTGAACATGTTCATATCAAATAACTCACCAAAACATGTAAATAGAATTGTACAGAAAGTGATTTTTTTCTTTAGGAACAGGAACCCAAAAGAGTTAAAATAAACAACTTTCTTTGTATTTACGATTTGAGTAAGAGCTACATACAAAAAGGAAACTATAAAAATAAAAGAAATAAAATTATTTGTATAGTACATCTTCAGGAAAACTTAGTGGTCATTTAAAGAAAACAAATGGACAATTTATCTAGAGTCAGTCAATTCAGTTCTTTCCATTATATTCCATATTTAGAGTTTCTATGAGATATGGTTTCTGGATAAAATATTTATATTTTAATATGAATGCACTGCCATCAAATGTGTTCATTCAAGAGGTAGGAAAAGTATACAGTGTAAAAAGTAAAAAAAAATGATGTTTATACCACAGCCATATAATAATAATATTCAGCAATAATTATTAATATATAGTATGTAATATATAATACATACATTATATTTTTGCAAATTTTATCTTATTTATACCTTTAACATGTCTGCTGCCTATCATATGCTAGGTAATGTTCTAAATACTAGCTTATTTCATGCAATAGATAATTCTTTTAAGAAATAGCTTCCTAAGGAGAAGAAAAAAGCAGTAAGTACTATAAATAAGTAAAATGTGTTGTATATTAATCGCACCTCTTTTCTCAATGCTTTATCAATATGTGGCCACCATGTTATTACAGGGATAATTGCTACTTTTAAGGACAGAAATTTTGAAAGAGGTGAAGGTGTCCAAAGCAAAAGGAAAAAAGGGATGCCTCATTGAGGAAGTAGTTTACATTTAAATTGGCAATCAACCAGGTTTCTGAGAGCATTATTGTCAGCAAACACTTGAAGTAAATAGATGAGCAACACGTGATCAGAGAATTGCACGTTCCAAGGCATAAAGGTAGGAGCTTGTCCAGCATCCTCCAAGCATTTTTGCAATGTGGCTGGAACTGACCGATCACAAGGCAAAGGTTTTATGTTAGAATTAGCACTATTAATCTAGCTATTAACTAATCCTAGTTATAACATTCTATGCAGTGTGTATGGTGTTCCCCCCATCAAGTATTTCTTGAGTGACCTGATTAGGAGTTAGACTTCTGTCTAGTATACACAACTCCATTGCTAATAAACTACTCATTGACTTCAGATAAAATATTTGCATTCTAGGGTCTGATTATTTTTCTCTTTTCTCTCATCATGCAAGACTTACAGAAAGAGCTAAACTGGCTTTCTTCTCCAGTGCTCTTCTCAAAAGCCAAGTTCATTATGGAATATAAGAATGGATCCCTTAGTTAGAGAATGTAAAACAGATTCTTTCATACAGAACTTAGTTTTGTAAAGAATTGCTAAATATTAATTGACTTTACTATAATATTACTATTACCTGTAAATGCCTTATGAAAGAGAATATTGTACTAACTTGGTGTTTCAATGGAGGACTTCACACTCACCCAAATGGTGACAGCTATAGCCAGTGTTATCTTCTACTCCATATGTGGTAGCATTTGCTAAATACTATGGGCAATAAGCCATTGCAGCTCTGCCAACAACACATGTGGCCATTGTCAGTTACCACTTCTACTTCACTGATGAGGAAACTGAGGGAAGGAAGCAATATCCTCAAATCACAAGGCAGGCACATGTGGAGGTAGGATTCCAGTTAATTATCCATAACTCAGGAAGAAGCCACAGTGAGAATGTGACTGCACCCATAGAGGGGGAGGGAGAGAGAAGACCCTGTGGGAAAGGTAAGCCACAAGAGGTATGCTGGGAAGAGAGAGGTCTTTCCTCTGCCTCATAGGTGAGCATTGCAGGGCATACTAAGTAATTTGTGAACCTGTTTTCTATTCAGCAAATGGAGAAATCAAACTATAGAGCCATTTACTTTAACCAAGACTTGACTTTCTCATCATGAAAAAAAGTTAGAAGCCATTAAAGCCTGCTAATTTGATTTGTAGATAAACTCTTATAAAGTAAATTAAAGAAGCTGTGCAGTTGAGACTCAGAGCATTATATGTTTTCATTATATGCTTATATTAAACATAAAATTCAAAGTTTTAAAGATACTTTAGTATATAACAATAGAATATCCAAAGTATTCACTGATTTTAAGCTTAAAAGAGTATACTAAAATTAATAAGGTGTTCACTAATTCATCCTGTATTTTCTGCCTAATTTTCATTTTTTTTCTTTTTACATATACTTTAAATCTTAATCATTCAATGAAGAAAGCCTGTATTCTCAGCCCAAATCATTATGTATCTACATTGTAAACTGCATTTAAAAGTAACAGTTTTGTTTGCATAAGCAGATTAATAAGTTCCAAGTTAGATTCACAATAGTCATTTAATATCTATTACTTGATTTAGCTTAGTTTTTTTTTTTCAATTTTAAAATAAATTTATTTTTAGGGCCTCTGAGTAGGTAATTAATCTGAACTTATAACTAATTTTTCATGATTACCCAGAAGCAAAGTTTCAGTTACCTTGATTGCTGTATTTTGCCAAGCATCCTTTTTTATTCAACATTCTTTTTATTTATGAAAATGATATGATTTACCCACTATGGGTAGAAATTGTTTTCAAGTTATTTTTACATTATTAGTAATGAATTTACAATAACATGCAGCTTCCCACACTAAACCCCATGGTGATCAATTGAATGCATTTATTGGGTCACCAGCTGAGATTACAGGGTGTAATCTGTGGCTAGGGATCAGAGATTTCACTGTGTAAAATTAATTTACCCTTACAGGGATCAAAAGCTCATTAACACTCTATTCTTTCCAACTGAGCTAAAAACTTGAAGCAATTAGTATTTGAAAAATATTTTCTTTCATATTTTTTTCAGTAGGTAATCTGTTTTGGTTCCATTTTAGAAACTGATATGGTGTGTTTTTAAATTAGAAATGCATGGACCATATTTTTTGGAATTTTGTTGTTTTGGATTACTATTCCCTAATAAAAAAAATATACACCAAATTAAACATCAATAAAAAAAAGTAGTGTGTTGATGTTCATTTCATTGTACTTTCCAAATGAAATGACTAACAACTTTCAAGAGATCTAGATTATTCTTGCACAAAGGCAGCAAGAAAACATTTATAATCGTTACCACAAGAGAGTTTGCGACTGGCATTAGGGAAGACTTTGCTGTGCTCGCTACTTGAGCCTGAGGCTGTTGATTAGTTTCACAGATGTGTTAGAAACAGAGCTCCTGGCAATGTTTGCTACAGCTAGTGAATGGATGCGCAGCTTTTATATGTGCTTCATCTAGCACATGGTGCTATTCTTATCAATTATTACATACAAGTAAAACGCAAGTCTGTGTGATTATGCAATTTCTTTTAAATCCAACCATTATTCACGAAGAAAATATTCAGGAACAGCAAGAGATGATGAATGTTGGTGCAAAACAATCAAAATTTTTAGTTTTGCCTTAAAGCCCTAACATTATTTGGAAGTATGATGTATCACCAAGAGGCTTCATTATAATAGTATGTTAACAAATGATATTATGAATGGATAACCTTAAATACTACCAACCACAGATGGGGGGAGTCTTGTGTAATAAATTAGAATCTTTCATCCCTAAATATACTACCAGGTAGGTGCATTTAGTGTTAGAGAGGCACATTAACTCTTTCTGTCTGTTAATGCAACTTTGAGGACTTTAGAGGGAGGGTACAACATACAGAAAGTGAAATCAAAGCTGTTCCGAAAGGAAAGGCCACTGTCAATAGCTTAGAACATATGAATATCTTTAACATGGGCAAAAATGGTTTTGAGGAAAAGGTTAGCTATCAGTTGAGTCCATTAAAAAGCATAAAGTATAAATTTTCATCTGCTTTTAATATTTCTTTTGCTTGATGGTAGAAAATCGCAAAATTTGTGTAGGAATATAAGACACAAATTTTGTCATCATTTACTTACTTCTTTGGGTTAATTTTGTTCCACTGTGCTATTTTTAAAACTATGATATAAAGGGGAGAGGCACTATATGATACCAGTCAGCTCTGATTTACTTCTAATTTGGAAGTTTCCTCCTGTGTTCCATAGACCTACTCAGTTTTAAGGATTTAAATTAACAGCTTTGCTTGAAAAAAAAGAAAAAAAAAACTTTGGTTTTCACTAATTTCTAAATGAAATCAGATGCTTTAATTGTGAATTTGGTCACCAACTCTCAACCTTACCTAGTAGACTTGAGACTTTCACATAGTGCCTCAGTACCTTATTGCTATTACAGACATCTCCAATGCTGTGCTTCCACTCCTGGCTACTTAGAAACTGCCTAAGATGAGAACCACTGTCACATGTGATGTAAGTAGTTAATAAACACATTAAATACATTATGATATAATACTGATATAATACTTCTTTTAATTTTTGATAACTGAATGTATATATAAGTGGTTTTCCCCCCAACATATTGCTAAAAAAAAAATTAAAAAACAAAAAAGATGCTCAAGAACCCTTGCTTTAACTGCTTTTATAAAAGTATGGGCGTTTCAAGTAGATTTAAATTAAGAAAAAGAAAATCAATCAAGCTAAAAGTGTGTATAATCACAATTTTAGGCACTCACCACCATTTATTGTCCATATTTCTTTGATTAACATAAATTTTATGCGAGAAATGAGAAAACACACTGCTACACACAAGTGAAAGGAATAGAATAATGAACCTATTATTTCAGTGCACCCTGCTGATTGCTATGGGGTAAATAAGACCATATTCATAAGACTTTGTTCATGAATTGAGAAGCTGTGGATGATATAAAACATAAGCAAATGAAAAGATGAACAATACTAACAACACTGGCTGAGTCACAAAAATTAAATGATTACTCAGCAGAGGAATGAATCAATGTTCGAGGAGATATTTGAATTGACTTTAAGTAGAGATTTGAAAATAAAGTGATACAGGAATGACCCCAATTGTGATGGCTAACACACAGCAAGCACTTATATGTCCCAGGACGTGCTGCAAGATCCTTGTGTGCATTAATTTATTTAATTTTCACAGTTACCTCCACAATCAGTACTTTTATTCTCCTCATTGTGCAGGTAAGGAAAAGGAGCATAAAGAGACTAAGCCACTAGATCACAGTCACACAACAGTTAGGTGGCAAGAGGGGACTCAGTGCCCTGCCACCAGGATGCTGGACCCTTGTCTTTAAACCTTTCCAGTACATTTCTTGTTAACAAAATTGAGAATGAGAATCACGAAGACTTCAGATCTGGGTAAATGATTTCAGAAAGTAAGATTTGAGAACAGAAGGTAAACTTTCTTACAGTGGGAATTCATGATCATTGATTGGCAAAGCTGATCTGTAATTGGTAAAGCTGCGGAGGTCAGACTACAAGTTCTCAGACCTCTAAGGGGACCACAACCACTCTCTGCTTCAGAAAAGCTGGAAAGACCTAAGTCAAGACTATTTACACCACACAGGGAAGCAACCTGCAGAGGCGTCTTTCTCCTTTCTTAATTTGCTCTTGGTGAACCTGAATTTGTGTTTCCCTTTCTAAGAAAGCCCTACCTCCCCCTTCCTTCACTTCTTATAACAGCCAGAGAGGCTCTTCCTCTTGTACCGGTGCTGTCAGTGTTTTAGGCTGGGAATCTCACTGATATCAGGTCTGTCTACCTGTGGTCAGAGATACAATTAAATCTAAGGCAACTGGAAAAACGATGCTTCAGCTACAGTCCCAGGGCACAACTTAGAAGACATGTCACAGCTCTTGTCTTTTGTAGTTAGACACTGAGCTTTACAAACACCATCTTATTACTTCTCACAATAAACAAATTTAAAAGGTATAGACTACCATACACCCATTTTAGAGGTTAGAAAATACATGTTTTCAAAGATGTATAATTTGGAGCAAATAACTTTAACTAGTGACTGAAAACTACAGTTGGCAACAATGACCCAAATAATATTGACATTTTTTTACAAATTGTATTCTGCAAAATGTAATCTACTATTTTAATGTAAAACCTGACTATATAATAATTTTAACACTCAAACATTAAGTCCCAGAATTTGAATATTTTGACTAAAAGTATTTAGCTTATATGTAGTTTTTATATGAAGGAAACAGAAATTAGCTTTGATCCACATAAGGATATTTAAAATACAACTCAAATCTGATTATTTGGAATTTCCTCTAATGATCTTCTCATTCTGACCTTTCACATAGTGTAGAAATGTATGCATAGTATAATATAGAAATAAATAACAAGATACAATAAGGAAATCATATGCCAAAAGCTAAGGAACACTTTATATTCGTTTGTTTGAAAAAGTTACGTTTTACTTCTTTAACTTTTATTGGTCTTCTCTTCAAATAAATTAAGAATTATTTGAAACAAGAAACTTGACAATACATACACATTAAGAGCACAATAATTTTTTTTTTTTTTTTTGCTAGTGAGTCAATTGATTATGATCCATGAAAATAAAGATTGTTTTTCAAATGATTGCCTGGGGAATTGTAGACATGAGTTGATATTTTTATCACACATTGCAAAGCTGCACTACATCTACACCTATTAACATACCTGGGATCATTCATTGTGCCCATCACTAGTGTTACAAAAATAAAAATAGATACAGGAAGTTTAGAGATTAGCAGGAAAGACATACAAGCAAATCCTACCACAGAGGTGTGTGCAGAGTTCAAAGGGGTGGTTTGGGAAGAATTGTCTAAGTGTTGCATGCAGGGAGCAAGAACATCTCACTCAGTGAAGAGGTTGCCCTTCAGGGTCAATTTGAAGGTTGAGAAGGAATTTGGCTCTCTGTGTTTTTCACAGTTATATGTTACGTGTACGTGGAAAGTGGCGTTGGAGATGGGAGAATTGTGGAAGGCTGCATGGTGACTCTCCCAAAACAACTACACATGAATGTTGCCTTATATACCAAAAGGACTTTATAGATATTATTAATGATTGTGTGATAAGCAAAATCATCTGGATTGTGCAGGTGAGACCTAAACATAATCCTAAGTGCCTTAGTAAGAAGGAGACTGAGGGGCACTTGACATCACAGGAGGAGAAAAGCAGTGGTTATAGAAATAGGGGTTGGAGGGTGTTCTCTGAAGATGGCAAAGAAGCCTGAGGCCAGAAGCACAGGCAGTCCCCTGAGGAGTCAGGGAATGGGTTAAATCGGGCCTGCCCCAGTGTTGACTGACCAGGTGTCTGATTTCAGATTCCTATTTCTATAACCATAAGATAATAAGTTTGTGTTGTTTTACACCAATAAGCTTGTTACAGCAGCAATAAGAAGCTAATATGCGAAGAGCACGAACTTACCCTGGAATGCTTCATTTGCATTGCAAACAGTGACATCAGTTCCATGAGGTTATCTTGGACTTGCTCATTAGCATTAGAACTTGATTGGTTTTGCTCAGATTCTTACCTCGTATGTATTGTGTTCTCTACTATGTCATTTCTCTTTTCTTGTCCCATCTTCAACTAACTTGAAGTTTAAAATGTGCATCTCTGTACTCCAGGGAAGACACAGAGCCCAAGTTACTGACTTTATTTGGAAAATTACTGAATTCATACATAATGATGCACATCTTTATTTCTCAGTTTTTAATTTCAGCATTGAGTGATAAAAATAAAATAGTGATTGAAAAATAATAGGAGCATCAGTTAGCAAAATACCGGACAACACACAGAAAAGCTTTACTCTACATGGTAACAGTGGGGTAAAAAATGAAGACTAACCTCAGAGACAGTTTTGGTCCAAAATTAACCATCCTAATTGAGTTGCTGGGTTGCTGGAGTCAAAGTTAACTGAAATTTCTAGCTTGCTTGGTGAGTTACGTGATAACTAAGCTAGGAATTATATGTGTCGGAACAGGTATGTGAAAATGTTTAGTTTCACATTCTTACTATATATCTTGGTGGATATTGATATTTAAAAATAAAAATAGGAATACAGTATAGATACTGGGACTATGGGGTACCTCTACTCAGGGAGCCTGAAATGAACATGAAGAGGAAGAGAAGATTTCCGATTCCAGAATCCTAGTAAATGCAAACATTGAAATTTCTGGGTATAGAAGATATGATAAGAGAGATGGGAAAACAGTCTAATAGGCAAGAATGAAAAGAAACTGTTCTGTCAAATTCTGGAAAAATTCCATAGAGATCTATTCCTCTTGCTTATCAGAAAGAGAGATGATAATAGATTGGTAATCGCAAGGCAGTGTCAACAATTTAGTGAGATTAGAAATTGCAAATCTGTTAAAGATTGGAGTTAATGAGATTTTTTAAAACTATGGTACAATGGAAACATGGGCAATAAATATATGAAGTCTCAGGAATCTATATATTTAGTACATCTGCTCTTTTTACTTTAAGATATTTAGACCTTGAAGATTTATTATAATTTTTTTCTATAATTACATAATGGTTAGTGTACTTAAACCAACATTTCAATAATGGCAATGTTTAAAAAATAATTGTATTAACTCTGTGATTAAAAATAAATATCTCCCAGCCATTTGGATCCCTAACATTTACTCAGATTGGTGGAACCCTCCATCTGCATCTTGTAAATGAGATGCTATTGTGGTTTCTGGTTAAAGGCCAGAGATTTTTACTATGTGGCAAATGAAATTAGAAGAGATGCAGGAGAAACACAGGTGGCACTGGTCTATGAAGTGCAAGGACTCCGATGCAGGAAAGGACATTGGGAAGGAAAGTGCTGTCTTGTCTGGCTTCAGATTCCCTTTACCTTGGGTCACTGTGTTCACTATGATCGAAACTCCCGAGAAGTAAGATTATTAATTTCCATTTTGGTAAAGGCATGCAGCTGGTCTCAAACCTGTATGAGGCATTCTAAAATCTGTACTTCTCCACTTCTTGTTTCACAAATAAAAAAATTTTTTTCTTTTGATAAAGAAGCAAAAAAAACCCCAAAAAACAAAAACCAGTTTTCCCTTGTCTTTGTTTCCACAGAGAGTTAATTTCAGTGAGTCTGCTTTTGAGCTAAAGATAGTCTTTCCTACTAACCATAAGTCACTTTAACTTCAGCCATAATAAAATATTAAATCAATTTTAATTAACCACCCCTAAGGGTATGGGAGTGGGATATTTCTTTTCACATTTTTAGCACATTTATCAAACCAATTTCCTATATTCATGCTTAATGGACTTAGACCTGGTTTCCAGTATTGGATTGAGGATCTCTGAACAGACTAATGTTTCCCAAAGCCATGGCTCCTCCTCACCAGCGATGTGGGCAGCAGCCACCTTGGTGGGGCCCATCAGGGAACATATGGTGATTCTTTCTCAGATCTTACTAAGTTTTCCATAAATGAAAACAAACCAATGATATGACTTTAGTAAGGGTCTCCTTCCTTCAGTTGTTCCAATGTATACTTTATTGCTTTTGAGAATGTTAATGTATCCCCAGATTGGGTGATACACTGAGAGCATCTCTCTCTGGGTTTCAAGAAAATTCTGAGACAGATGTGCTTTCAGGGCAGATGACGAAGGCGGAGTGCTGGCCCTCCCTGTGAAGGGGAGAATGGGCCTCTGCTTCCTTGTGAAGTTGCTCTCATCTGATGTTTTAGATTCTTTACCTCTGTGAGGTCATTGGGGAAAACATAGAACACCAGGATCAATAACTCAGCTTTGATATCAAACAGATCTCTTCAAATCCCGAATTTGTCTAAAATTATTTATGTTAACTATCTATGTAAAAACCATACTTTGTAAAAATTTATTTTATTATTTATGAAGGGGACAATAGTAATTATGTGTAAATTGTTTTGATTTTTATATAACATGGTGGAAATAAAGTGCTTAACCTAGTACCTTAGGCACAACACATTTAATAAGTAACAGCTATTAAAATTATTATGCAATTATATATGCTATATACGTGATTATGCAGAAGAACTGTCATTCTGCTGAATGGAAATCTAATCAGACAATTTGATCAAGGGGACAGCCTCCTATATTCCTTACTATGATTTATTTAACCTTCCAAGCCCAATGTAAGGCATTTCTGAGACCACAACATCATAAAAGCTATTACTATTAGGTGTCCTATTTTGTCTCTACCTCCACAGCACATAATATATTTGAAATATCACTTCTTTAATTCCGATTTCAGAAGAAATTGTAAAAGTTTTTTTTTTTTTTTTTAAGAAGCCAATGAGAATCAGATAGAGCACTAATCTCTAGGGTATATAAAGAACAGAAAAAGCTAAGCACCAAAAAACAAATAACACAATCAATAAATGGGCCAAGGACCTGAAGAGACACTTCTCAGAAGATGATGTACAATCAATCAACAAATACAGGAAAAAATGTTCATCATCACTAGCAATTAGAGAAATGCAAATCAAAACTACTCTAATATTTCTTCTCACTCCAGTCAGAATGGCAGCTATTATGAATAAAAACAACAATAAGTGTTGGTGAGAATGTGGGGGAAAGGCACACTCATACACTGTTGGTGGGACTGCAAATTGGTGCAGCCAATATGAAAAGCAGTATGGAGATATCTTGGAAAATTAGGAATGGAACCACCTTTTGACCCAGCTATCCCACTCCTCAGTCTATACCCAAAAGACTTAAACACAGCATACTACAGTGACGCAGCCACATCAATGTTTATAGCAGCACAATTCAGAATAGCTAAACTGTGGAACCAACCTAGATGTCCTTCAATAGATGAATGAATTTAAAAAAAAATGTGGCAAATATGCACAATGGAATATTAATCAGCAATAAAACAGAATAAAATCCTGGCATTTGCAGGTAAGTGGATGGAGTTAGAGAAGCTAATGCTAAGTGAAGTTAGCCAATCCCCAAAATCCAAATGCCGAATGTTTTCTCTAATATAAAGAGGCTGATTCATAGTGGGGTAGGGAGGGGAAGCATGGGAGGAATAGATGAACTCTAGATAGGACAGAGGGTGGGAGGGGAATGGAGGGGAATGGGGTTAGAAATGATGTTGGAATGTAATGGACATTATTATCCAAAGTCCATGTATGAAGACACGAATTGTTGTGAATATACTTTGTATACAACCAGAGATATGAAAAATTGTACTCTATTTGTGTAATAAGAATTGTAGTGCATTCCGCTATCATATATAAATTTTAAAATTTAAAAAAAAGAAGCAGCAAATGAGAAATGTGGCAATATTTTTCAGTTCATTTCATCTGGTGAGATCTACAGATGGTCAAGTGCGCTCACTATGACTGAAAAGGTTGGAGACAATGACATCATCAAAGTTTCTGAGTAAAGTTAGCATTGAGGATGACCACCTGAAAAGCAATCTGTTATGGTTACAGTCCAGCACCTTACAATCTCTTCTTGTGAAAGAGGAGGTGACATTACTAAACACTATTATAGGGAGCTACATATTCTCATATGTTACCATCTCAATTTTATTATTAAAAATGGCTATACACACAATGGAATATTATTCCGCATTAAAAGAGAATAACATGGCATTTTCAGGTAAATAGATGGAGTTGGAGAATATAATGCTAAATGAAGTTAGCCAATCTCAAAAAAACAAATGATGAATGTTCTCTCCGATTTAAGGATGCTGATTCATAATGGGGTTGGGCGAGGCATGGAAGTATTAGATGAACTCTAGATTAGGCAAAGGTGGGGGTAGAAAAGATGGCGGAATGAGATGGACATCATTATTCTAAGTACATGTATGAAGACACAAATGGCATGACTCTATTTTGTGTACAACCAGAGATATGAAAAATTGTGCTCTATATGTGTAATATGAATTGTAATACATTTTTCTGTCATATATAACAAATTAAAAAAGATACATAATAATGAAAAAATAGTTATATAATTTTCTAATCCAGTCTTTGATGAGGTAAGAGAATATAATGGAAGTTAAAGAACTTATTCAAAATTGAATGCATAAATGAACAGTATAGCTGAAATATATTCAAGTATAATATTTCAAGTTGTATGCGTTAGAAGTTAACATAACCAAGTTTAAATTATGATTTGTTTTTTATCAGTACTATATGCAGAAATATTCATGGTTAGTTTTCAGTTGTTAGAATACAGAATCGAACCCTGATTGTTAGAATATAAGGGGAAAAGATATAAGATGTTTATGGGAAAAGATATAATTCTCAATTACCTTTTCTTTCTCTCTCTCTCTTGTGATTTGTTTTAGAGGTAGTAAGGCCATAAGATTTCAAGATATTTATGTAATTTCCAAACAGTCTCAAGTCTCAAGAAACATCGGGGCTCTAGACATCACACATTACTAAATATGTAATACAGAGCTGGGTGTGGTGGCACACATCTGAAATCCCAGGAGCTCAGGAGGCTGAGGTAGGAGGACTGTGAGTTCAAAGCCAGTTTCAACAATTTAGCAAGATCCTGTCTCTAATTAAAATATAAAATAAAGGGTTGAGGATGTGACTCAGTGGTTAAACAGCCCTGGGCTCAATCCCCCAGTACCAAAATTAAAAAAAAAAAAAAAAGGAATTTGGAGCCTAATAAAATTATGCCCCCCATTTTGGATTTTCCAGGCAAGTAATTAATTTTTTAAAGCATTAAATAGTCTATTTAGTGATTTATATTTCAAGAGACAAACATATAATATTAGTCCTTCCACTAACTTCAACTTGATGGCCTAGGAAATTCTTGTCACTGTTGCCTGACCTGCTTCCCAGATGATAAAATATGACTAATAATATCCTACCTCACCTAGAATAATTAGCAAAATATAGTAAAATATATTTTGAGTGTTAACTTCATAAAATTTAAATTTGATGTGTTAATATAGTGTAAACTTGTTGGATTTCACACATTTTGTGAATTTTTTTTCAATTGAAACACTATTGTGGATAAAGTTTTTCACTGGAGCAGTAATGTTCTTTTAATATTCAGTGATGGTATTAAAAAACTTAGCACTGCCTAACTACAGTTCTTTGTTCAGTAAATATATGAGCATCTTTTCTTTATTTTTCAGTACTCTTTTATAAAGCCCTACTAGCAAGTTGAATTTCTTTTAAGGCAGAAGAAAAATGTCCTAATGGAAAAGTAAAATCTCAACTTCTTGGCCTGAAACCATGTAACACCATCTTTCAGATGGGAAAAGAGGAAGAGAGAAAAATGTGATGAACCCTTAATACTATAAGCTCCTCTAACTGAGATGTGGTGGTAATTGCTTTTTATTATTTTTTTTTGTAACATCTCCTGGAAATGGTAATGCTTTCAAGTGAGGATCAAAGAGAATGACCTACATAAGAAATAGATTGCAACATGTAGTTACATTTTTCATCCTTTGTAATATGCTTTTTGCATCCATACTTCTAATAAGAAACACAGCATAATGCTCATCATTTTTTTAAAATGAGTTGTCACTGAGGTCAGATGGGATGCTAGAAAACTAGGGAAAAAAAATGATTTGGACCAAGGTGTTAATGCCAATGCAGGAATCAGTCTTCACATACCCTTGCACACTTACGGGGAATAAAACAAAAGATTCAGAAATATACACCTATAGGTAGGTAGATTGGCTATTTATGATGTGATCTCTCTCTCTCTCTCTCTCTCTCTCTCTCTCATCAGAAATAGGAAATTTTTAAAATCACCTCTATTTTTTTATTTGTTTTAATTAGTTACACATGACAGTACAATGACCTTGACATATCATACCTTTGAATCCAGATGGGATATAATTTCTCATTTTTCTGAGTGTACAGGTTGCAGAATCACATTGGTCATGCAGTCACGTATATACACACAGTAATAATAATGTCTGTTTCATTCTACAGTCCTTCCTTTCCCCACATCCCCTCCCCTCTCCTCCCATCACTTCTCTCTACCTAATCTAGGGTAACGCTATTCTTTTTATTTTTCCCTCATATCTTCATACAAGTATTTTGTACAACGATGAAGGTCTCCTTCCACCATCCATGCATTTCCCCGTCTCTCTCCCTTTCTCTCCCACCCCTCTTCCCAGAAGATCACCTCTATTTTTTTTACCCCAAAGATTCACTTTAAAAAAATGGTTTAATGTAAGAAAAGGCAAAACAATTACATTGCTTTTTAAGTTCATAAGTACATTTAATTCACAAGTTTTGTTGGTTTTTCCCACCCTAATCTGGCCACTCAGGAGGTGGGCCTCAGTGTCTATTAATCACATTACTTCATTGGAGATTTTTCACACAGACACAAAAAGACATCGCTTGTCAACCCATCACCATCCCAAGTCTGAAGATATCATTAATGTCTTAGTCCCCAGTGAAATTTTCTTAGAAGAGCAATCCATTAACTCAATTCATCAAATATTTTCAATGATGAAAATTGCCTTAAGAGATGAGTTCTACGGAAAGTTTCAGTATCTAGGAATTGATATAGAAGTGATTCTGTGGTACCAGGAAAAGGGGAGATAAACTTATTTTGCAAAATTTTCAAGTGAGCTGTCCTCTTCTTCTATCAATAGATTTTTAAAAAACTGATACTATAAAAATGTAGCTTAAAATAGGATGATGGTCATTCTCTGATATCAATTGTAAATATCCTTGATAGCAAAAGAATAGGTAAAAGAAAAACTATTTAGTAATGGTCTAGGTAGTATAATCACATTGAAAATAGTCAAGCTCATTTTGATCGAAAATTATCTCTATACTATAAAATTTTCAAAGTGATGTTCAATGGTTATAGCAACGTCCTTCCTTTAAAAGGTAAAATTATTTTCTGCATATAGTGTATATATATTTGCTTTTTCTTTTGTGTATGTGTATGTGTATGTGTTTCATACACACATGCTGGAGTTTGAACCCAGGGCATATGCATATCAGATACACATTCTATTACTGAGTTGCACCCTCAGATTCTACATACAGTCTAGTTGTAACCTTCCAGAGTTACTTCAGAGAGCCAGAATGAATTGATGAATGGCTGCCAAAATACTTATTAATTTTGGACAAGCATAAAGGACTATATGGATCCAGGACAAAATAGAAATAGATTAATCAATATACCTGTAATAAAATCAAATTCTTGCATAAAGAGATAGATAGTTGCATTTTGTGTAATAGACTTATTGCTTCTGTAGAGAGTTTGATATATATTTTTGAAGATCTATTTTTTGAATGTTTTGTGTCCCATAATCATCACAATATTCAATATGTATCCCTATCAACAGAATCATTATTACCAGGATATCAACCTCTGAAGAACAACAAAAAAAACACATAAACAATTTAATAAAAGACCTATTTGATAAGAAAACAGTGGTCAAATAAAACACTTTGTGTAAAGAAATGGGACGAAACTATTCTTTGAAACTAGTCTTCCATGTTTTGACCATCTTATAGAACAGAACATACTGAACTGAAGTCCTTCAGCACCTACTGAAACTTCTTCCTGATATTCTACTTTTCCAAACTCAGTTCATTCTTGTGCCTTTGCCAAAGTGTTACTTTTAGAAATGAACAAAGGAATTTTGATTAAACTCAGGAGATGATAAAAACATACCATTTGTCCAAACTAAAAATGCTCAAGCAATGGAGAAAATGTGTTTCACATTAATGCATAGATTGACCAAACTTGTGCAAAAGTTCCTTTTTATTCATCCATCTTAAAAAAGAGAAAGCATAATAATAGAAAAAAATGGCATTTCCAAAGATGCAGTACAATGAAGGGATGCTCAAAAACATGGATTGACTAAATTAACTTTTAAACATTTTAATATTCATGAATTCTGTGTTATGAACACTCTAAAAAATTTCTGCTGGTAATGTATGGTATGTATTCATGCTCACTTTAATTATAGCACTATGAGAAGTTTTCTTCAATAAAGCCTGTCACATAGAGGTAAAAGATGTGAGAGGATTTCCAAATGTGCCTTTGTACCTATAGGATACTTTTTATTTAAAAGTCCTTTTATCCGAAGGATCTTCAGTTTATATCTGAAACTTATTGAAAATTTTAAATGGAGATAAATGTTCAGATTTTCTGTTTTGATTTTTGATGCTTCTTCCTTTCATTGTAGCAGACAGTGGGAAAGTTTGTCATGCACAATCTTTGCCAAGAAAAACCACACTATTCTTTATGCAGATACTAAAATCTTGGCTTAGGAGCTAGAAATCTGTACTTCTGTGAGAAGAAAGTGGAGCAAGCAGTATCCATCCAGCTAAATAATTCTATTCAAAAAGGACTATTGAAAAGAAGAAATCACTTTTGAGAGTTAGGGTCAAGATTTTGGGAAAGATCATGTGCTTGTAATTACTGTTTATTCCCTTCCTTAAAGCCCAGAAATGAAGGTCATGTTTTCTCACAAGAGTGGAAGTCCTGTTAACTTTTTGGATTGTGTGTACCTGGATTCTAGATCACAATGCTAGGGCCAAACTAGTTAACCTCCTCGTTTTACAGACAGAAAACTGAATCTCAAAGACCTACACTATATTCAAGGTAACTCCAATTTGTTACAGGTTACAACCCATCAACAAAGATGCACTACCAGGGATTTACCAGAGCATTCTATGCAGGAAGTGGCTTGCTCCACTGGAGCATTTAGGATGGTTTTAACTCTACCTTTCCTCTTTCCTCCTCCATCTGTCTATCTAGAAAGTGTGGCAACTGAAATGGTTGTGAATGATGAATAATATAAACTAACAAACGACTCCAAATTATGGGAGTTCTGTAAAAGGTTCATATAATTAAGACAAATGACATGTGGAAACAAAACTCTGGTATAATGCTATAGTCTCATGAGTCAAAATGTACTTTTGATTCTCTTATGTCATGCAAGAGTTCAAAACTAAACATCTACCTGATTATTATTTACTCTGTGCTTTAGACTCGTAAAAGTCCTTAAATTCAGAGATTTGCTTACTATAAAGCCAGCCTATATGGGGTGCTGGTTACATGGAATAATCAAGTTCACATTTTTATCACACATACCAACAGTCTCCTTATCAGTAGGAATGCATAGTTTTCTTTTCAAAAATTACATGTACAAATATATTTCCATTAGACACTGTGATGTACATTTTATACTATCACCAGTGCTGGAATCTGAAAAAGATGGTTCTTTGTCCACAAATTCCAAAGTCTAGGTGAAAGCTGGTCATTCATAAATAGGAAATATTATACCCAGTACATGATAGATTTATGTCTCTTTTTATTTATTGATACTTTGGGTGGTTAGTTATTTATTTAAGAAATGATTGTTCTAGATGAAAGAAAGCACTCATAAACTTTCTAGTATTCTCTTTAATTCTTCAGTTTAAAATCGGAAAATCTAGATTTTCTGCTAAGTGGGTCAAGCTACAATTGCCAGAAACTTGCTCACTAGTACCATGGAACAGAAAGTCCTGGCGACTCATATTTTTTGTCTCTCCCAATGGCCTTGTGACCTGAGGTTCTGATCCACGTTAATTCACCAAAATGGTGCAAAACAGCTCACACTGTTTTCTAGACCACTGATACACAGTAAATTTTACAAAATTGCGTTTATATTCACTATGTTATATGTGTGTATATAAGTTTTTCATTGAAGATAAATTAAACTTGAGAAAAGTGTCATAAAATAAAATTTAAAGGAAAAGCATCTAATTATTCCCCTTTCTTTAAATTGTGTCTTATAAGATAAATGACTTATAGTTTAGCGTTAATATTAAAATGGGAATTGATACAGTAATGTATGTACATGTACTTAACTTTTGTGTCAAATGATATAAAAAAAACACTTTAATCTCCATTATGTGGACAGGAGACAAAATCACTGAGATATTACATTTCTAATTCACATCATACCCGACAGGTAGACCCAGTTGAAAACATAACCAATCTTTGATATCTGCTCCTTCTTTTGATTTCAAATGTAAAGAACTATAAAATAAAAGGAGAAGACGTTCTAAATGCCATATTCATTCATTTTCACGTAAATATTACATACATATATTCTAGATAATCTATTGTTATTGCTATTTCTAAAGTAAAAATGACAGTCTACAAGACAGACATTTTAAATGTTTCAGTTTTATTTTTTTCATTATTTAAAGGAAGATATCAAAGTAAAACTGCCAATGCATTTTCTTTCTTTTCCTTTTTCTTCAACTTTTCCAGTCATTACCTTTTCACTTTTCACTCTTAGTGTAACTTTTGTCGCATTAAAAAATTAGGCATAGGTATATATTTAATAAAAGCATTTTTTAAATTTTTCTTTTGAAATACTTTATATACAGGTCATAGGAAAGTGTTTGTGTGTGTATGTGTGTCTCTTCACGCATGTGCATGTCTAACTTGATACATAAAGAAAGAAAACTACACAATGATTAAATGCATCACACAGGTTTTGGAAGCAGTGTTCCACATGTAATTAGAACTCTGGTTTTCAAATGTTCCTTTCCTACTGAACAACTGTGAAGATTCCAAAGGTGCAGACTTCAAGTAGCTGTCAGTCAAACACAATAAATAGAACTGTGGAAGACTTTAAAGGCACATGACTAAATATTAGAAAATGGTCAGCATAACTTGCTCTTTGAATTATTCTGATATGCCTTTTTTTATGTTGTGTGGCATAAAAAAAATCAAGAGTTTTTTTTTGTTTGTTTGTTTGTTTTTTAAGGGAAAGAGTTTCATCAATAAACCTCAAATACTGCCACACCATGTAAAATGCATCCAAGTGCTAAACCCACTATCCATTCATCTAAGATTTTGTGAGCACTTACCTCAAATTTGCAGAGATTGTGCTTAATAGACCACTGATACACTCTGCTGATGTGCTGTGGATTATAGGTGCTCTGTGAGAAGTTGTCTCAAAATGTTATCTCTGGCTGCCTTTTATCTGAATTTATTATGTCTAGAAGTACTGTTCAGAAGTCCATAAAGTAGTAGATAACTACTAGACTCTGAGATATATCTGTCTCATGGGTTATCCACCAGTTGGAAATTCTCCAAACTTTATTTTGACATAAATGGACCCAACTTCTTGGGTCTGGTTGCTAAACTGTGGCATTTCTACAGTGTAGAGAGTCTCATAATTTAATGAACAAGTCACATGCAAGAAGGGTTCAAATGGTGTTGAATTAAAACAGGATTAATATTAGTGTAAGGCAGTTGAGGGGAGCACAGCTATAAAGCTCCTACAGATTTTTCACTTTAACAACCTATTTTCAAGGATGGCAAGCCAAGCTGATAAACTTGTCTCTAAACTAAAATCTGGAGAGTTATTACAGGTGTCAGACTAGAAACCACATATATTGGCCCTGAAAAAATCTGGTCCCTTTAATGGTAAAAGGGATGAGTGCACAGTATTGGTGGGTCTTTGATTTTTTTTTTTTAATTACAGTATGAGAATATACTTTGTTGATGAAATTCTGAAATTTTACAAATTTAAGAGATGGTATGATTTCCTAGTTTATCACAATTTAACAACAAATGTGCACATATTGAAGTATTAAAGAGTAAAGGTATAATCATTTAAAGTACATTGGTATACTGGTGGGCTTTTATATATGTATTTTTATGTTAATATATATAAAATAAATAGTATTAAAATGATTCAAAGGAGCAATGATGATATTTTTCAGCAAGTCTCTGACATAAATTATCTGCTATCCTAAAATTGGTGAGAACATAAATATTCTAGGATAGAAAGAAGAGATTATATTAAACAGATTTCAGAATATAGTCTCATAAACTTTGAACAAATATATTTTCTGAAGTGGCTCCTTTAATAACTGTCCTTTGGTCATTGTATCCATATATTGATTATTATCTGTATGACATGTACAATTATCATGAGTTAATTTAAAAAGCCATTACTTGGAATGCAGTACACCAATCATTCTTGGAAAATTCTTTTTTTGTTCTTGTTGTTGTTGAGCTGAAATTGTATTCATAGGCCTACTTTATCTTAGAAGTAGAACAAAGTGACTTTTGTTATTCCATCCATCATTTTTATAATTAATAATTTTCAAATTTGGTATCTACCAGTTCTTCCCACAAAGAGGGGAAGAATTGAAATTTGCACTTACCTGAGTAACATGTCTGACATGAGGGATGCCTATTTTGGAATCCTAAGTTCACAATCCAGTAGGAAGTCAATACGTTGTACAATGACCATGTTACTATAATGCCATGTGTTCTAATGTGAAGTCAGGTATTGTGATGCCTCCAGCTTCACAATTATGTTACACTCACTTCAAATGACACCACAGAGTTACAGTAACAAAAACTGCATAGTATTGGCATAAAAACAGACACATAGATCAAGGGTACAGAATAAGATATAGAGAGAAACCCACACAGACACAGTCATCTGATCCTTGACAATGGTGCCAAAAACATATTGGAGAAAGGACAGCCTTTTAAACAAATGGTGTTGGGGAAATAGGTTATCCAGAGGTAGAAGAATGAAACTAGACCCTTGTCTCCCAGCCTGCACCAACATTAGTTTAAAATGAATCAGAAACCTAGGAATTAGATCAGAAATTATGCAACTTCTAGAAGAAAATGTAGGGTCAACACTCTAGCATATAGGTACAGGCAACAACTTTCTTAAAAGCTCACAAAATAATGCCAAGAGTTCATAAATGGGAGCTTCTGCACAGCAAAGGAAATTATTAGAAATGTGGAGAGAGAGCCTACAGAGTGGGAGAAAACCTTTGCTAGCTACTCTTCTTATAGAGGATTAATGTCTAGAATATATAAAAAACAAAAAAAATCTTTTACACCCAAAAAATCAAATAACCCAGTTAATAAATTAAACAGACACCTCTCTGAAATACAAATGGCCCAGAAATACATGAAAAAATGCTCAACATCATTAGCAAATAAGGATATGCACATCAAAACTACACTGAGATTTCATCTCAGACCTGTCAGAATGACAGTCATCGAGAATACAACCAATAAAGGCAGGTGAGAATGTGGAGAAAAAAGAACACCATAACACTGTTGGTGGGATTGTAAATTGGTACCACATAATGGAAACAAGTATGGATGGTTCCCAAAAGACTAGGCATGGACCCACACATGACCCAGCTATACCACTCCTCGGTATTTATGCTAAAGAATTAAAGTCATCATACTACAGTGGTATATGCTCACTCATGTTGATAGCATCACCTTTCACAATAGCCAAACTATGGAACCAGCCGAGATGTCCATCAACAGATGAATGGATGTAGAAAATGTGGTATATATACACAATGGAGTTTCATTCCGCCATTAAAAAAAAAAAATCTATGTCATTTGCAGATAAATGAATGAAACTCGAGAAGCATTATGTTAAGCAAAATAAGCCAAACTCAGAAGATCAAGGGTCATATGTAGAAGCTGGAAAGGGAAAAGGAAAAGCAAGGGAGTTGGGGGTGAGAATCTAATGAAAATCAAGGGAGATCAGTAGAGGAAAAGGGTAGGAGGTGGGTGTAAGTGCTGGGAGGGACACTGGCCTAATCATATTGTTATCTTATATGCCTGTATGAATACGTAACAACAAATCCCATTATGTACAACTATAATGCACCAATAAAAACATGTGGATATGAAAAAAAGCTCATGTTGGCTTAGTCAGCAGATCCTGTTTAAAACTCACCACGTTACACACTTAACCTGTATTCTGGTTCAGGCTATTCAACCACAGCCTCTGCTTCCTTAACTGTGAAGTGGGGTTTGCCATTATTCACTGTGAATATTTGGTGAGATCAAATAAAATAATGAATGCTGAGTTTTTAGCAGTCTTCCAAACTATGGCTCTAGTAAAGGTTATCCTGGGTCATGGCAAGATGTTGAGAGCCACAGCCGAAGGGGCCCCAGCAAACTTCCAGCTGCCAGCAAACTTCCAGCTGCCGGCTGATGATTGGCTCACAGCAGCCCCAGCAACATCTAGCTGATTGGCTCCTCTGAGGTGATGCTCATTGGGCTGTTTCCTTGCCCTTTCAGACCACGGAGCTGCTCATTGGGGGACTTTTTTGGCTCCGCCCACATGACCCAGCCAATCGGCCTCAAGAGCAGGAGGATTGTGGGAGGTGGAGAGAAGCTTGTGTGGGAGAGAGAGGCTTGTGGAAAGCCAGTGGTGGCAGTTGAGGCTCTGAGGGTTTTTCCTGAGAGGCTGTTTTGTTTGGCGTGTGTGGTTCTAAAAATAAAGTTAGTTTCTTTTGACAAGTGGCTCCTGATTGTGCCGAGCCAGACTGCGGCAGCAAGATACCCGGCAACAGCACCACCATGCAGACTCCCCTTTCTTTATCCAGTGTCCCTGTTCCAAAGAGCTTATTCCCTAATAACTACTTGGGGATGTGTTTGTGTAAAATGTGTCGCAAACTTTACTTAAGACAGTGAAATCAAGGAAGAGAGCTGACCCAACTAGTGTCCACAAAGCCTGAGGATAGGTTTTCGGTCCTTCAGTTTATACTCCTGTTCTGAGCCACCACCTCCCTACCTCAGAAAGTGGGTTTCAGGGATGACAGTATTTCAATACTTCCAGTTCTGGTGACACTTTGAAAGAATATTTTTTTTTAGTCCATAAAATAGATTAACTGAAACAAAAACCTTTTTAGCAGTAGTTCCTAAAAAAAAAAAAAAAAAAAAAGAAGGATATAAATTTCTTAGAAAACATAGTGTGAAAGTTACAAATGTAGAAACTTCTTTTTTTACTGTGTTTAAAATAAATAAAATAAGCAATGTGCAGAGGCACACATCTAAAATCCCAGTGACTAGAGAGATTGAGGCCAGAGGATCACAAATTCCAGCATAGCCTGGGCAACTAAGCAAGACACTGTTTAAAAAAATAATAATAAGAAGAAGAAATGGTGATGTGGAAAGGTGATGTATCTTAGAGAGAGAAATCACTGAGTTCAAACCCAGTACTTCAAAAAATGAAATAAAACAAAATAATTAGAAATGCCAATAGGAAAATTATTCCTAGAATCCTTAGATAAGAGGAAGAATAAATTCATACTTTAATATTGAAAGTGTATTTTGGGAACAGAACGTTTGGCAGTTAATGAAAAGTTTTGTATCTACCCCTTCCAAAAATAAAACGGTGAGTGGACAAAATTTCAGTAATTGCAGATAAGAGAACTGATGTGAGTATAGGCAAACCAGAATAGAAATATAGTAGTTTCTCTAGAACAGTGGGGTAGGGTGGGTGGGACTTGTTCCCTCAGGAACAATGGGCAGTTCTGGAGATGTTCTTTTCACCATTGGGCATGTGGCTGGGGCGGGCACTAGTTGCATCTAGGTAGAGGATAATAACCAAAAATGCCACTGAAAATCCAACAATGCACAGAGCGGGCCCTCTTACCCCCTTCACAACAAAGAATCATCTATTCCAAAGTTTGAGAAAATGTGTTTTAGTTTAAACTCTGTCCCACCAGGGAAAACCATGACCATGCAAAACTTCTCATATTCAGAAAAATGAAGATCATTAGAATGCTTGTCTTCCATTTTGATTCTGTGAATTTAGCCATTCACCAGATTAGAACCTCAGCTATGGGGGCATTCACACGTGGGATCCTCCTAAGAAATAGACATTAATTTGGTTTTACATTTGACCCATTTTGGTGCCTGTTTACCATGACATTGCTGCATTTCACTGAAGGATGACCCGCTTCATAGGTTCTGTTACAAGGTCTCTAGGGTAGTCAGTTGTTCCCTCTAATTTATTTATTTCCTCAGTGGGTGTGTTGGATGCCCAAGCAATTTATTAAAGAGTACAGCAGGTTAGTTGTCCATTCAGGTGGAGAATGTCCCAGGCAGAGTGAAGTGTGTCTTCTCCAATATTAACTGGTTTTCATAGGCACTTCTTTTCTTCTAACACACCAGAGCTAGGATTGCTTCTATGGGTGAATCAGTGTTAGAGCTGTCACAGAGACCACCCTGGTTTAGGGCTTCTTAAAGATTGCTCCTGGTATTGTGAGGAGGCTAAGATTTTCCAAGACAGTTGTGGTCCCTGAATTTTTAGAGAAGACTTGAGCCAGGTAATATTGTGTTGTACATACCGCATTATTTTATTGCTAAGTGGCCTGGAAAGAGACCCCCAGCAATGTGCCTGAGGTCACCTGGCTAGTTAAATTTCCCTTCAGCTCAATAAATGATACTTGTAGTGGAACTGGAGAGAGACCACTACAATTAATAGGGGAAAAAAGGACCAATGCCTATAAGGGCAGAGAGTGTGGGCAGGTATTACCTTTGTCATCACCCCAGGTATTTGAAGGGGCTGTAGTTTTACTTCTGTATTCTCTTAGGGTCATTTTTAGTTTGATGGCATCAGTTATGAGCCCCTTGGTGTAATATTGGGTGCATACTATTGCAGGTAATTCCTAAAAGATACTTAATGGGTAGAGATTTATTAATTGCTCTGTTTGTTTGATGTCACTAGTTAATAATAGTGGGTTTTATGGGGTTTGAAATAAAAGTTGGACAACATGCAGTTAGACGTCGCATGTGATATTTTAAACAAAACAGATCTTGCTGGTGGTTTTTCACAGGCAGGTGCAGGGCTATCCTCACAGTTGATGTCTCTGGCTGTGGTAGTAGGATTGACCAATAAAGGAGTAAATAGGATGCTCTCATTGTCCCCAGTCTGCACTGTGCTGTATGTCTCTGTGTAATGTCCAAGTAGTGTGATGTTTCAGACACACCTTGTTAGCAATAGGATATACATTACCAGAGCTAGAGGCATCCACAATGGGTATACAGTGACCCTGGCAGGAGTGACTGCACGTCAGGTAAGAAAGATGTTTGGCAACAGGAAATATTTAAGTCAGAGACCATGTGTAGCCAACAGCAGGGGATCACAAAATGCTTTTACCCTGCTTGAGGGTGATGAGTTCCACTTCCCATAAGTTGGAGCAGGTCCAGACTTTTCCATAGTGCCCTCAGTCAAGAAGTATGTGGCAGAAGATGAGGATACTTCACTCTCCAGAGAGTGCCAGGTGGGTGGTTAGACAGTTGTGGCAGGTGAGAATGGTCCTGGTTAGGGGCTTAATCCTCCTTTTCATAACAAAGATCATACTCAGGGGCTTAATCCTCCTTATCATGATCTAGCTGGAAGTGGCTGGGCTCTGGAATTTTTATGAGGGAGAAAGTAAAAGAGAAAGTACCAAGTAGATAGATGTTCCTTAGGTATAGGCAACAGTGTTAGGGTCCCCATGTCTGTGAAAATTGGTAATTGGGTTGTAGGTGGTGTGGGTATAAATACCATCAGAAGATTCAGTTTCTCTATTGGTGGTCTCCTCATTTGTTATTCATTTAAATATGGTGCAGCTATGTGGAAGACAAGTGTAGACTCATTATAATAACAAATACAAACAGTATTTTTGACCATCTGCAGGAGCATTTATTTCCAAGTTCCCTCCGTAGTCCTTGTTTTAAAAGCCCATTGTGTCTTCCTACAATATCTGCACTTGTAGAATGATAGACTGGGTGAGAAATCTAAATTATGTCATTTTCTAACATCTAGTATTGCATTTGCTTTGTGGTGAAGTGAGTCCCTTGATTGATATATGACTTGTGGCAATCCCAAGACAGAAAAACAGTTTTGTCAACCCCTCAAAACCATGAACACAGGCTTATGCCTGGCAGGGTAAGCCAATAGATGACCTTTGTAGGGATCAGACATTGCTAAGGCATATTTAGTGGCTCTTTCCACTGAAAAGAGAGGCTCAATTAAATCAATGTGCCAGTTGGGATGTGGCCCTTCTCTGCAAATTTTCCTTCCCATGTGATAGGGCCGGTTCTAGATTTCTAGCATACGGTACAGTTCTTAATGGTTTTGTGTAAATATCTCTTGGTTGGTTCAGCTCCTCTATTAACAAACCACTTCCATATGCCCATGATGATCAAATACCCAATCTCTCATGTACTCACTGATAGAAGGGGTAGGGCAGTTCATCTCAAATTTCAAGAGGCTTACCTTCTTTGATAGTTTGGTTAGTTTTCAGTTTTGGCTTTGTCTGATGTGCTGCAAGCTAAAATATAGTATGCCAAGATAGGCAGAGTGACAGTTTATGTAACCTACCTACCTTTCTTTCTTCCTTCCCTCCCTCCCTCCCTCTCTTTCTTTCTTTCTGCCCCCCCCCCCATTATTAGACATCTCAACCAGGTATCTTCCAACCCTGATTTTCTCAGTCAATAGTTAACCCATTAACTACCAATGAGACTTTAGTAACAGTTTGGATCCTAGAAAATGTTAGTCAAGGAAATACTCTAATGCTCGGAGTGCTGCATGATTTGGCCATTAGACACATGGGTCCATTCTCAATCGTGAAAAATGAAGTGTTCGAACAGGGGAGAAAGGTTGCAGCTGCCTATCATTTTGTTTCCTTATCCCCCAATCTCCCTTTTTTTTGTTAAAAACAGCATGCATTTCCTGTTTTGAGAATGTTGAACATTCTCTCTCTGGCTCCTGCAGAGTAAGAGGAGGAGGTATTTCTAGAAATTTCTTGGGTTTTGCAAATTAACCTCAGTTTCAGGGTATGTGACTCTTTCCTTGTGATATGAAGTTCCCATGGGGCCAGGTATAGCTTCATCCTGTAGATACCATTTCTATTGTAACAAAGAGACCTCTGTTGCTAATTCAATTCTTCAGTGAGGGATTTCCATCACCTAGGGCATGACAGAAATCTCAGTCAGTAGGGTAATTCTGCCACAACAAAGGTTTCAGTTTGATGAGTGTCCAAGACTACATAGGGAGTGTACCCCTAATGGTGAATATCCTAATGGTGAATGGGCCAAGTTAAGGAACAACTTACCCTGAAAAGCTTGGAGATATGTTTGCCTATTAATTCTGGATGGCTTGTCCTTTGGTAATTTGGGAAGCTTTGTGCCTTGGTGCCCAATATAATCCCTCTTATTTAGCTTTAGTATGCAGAATAGAGGTGGCCCCACTATGGAAAATAACTTTGATCTCCCTTAGGTTCAGTATTTTTTGTAGAATTAATAGGCAACCCTATTTCTGAGTTTGTGTATCAAGAGTTTCTATTAATCCAGGGCTTCCTGAATTGCTTTGGCATTAGCCATCATTGCCAATAAAGAAGACTTTTACTTGTTAGGAGCACGCTGATAAATAGTCAAGTGAACCTGAAAATCAATTCAGTGTCCTATGGACCTACCATTCATTATGCTGGGTACCACCATTATCTGGTAAGTCCTGTCTGACATCCCCAGCTGAGAGAGGAGGTTTTTGGTCTTCCCTTTGACAGTCTACCCAGGCTCTTATAAAACCCAAGTAGGAGAGGCTGAACTTCATGTCCTGAAGTCCCTACCAGTGAGGAAGACAGGGCTCCAAAACCTCTTCTGGGAGGTATTCCCTTTGTGCACACTAATTGGGTTGGGCCCCTTACTAGAGATACCCCTTTCCATCTTGCACTATGGCAGCTACCATGTGATTCCAGTCTCTGTTACATGGTGCTCACTTCAGCCCCATATATTCCATGTAACCAGGAGTCCTTCCTTCATTTGATTCCTGGGTTAAGTTCTTAAGAAGAGCCTGGTCTTCGGGGTGACAGAGAGGACATATTTCTCCCACCATTGAAATGACCTCCTCTTCTTGATCATTTTGGATCCTACTTTGAAAACATTCACCAACAAGGTAGAAGGCAAATTATCCTTTTCAGTATAATGGTCATATTATATAGTAGCTACTGGGGCAGTGTTTTGGGGACCCAGTTAAGAGTGATATTTTAAACAAGATTGAGATGCTTAGGATAATGTTTTACTAAAAGTACCAGCAACGGATCAACCATTAGTGTCTTTCACAAGTGCAAAGTGAACCCAGAAAAATTAGTAAATTTAAGAAAATCATGTTAAAAACTTAGAAAGTTGTCCAAAGGCTATAAGCCACAGAAATAATAAATTCAGATAAATTACTGTATAAAGTATTTGAAAACTTAAAAGATTTCAGAAAGAGAAGAAACATGTTCCTTTTTGTAAAACCTTTGCAATACTCAAAGAAATATCTGCCAAAAACGCACAAAAGAGCTACTTAGATAAGTAGATACTATTATTTGTGAATATCATTGGAAATTCCTTAATAAAACTTTATAAATAGGATTTCATATCACATTACTAGTAATATACCATGCCAAAATAGATTTTAATAGCTGTGCATCGATGGGTCAATGTTATATAATCTACAGATTATAGGTCAACTGTGCTGTTAACTCCAAGAACAAAAATATCTTATTGGTTCAATAGATGCCAACACTGAAAAGTGAACAGAGAATTAGTTTCCTCTAGGATGATAGGCAAGATGGTGAAGCTGCACAATTTAAAACAATTTTTAAAAATGATATAAAGAGAAAATGTAGTAAGTTTACTGGCTATAAATTAATATAAAGAGCTTGTCCTAATAAACAATGACTATAGGTATATACTGTAAATGAAATGAGAAGGAACATTGAAAAAATGTGAAAAAAATGGAAAGTTCTTTTTTTTTCATAAGAAGACTCAGTATTTTTTTTTAAGTTTGTTTCCTAAATTATTACATGAATCACTATGCTCACAAACCAACCAAATTTTGTGGGGTTTTATGATAGACCTATACTTATTCTTAATTTTATCTGAAGATTAAAAAAATGAATATGGAACTAACTTTATAGATACTAGAATATGGTGAGGAGCTCCAGGGGTTAAATTAGAACAGAATTGGCAAAGCATAGTAGGCATTCTGTGAATTAAAGGGAGCAAGCATACCAGGTGAGTATAAGAACATCTGAGACAGGAAGGAAAAGTGGACAAGTGACCTCAGGATGGCGTGTGTGGGGGAACAGACGTGGAGGTGGGCAGGAACCAGGACATGCTGCAGGGGTACAGTGGAACATTGTAAAAAACTTAACACAACTGGGAGGTCACTAAGTAACAGGAAATGTGAGGGGATTAGATTTGGCTTCTGAAAAGATGGTAAATCTGATATTAGCAAAGTGTAAGGAGTAAGCATGGTTGTATTTTTACACACACACACACAAAGACATTGGTAAGTCCCAGAAGTCTGAAGAGGTGATCCATTTTTAATAATCTAGCAAAAGTCTTGCTGCTATAGTAATACAAAAAAGTTCAAGTAATTCAGAATATTTTATTTCTCAATACTTTTTTGAAGTAATTATATTACTTTTTTGCACTTGCTATTATCAAAAAGTCTAAAAATATAGAGATTTTGTTCATGTGTTAATAATCTATGTTCTTTTAAATATGATGCTTGACATATTTGGCTTCAGAGTCAAATTTTTGTCTGAATATATCAAATACAGGCCTATTTATTTTTCTAAATATACATCTTCCTGGTTTATCTGGGAAGATATAATGACATACTACAAACTACATGGCTTATAAACAATAAAAATTAATATCTCAGAATTTTAGAGGTTAGGAAATCCACGATCATGGTGTCACAAGTGAAGGGGGAGCCAAACTTCAAACTTTGGATCTTGTGTTCTGACAGAGGAAAATTTAGAGTGAGACATGAAAATCCAAGCAAGAGAATTTTATTGTAAGTGAAAGTGTTAAGGACTGGGACCTTCTGGAAAACTGAAGCTCAAAGACCCTGCTTTTCAAACCTCGATTTTATTTTCAAGTCAGAAAAATGTCAGAAGTCTTGCTCAGACTAGCAGGCAGAAGTTATTGAAGGGATAGGAAAAGGGAAAGGGGAGAGTAGTTCCTCTCAGAGGAGAGGAACAGAGTGCCTCTCCTGCACTGCAGTTTTATTGGGGATCCCAGAAAAGTTCCCAAAGAGTCCCACCCAGGACTAGCTATTGACTTTTTTTTTTTTTTGTATTTTATTTAGAGACAGAGTCTCACTGAGTTGCTTAGCATCTCACTGTTGCTAAGGCTGGCTTTGAACTCATGATACTCCTTCCTCAGCCTCCCAAGCTGCTGGGATTACAGGTGTGCACCACTGCGCCCAGCTACCTATTGACTTTTGATAGAAAGCAGGATAACATCAGATTTTCAATGACCTCAGCAGACCCTGGGTAGTCAGGAGTTAGCCTCACTGATCTTTCCTTCTTGACCTATTTCTTGATTGGCTCCCTTATTTCCAACTGTTTATTCTCAGGGTTAGCGCACCTGTTGTTTTCCTATAAATGACTACATTATTCATTAGTCTTAAAGTCAATTTAAAGAAAACCATGTCCTTGCCATGTTACTGGTTTGCATTCCATTGCTCATTACTAAGTACTGCCTAACATGTGAACCAGCAGATTCAGTGTTGGTGAAGACCACATTCTTGGTTCTGACACCTTCTCTCTGAGTTCTCACATAGCAGAAGGGCTAAGGGATGTTTGGGGTCCCTTTCAAGGGCCCTGATCTCATTCATGAGTGTTAGGGAACAGATGTGAATGGTGGGAATGTGAGGTTAAGAGAACAATTCTATAAAATGGGTTCACTGTACTGACCCCTACATATTTTCTTTTCCAAGAAGCAATTTACCTGCACTCTGCCTGGCCTATCTGGAATGGAAATATCACATTCCTAAGCAAACTACCTGTTAACTGCAAGAGAAATACAGACCCCAAAAAATGTTGATAAGAGGAAGCCAAGTTACTCTGAAGGGAGAGATTTTTGTAAGCAGATCCCGAAACTCTAGAAGAAAAGTATAGTTCCTCTTAAACATAAAAATCCATAAGAATGTATGGTTAAGAATCCAATTAAAACTGGTCAGCCTGAACCAAGGTGACCTGGAGTTGCCATAACAGTGGGGACTTGAAAGTCTGATGTTTCCCTGTCAGTCAAAAGTCAAGAGGTGGACTTGGGTGGTACTTTCTGGAAACTTTTCTGGGATCCCCAATAAAACTAGAAAGTAGGAAGGCACACTCTTCCTCTCCTTGCTGAGAGGACCTGCTCTCTCTCTTGAGAGTGTCCCTTTCCCTATCAACTTCAGTAACTCATGCCTGTTAATCTGAGTGACATGTCTGAAACCTTTCTGACTTCATCTCAAGAATCCAGGCTTGAATAGGGGGTCTTTGTGCTACCTCAGTTTTTCAGAAGTCCCCAGCTCTCAACATGAGGACCCCAACTTTGTAACCTAATGCCTTCCTGAGACCTCACTTCCCAATCTCAGCACCTTGGTGATAAGTTCCAGCGTATGAATTTGAGGGAGATGCTAACATTTGGTCCGTAGCACAGCTAAGCACTCTAGGTTTTCAGACTTAGACTTCAGCTTTGAAAACTTCTATTATTTTATAACATTTCTTTGGTTTTTATCTTCTTAATCTATGGAGGATCTGCTTTGATATTTACTGACTACAATTATAAAGAGTGTAACAATCTAGCAAGATGGCATAAGGATTACTTTCAACAGGAAACATTTCACTTGCAACAGATACAGAAAGCAATCTTACTGGAACTTCCCTTATCTGACTAAAGCAGAGTCTCCTGAAGACACAGCTGCCATAAACCTCCCTCTGGGGATTTCCCTGCTTTGGAGAAAACTGACCCTCAGCGCAGCAATGCAAAAGCCCAATGGGACCTTCCAGGCTGCTCCCAAAGCCCTGCTGCCCCTCTCCCCCAACTGTGCTCACCTTTGTTAAACTGACATACACTGAGGAGCCTGTGTGCATATCAACTAAAACACTTCCACATTTAATCTGTTGTCAGTTATTGCCAGCCCCCACTTTCATCCCTCCTACCCAAATGGGTTAAAGAAAATGTTTCCTCCTAACACTATTATATTTTTAGTATTTTAATTTCTATTTAATCACTTATTTGTTCTATATTCTTATGTTTTAACATCTTCCTGTTGGGATTTTCTACAGTTTACAGCCTGTTACTGTAAGGAAGAAGCAAATGAAGGAAATAAAGAGGAGAGGTGGCTCAACAGTATCACAGGTTTATTTAAGACAAACCTGTGGAAGGAGCCTAGGAGAGAACCTTCCTGACTTACAGCCTGGGGTAGATATAGGGGCCTGAGGGAGTGGGGGAATTTTTGCAGTTAGGCCATTTTAGGAGGTCCTCAGGAAGGGGTCTTTTTGGTCATCACCTCTATTCTTTGAGGTGGTCACCCTTTCCATGTTGAACCAGATCTTTTCAGGATTCCAATCCCAGACAGCAGTCTCCTTTCTTTGCATGATGATGGAGTATTGTCTGGGGCTTGAGGTCAGCTTAGTCACAGTGACGCTGAAGTGACTCTTGTTCTAAGAAGGAGGATATGTTTCAAAATGGCATTGCCTGTGTCGAGTTCTACCTAACAGTACTATCACAAATGTGATTTAAATTTGTTCTCCTTGATTTTCATTCTGATTTTCTCTTTCTTGACTCAATTTGTTACATATCTGCTGCATCCTCTTTCGAAAAGCATAGAAAACCTTTTCATTAGTTTCTTTAAAAAGCATTTTTAGACAAGTGTGGAATCCAAATATTTGGTTTATTACTTATCTCTTCCTCTGTAATACCCCCTCCCTCACTGTGGAGCCTATGTTAAGATTTTCTATTTTTATTCCCAATGTTTTCTTTAAAAAACTGTTTGGCTTTTTTGTTTATTATTATTATTATTATTATTATTATTATTATTATTATTATTATTTTGGCTTTCGGCAACATTATATGAGCAATTTCTTCCCTATGACAAGATCAATCACAGGGAAGAGCAAAGTACAAGATTATATAAAATTATCATGATTATATATAATAAACCTTATAGAAATAATAGAAATAAAGTCATTATTTTGCTTAATAGATGTCGTTATTTGAGAAGAGGCAGATAAGTACACTTCAATAATGTATAACATGTAAGGATCCTTTAACCTTTAAGACAAAATACTCAAAGAATAAGAAATCAAAGTAGCAAATCTAAAAACTGAAATTGGGCAGGCTTCTCTTGTGGAAAAGCTGTGATACTTAGAGACCAAACAGTGGAGGAGAACTGAAGCAGTGGGGTTCAAACTTCAGTGTCCTCGCCAACACCTTGCTTTATTAAGCTAATTGGTTTCTGTTTACATCTTCACTAGCCCCTAGTGCTTTCCTGCTCAGCTCTGCAGGTGGTCTCCGCTCCTCCAGGAGGATGTGAGAGCTCTGCACAGTGGTTGCTGAGGGTTCAGAGAAAGCCAGCTTCCTACCTGCCTGGGGCCTGACTGACTTCTGCAGAGTGATAGAATTGCTAAAAAGGGAACACAGCCAGGGTTAGCTCCCCCTCTGCCTCAGACATCTTTCATTGGCTTCTGCTTTGGCAGAGTGGCCAATCTGAATTAACTAAAGCAAATGATGAAACATCTTTACCTTTATGCATATTTATACTTATGGTTATGAAGCACCTCCCTTGCAAATATTATTTTAATGATATAATAAAGGTTGGGCAACTATGCCTTTTATTATCAATTGTAAACTTCTTAAGTTTTAAGTTTGTTGGGTATTTATGGTAAGCTTCATAATTTTTAAAAGTGTTGTTTGGGAGAATTCATTGGTACACATAAAACAGTCTCCACATGATTAGTTTTTTAAATGGGATGGCTTTAAAATAATTCTGGTTCCTGATATGGTGCTCATAGGGTGGAGAAAAATGATACCTGTGCTCACCCATCTGTAGTCCAAAAACCAATGACAGATTAGCAGGAGAAAAGCATAATCAATTCATGTATCAGTTCCATGTGACATACAAGAGGCTGCAGAAATGAAGACCCAGGGGACGAGGGAAAACTACTATTGATTTGATGGAAAATGGACAGTCATGGAGAAATATGATAGGGCAAAAAATAGTTCTAACGTCTATGGCCCAATTTGGGGAAAAGGAATTCCGGTTTCAGTGGCCTGCCTTTGGGGTGCAAGAGGAGCAGGATAAAGAAGGGCAGGAGGAGGTGGGAAAGACTTTTTTTGCTGAGGGCTCTCCGATGTCTTTCAGTTCAAAGGATTCAGCATGTTCCAGGGCCACATTTTGGGGTATTGCACAGTCTATCTAGACTGTTACATGGACATCCAGTGTCTGATTGATATTGTACAGAACTTTGACTTTTGAGAACAAGACAAATAAATTTAAACTTAGTCTGGCCTAGATATCTTTCCAAAGCATTGCTTTTCCACCCCCTTAGAAACCTGTAAATCAACTTTAACTGAGTCACGGTGGGTTAAAGGAGGTAACTTCAAGTTCATTTCACATAGCTGGGCACCAATTTCTTCACTCTTGGTCAAAGCACATTTTTTAATCATGAATCTCTTTCCTTTTGATCTGCATTTTCACTCTGGCTATAGAAGAAAAACATAAGTTATGACAGAAATTTTGTGCAGTGGATTTTTAGGTCTCCTAGCTACACCTTCCTTGATATTCTAAAAATGTATTCTCTACTTGAGTGTTGCAAACACCATCTAGATGGAAGGCTCCTTATAATAGAAACAGATTGTTTGACATTTGGTTGTTCTCCATTTCAAAAAAAAAAGTGGTACATGGAAAAAAAAGTTTAGGTTTAAAAAAAAATTGGCAAGTGATTTTTAGAAAAAAAGTTGATTTTGCTCAAGGGTTTGGCCAAGGTTAAGTGTTAGACAAAAAAGCTGGGATTGATAATGGAAATGGCAAGAGGTTATTCTTTTCATTTCACCAGTGTTTATAAAAAGCTCAGTTTTCACACCAATACTTGCTGAACAAAAATTAATAGATTCGCACACTCTATTTACTATAGGAAGGAACTGCAGGAGCCCACTGTTCCTGAAAGTGGGTCCTTGCAGCTCTGTACTGTTTAATAATAAGATAGAAAATAGATTTTGGTGCAAGTTCAACTTCTGGGCATACCAAAGAAACTAGAGTTAACAACTAAATAAATAAATCATGTTCAATACTTTGGTTGAGTTTAACAAAATTTATTCAGCTGGTTGAAAAGATTGCTGGGAACCTTGTAGCTAAGGTTTCCAAAATGCAATTGTAAATGTCAAAACGAATCATAACAAAATGTACAACTGTGCAGATTTATGTTTTGCACCAGACATTCCTAATGCATGGAATAGTTATAGAGAAAGCATTGAGTATCAACTGTGAAATTGTACTACAGAGGAAAATTTGTTTCTCTATTCTGATACGATAGCATATTCCAATGGTTCTAGCTACATGAGAACATTTTTAATTCAAAGGTCATGATTTATACGAACCATACTGAGAGTTGAGTGGAAGAAAGCAATTTTCAATATGCTAATGCTTTTCTGGGTTGCTTAGAACACTGAGATCCCATAGAAATATAAGGTCAGCCCTGAATGGAATGTAAAATATTTTAGTACCCACATTTAAAACAATAAAGAGAAAATGTAATTACTGTAACATTTTATTTAACCCAAAAGATTGTTTTCAAAATATGATCAATATAAAAATGTTTAAGATACTTTACATTTGTTAATATTTCTAAATCTCATGTGTGTTTTATATTGATAACACATCTTAATTTGAACTGGCCATATTTGGAGTGCCCATTAACCACACAGGACAATACAAGCCTAAAAAAATGCCTATGTTAACTCTTCCATTGCTTTCAATACCATAATGATCTCTATAAAATCATGCCCTTCTATTAGTCTAATTAGAAATTTTACTCATTCAGTTTGGATACTTCTCTGTGAAATAGATATTGAATCATTAAAAAAATATTGTTTTTTAATGGAAAGGCTCCATCTATCTATAATAGATGAGAACTGAGATGTATAATTTCTGAATATCATTCTATAGGGATGGATTGTCAACATTATGAAAAGCTTCTCTCCTGTGTAATAGTTCTCTCCACATTTCCATAATGCATATCATGTATGGTCAGACCATTTCATGGGAGATGATGACTGTGATTGAGATTTCAAGAATCCACATGTACCTCATCTATTTTCAGAGGACTGATGGTGTGCGGGAATCAGGCTCCACTAGCACTAAAAACCGATTTGATTTACCCATTAGTTCTTTGCCAGGATGCCTTATCTCACTGACTGACACTGTAATACCTTCACTTGTTTGTCACCACTTGCTGTGAGGTAATGAGCTGACCCCCTCTGAAGACATCGCCTAAGCCAGAGATACCATGCAGTATCTGCAAGGGGAAAAGTGTATAATGAGAGTGTTTAAGAGATAAGCAATACTTGAATGGGAACAAATAAAAGTGGGCAGACATATATTTTATCCCTCAGGGTAGTGGCTGGACAGTATGTGGAGGAAAGAGGTAGGAATGATGAGCAGGACTTACCCAGGTCATCTTTGTGACCACTAATCAACTGGCTTGCGAACAGCAAACAATGAACAAATAACCATAAGCCTAAAAGCAAAACCTAAATAGTAAATCTTGGTACAAGAAAACTTGAAATAGCAAAAATATGGCTCACGGGTTGTTTTAGTCGCTTTTCTGTTGGTTTGACAGAACAATTTTAGAGGAGGAAGAGTTTATTTGGTGCTCAGGATTTCAGAGGTCTCAGTCCACAGACAACTGCCTCCACTGCTCCAGGGCCTGAGTTGAGGCAGAACATCATGGTAGAAGGATGTGGAGGAGGAAAGCAGCTCAGGACATGGCACCAGGGGCCTGGGGTTCGGTGGTATTGCACTTGCCTGGCATGTGTGAGGCACTGGATTCGATTCTCAACACCACATATAAATAAAATAAAGGTCTATCAACAACTAAAAAATAAATAAATAAATAAACAGGTCTTCGCTCACCAGGGACAAAATATAAACACTAAGCAAGGACATGCCCCCAAAGACCCACCTCCTCCAGCCACACCCTACCTGTCTATTGTTACCACCAGTTAATCCCTACCAGTGGACTAATGCACTGATTAGGTTAAGGCTCTCATAAGCCAAACATTTCACCCCTAACCATTCTTGTACAGTTTCACACATGAACTTTTGGGGGACATCTCATATATTAACCATAACATGGACCAATTTTATTAATAAGTAAATTTGATTTATAAGCAATGGTTATAAACTAAATATTTAAACATCATCTTAAGCAATGATCCTTTCATCTCATATGTTCATTTTGTCCCAATGGTACAACTATTTCCTTTGTAACTTTAATTTTCATTGTAAATTTTAGATGTTCTAAGAATAAGCCAGAGCTATTTAAAAATTTAAGCATTCCATTGTCTTAATTTTCATTAAGCATAAATGCTTCATGTCATAGATGTAATAAAAGATCAAGAAATGGTATCTTTATTTTGAACATGATATTATTCTCTGTTACCTATTGCTAAAGTGGAATTGAATAAAAGTGCCTTTCAACATTTAAAATGTAAGCATGATGGTTTGAAAAAGTAATAAATAATGCTATTTCTAAATTAGAAAAATTCATACCAACACCATATTAAAATGGTCATTGAAGGAATATCAACTGTCCATTTTAAGTCATTAATCATGACTAGTGAGATTAAAACATAAAGCATGAATAATGTATGATATTATTATGAAGCAGCACCACATATTTGTCCCATAATATCACAGCACCTTTGATACACATCTATTTAAAAGTTCCACATAGTAAAACTCCCTTATAGAAAGAGAATGGAAATCAATTGCCAGGTGATCATGAATGCTCTGATAGTAGAGATGTATTTGTAAAACTCAAGACTAATTCACTACTGTGAGAATGGAAGACTTGCAGCTTAGTTTCTAAATGGAGAAAGAAAGGAAGAAAGAAAGAAAAGGAAGGAAGGGAAGAAGGAAGGCAGGCAGGTAGGAGTAAGAAAGAACGACAGAGAGAACAAAGAAAAATCGTAGAGAGACGGTTTTATCTCTGGTGATGTTGGAACCTTTCATTCATGTAATGACCTCAGTTTCACCAGGTCACCCAGCCACTGGAGTCAGGAGTCAGGGGGACCTAGAGGTTCACACATAGGATGATGCAGAAACTTGCAAAAAACAATGATCCACAGAGACATTGAAATCTAGTGTAAACACCTGGACTTTATGGCTGTAATGGTTAATTTGAATGGTCAATTTAATTGGATTAAGAGATGCCAAAGATTAAGAGGATTATGGGTGTGTCAGTGAGGGTATGTCTAGGAATCATTGGCCTATGGAATATTGCCAGCTGAAATGAAAACCCTCCCTAAGTGTGGGCAGCACTGTCCAATAGGATGATGGCTGGGATGGAATAAAGTTGGAAGAACAAGGAAATAGTAGCAGATGCAAGCTCATTTCTTCTTGAATGGGTTTTATTAATTTTTTTGTTTATATATGACAGCAGAATGCATTACAATTGATATTACACATATAGAGCACAAATTTTTCATATCTCTGATTATATGCACAGTATATTCACACCCATTCGTGTCTTCATACATGTACTTTGGATAATAATGTCCATTACATTCTACCATCATTTCTAACCCCATACCCCTTCCCTTTCCTTCCCACCTCTGCTCTGTATAGAGTTTGTCTCTTCCTCCCATGCCTCCCTCCCTACCCCACTATGAATCAGCCTCCTTATATCAGAGAAAACATTCAGCATTTATTTTTTTAGGATTGGCTAACTTCACTTAGCATTATCTTCTCTAACTCCATCCATTTACCTGCAACTGCCATGATTTTATTCTCTTTTAATCAATTTGTGAAGTGAATAGAGAGCCTACATCTTGGGCACAAATTTTTACTCATCACACATCAGATAGAGCCCTAATCTCAATGGTATATAAAGAACTCAAAAAAATCCCAAATAACCCAATCAATAAATGGGCCAAGGACCTGAACAGATACTTCTCAGAAGATGATATATAATCAATCAACAAGTATATGGAAAAAATGTTCATCATTGCTAGCAATTAGAGAAATGCAAATCAAAACTACACTAAGATTTCATTTCTCTCTAGTCATAATGGCAGCTATTATGAAGACAAACAACAATAAGCATTGGTGAGGATGTGGGGGAAAAGGTACACTCATACATTGCTGGTGAGACTGAAAATTGGTGCAGCCAATGTGGAAAGCAATATGGAGATTTCTTGGAAAATTGGGAATGGAACCACCATTTGACCCAGCTATGCCTCTCCTCGATCTGTACCAAAGGACTTAAAAACAGCATACTACAGGGACACAGCCACATCAATGTTTATAGCAGCACTATTCACAATAGCTAAACTGTAGAACCAACCTAGATGCCCTTCAGTAGATGAATGGATTTTTTAAAATGTGGCATATTACACAATTGAACGGGTTCAGATCCTCTGAAGATATCGGACTCTCGCTTCTTCACTCTTCCAAAGCCGACTCTGCCAGTGATTCCCCAGAAGCCTTTGGTCTTGGACTAGGGTAGCACCGTTGATCCCTCTTGTTCTGGGGCTCCAGGCTCTTGGGCTGTGCCACAACTGGTTCTTCCAGCTCTCCAGCCTGCAGACTGTCATCGTGAACTTCTGATCACATGAGCCAACCTAATAAGTCCCCTTTTTATAATTATACTTCCTGATGATTCTGTTCCTCTAGAGAACCCTGACCAATACAGTGGCTATAGAAAGTTTGGTGATTTTTGCCAAATAACATGACTTTGAACTACAAAGTCTGCATTCACCTCTTTGCCATTAGAGGAAAATTGCAATTACCTTTGAGGAATTTGCTCAACTACCAGGAAAACATGTTTTTTGGTGGCTAAACTTACCAATTCCAGAAAAGCAGCCGGACTCAACCTATTTTTTTTTTTTTTTTTTTTTGCCAGAGTTATTTAGGCAGGCAGAGGCACATTTTTGTGACAGTGAGAGTCAGCATAAGGATTTGTTCTAAGAAAGCCCTCTCTTTTCTCCTGGGTTTAAGTTTATGAAGATGTGAGATCTGAGGTTCTAGTGGTCATCTTGCACACAGGCAAGAGAGGACTAGTCTGATAAGGAAGATGACCTGGGGCTACTGCTCTGCTGCTAGTTCTGTCTCTTCAGCTACTGCATTCTGAGGCCTCCTGCTGCTGCTGCTGGACCTGAAGCCAATCCTACAGCCAGACTGTATAATTAAGGGAGAATGTAATTTCTCCTTTTGACTGAATAAAGTTTGGATTGGTGTTCTGTCAGTTTTAATTGCAGGAGTCTTAGTGGGTTATAGGTATTAAAATTTACAAATCTTTCCAAGATCAAGGTTTTAAAATGGTCCACATTTTTATTGTAAGTCAACGGGCAATATATGGACCAGAATCTCATCTGCTACCTTTTAAGTTATTTGTTTTGCTTGTATAAAATGCTGTATCCTTCAGTTACCTAGTCACTTCTGGAGAGTGGAATGTCAGCTTCGCAGGGACTCTCTGTCAGGCATCTGGGTATAGGGTTTGCTTTATCCTTTGGAAAAGACATATGTGTCACTCTCAAATGATGTAAAAGCTATATTTTTGGAATCTTTTAGGGGGGAATCTTTGCATACAAGGAGAGAAATAATAGTCTAAGAAACAAGAGGAAAGTAATAAATTCAGAAAGTATGTGGATATGTCGTATTAGAAAAGAACAATCTTTACAAGCTGCTAAGATATTGGGGTTGTTTGTTATAGCATCAGATTTTAAACTATGCTGATGGACATATCCCAAACTGAGGTCCTTCATCTTCTCTGAAAGTCTTTGTAACTTTCTGCTTTATCTCTGTCTGCTAGACAAATATCTGTGCAATCTTTCAGGCCCAGCCGCAGGCAATTATTAAATCTTCTCCAGGCAGAACTTGTGGAGGAAAGCAGCCTTCCCCACACCATTCCTGGGGTGCAACTTGTGCCCTGCAGTCTCTGGGGACAGCTACAGTCAGGGCCTCAGTCCCCCTGGCCACCTGTGCTCCTCCTCATCCTTCATTCTTGCCCAGGTGCCTTCATTCAGAGGACTCTGGATGGGGTCCTGGGCCAAGGCTTTTTGGGCATTTTGCTGGGGCTTCCTTTTGGGGATGTGGGGGAAATCCTGAAAGACCTTTTTCTCTACTCTGTCTCAAAACAGTATTTTTCTGGCCCTGCCCTACCTTCTCTCCTTTCCTGGTTCCTCAAAATGATAGGAACGTGTTTTTTTGGAGGGTCCTTCAGCAGTGAGATGAACTCCAGGTGTGAGCTGGTTCCTCTGAGCCATTCCATGTGGGAGGAATGAAACTGGGGAGCCTGCACTTTCTCTGGTTTAGTCTTTTGCTTTACTTGTGCAGCGAGTGAAGACTGAGCACCCCTGTTTCCTCAGTTGGGTACACTGATGCTGAGCAGGTCAGCTCTGTCCATCTCAGGCCAGCGGGGAACAATCAAATCCTTCAGACAGCCAACCCTCCGGGAAATAATGCCAGAATACATTGAGAAGATGAGTGAGATCATCTCCATCACTTCTCTTCTTGTCACCTGGCCCTAGCAATGTCATCTCTCACCTCAATGAGAGTAACTGTTGACCTTTCTTCTTCCTATTCCTATAATTAGTTAATTATTTCTCTTCTCTTCTCTTCTCTTCTCTTCTCTTCTCTCTCTCTCTCTCTCTCTCTCTCTAGTACTGGGGATTGAACTCAGGGCCATTTAACCACTGAGTCACATTCCCAGCCCTTTTATTCTGCTTTTTATTTTGAGACAGCATCTTGCTGATTTGCTTGGGGCCTTGCTAATTTGCCAAGTGTAGCTTTGAACTTGGGATCCTCCTGCCTCAGCCTCCTGAAGCTGGAATTACAGGTGTGCACCACTGTGCCTGGCTTTAACTATGTCTATTCTCAAGATGAACTGAATGGTCCCATGAATGTGCAGGTCAGATCATGTTACTTCTTACATAAAAATCCTGCAATGGATTTTTGGTCCTAAAGCAAGAGCTAACATCTGTAGGAGGATCTGCAAAGCCCTGGGTGGTCTGCACTAACAGCCATTATGCTCTCCTTTGCCCTCTCTTCTACTTGTCCTTCCTCTGGCAGGACTTCTGTACTTCCAGAAAACTGCCTTGCTGGTGCCCTCACCTCCTCCAGGTCTTCATGCAGACGTCATATTCTCAGTGAGCTCTATACCCTTACCTTTTCAAAACTGTGACACAGCCACCCTGTCCCTGACACTTGAATCTCCTCAATTGCTTGGTTTTTTAGTTTCAATACTATGCTCATTTTCTATTATTCTGTATATTTTTGTTCTTAGTTGGGTGTATCGTCTGTTCTACCTACTCAAAAAGGCAAGCTTTTTGCAGGTAGAAATTTTATTTTCTTTATTACACTTTCTTCACTAAAGAAGTCCAAGTCCTAGAACAGATATTAGCCTGGAATGGGGGCTTAGTAAATATTTCTTGAATGAATGAAGGAGTTAAAGTTTTGTCTGTAAGTCAACAAAATAGTGATGTGATGGTCCCACATGAAGATTCCAAAGCTGTGTTCTGTACGTCACATGCTTCTAGAATTCCCCGTGCTACAATATGCCAGACCAGCGTGTGACACCCTTCTAACATCCACAGTGCTCTCCAGCTTTCCTGTCCTCTGCTCATCCACATCCACCCACCAGTTTTAATTCCTTTTCCTAAAGACCATTCTAGATTGAAGAGTAATTTCACAAACCAATGACAATCAGTGATTCATAAGGCACAGTGCATCATGCTTAATTTTCAGATTCCTTTACTGTCTAACTCAAAGGAAGCTTTGGGAAGTAAGTTTGTCAGTAATACAAGACTAGAGGGGGCACTATTTGAAGCACAATGGCCAGGTCTCTAGTGGTAACTCAATAGCAAGTTATGCATAAGGAGAGGTATATGGATAAGTAAACACATGGATAATTAGAGTCTTTCTTTGCTTAATTTAGAAGAACAACTTGGTTTTGGGGATTCTTAGTGAACCAATTCACATAATCCAAGAGCACTTTAATATTAATTGATGAATTCCATGGAAATTCAACCATGCATGTGAAACTATTTTATCTTTTATTTATAATAAATATGTATGGTGTGTGGCTGGGGCTCAGTGGTACTGTGTTACCTGGTATGTATGAGGCCTTGTGTTCAAACCCCAGCACTGCTAAAAAACAAAAATAATCAAATGGTAACTTATATGTACATGCAGGTACATATATGCATATATAAAATAAATTACAGAAAATAAAATGATGTTATTGATTTTAATTATCAACTGAGAATTTGATAGCATACTCAAGATGTTGAATTTGTCCAAATGAAAAGATAAAGGAAATCCAGATAAGGCTCACTCCATATTTCTCTTATCAATTGAAAAGAATATTTCATATGTTAATATAATTGTTCACAGTGTGAATTAGTACATTTCTGGTAACTGGGCCTGCCTGGTGGTGAGTACCTGTAGTCCTCCCAGCTACTTGAGAGGCTGAGGCAGAAGGATCACCTGAGCACAGGAGTTGCAGGTCAGACTGGGCAGCACAGTGAGACCCCCTCTCTAAGGGGGAAAATGGTAACTTAAAAAAAGTGGAGATTTGCATTAATATTATGAAGACCAGTGGAATGTCTTGGACAACCAGAGTGGACATGTAAAAAGCTTTCCCAGAGATCTTGCCTGCTTTATTAGAATCTATAATAAAGGAAAACATTAAAAATTTAGACCAATGACTCTTTCAGAAAAAGCAGAGAAATTAGTTTACACAAACGCTTTACTTTGTCCTATCTCTAAGCACTAACACAGATGTTAAACGTGAGATTTCCCATTATGCTGATTGATTCTACCCATCTCAAGAATATTCCTCTCCATAGACAGCAGCACAATGGGTTTTTAAAAAGCTGTTGTTTTGAGTAATGATCATCAAGGGAAGGAGTATGACATTTTAGGAGAATCTTAGCATTTCTGTTAAATGTAAGATTAGCTTGTGGTGGTGGAAAGAAATGTATACCACCCTCAAGCATCTGAAATCTTTATAATAAAGTCTCAGATGTTTGATCATAAGAAAAAAAAAACTGAAGAGAGATCCTTTTAAAGTATTTTGTGAGTTTCAGAAAGAAAAAAAAAAAAAGTTTCTCAGTGTTGCCATAGTCCTGAAACACAGTGAAGGTCACTGCAGCAGGAAATGTCTCTGCTGATTTAGATAAATGTGGCCTCATTCCAGCAGATTCTGTTTTCCCTTTTATCCAATTGAAAACCTTCCACAAGTTTTTACCATAGGCTGTCAGACATAGTGCAAATATTTCATAAACCTTAGTGGGCTTATTAAGTTGGCACCAATGTTAGCCTTTCGGGCAGTTTACTTCATGGTTTAAAATGCTTTCCCCCGTCCCTTCCTTACTGTGGAATACACAATACAGATGTTCCTGTTCTGCAAGCCTAACGTCAAGATATCTCCCAACCCATATGCTGATACCGGCACGTGGATTTCAGAGCATGGAGAGTATTGAGGAAGGTGGACGTGGGAGCTGTGCTGCTGATGAGTAGTTTGTAGCTAAAATCCCCCAAATAAATCAGCCTTTTAAAAATTTTATGATTCTAATGTTTAATTTATGCCTATGCTGACTGCTAGTCATAATAAGATAAATAAGAAAAAAATCAGCTATAAACATTATGTAATGAAAACTCTTTGGGACTTAAAAATCATTTTTTTTTAAATTTTAAATAGGGCATTGCTCTAAGCTACCTAAACTTAGAATATATTCAATCTCCCCTTTTATATAATAACCTGCATAATGTGAGACATTATTTTTGTTGTGATTTTACAGACAGAAAGTTGGTGAATCACCCAGAGCCTCCTATCAACTGAATATCAAAAATGATTTCAAACTTAGACAGAAGGATTCCAGAGCCTGTACTTCCAACCAATGAGCCAATTGTTTATTTGGATAAAGGGTAAATTTGGAGACAATATCAAAATAGTAATAAGCAGCAGGAAGTTGGAGGTGAGGGACTTGGATTAGAAGATGCACTGCTCAGGAGAAGCCAGGTTAAGAATGGAAAGGACAAAGCTGAATGCAGAAAAGCTTGGGGAGGATGAAGCGTCGCAGCTCATAACAAAAGCATGAAAATTTAACTTGAATGAGATCACTGTGTTAAGGAAATTTATGAAAAGACGAAAAGCTTAGTGAAGTTGCAGTGTGAAGGGCAGGACTTGACACATTGATCTCATTCAGAGGCAGCAAGATCACAGGGGTCAGGATTCCAATTCCCTTCCTGGCTTCTTCACTCACTTATGCACGAATTCATTCCATGCCCTAGGCACTGAGGATTCAGGGGTCAGAAAACAGCCCCATCCCTCTGCTCACTGAGCCTATGTTCTCAACGAATCAACGAGGGAGACAGACAATGAGCACACTTGTTAAGTAAAAACTGAGTACATGAGATGCATGCTATGGAGATAAAGCCCAAGAGACGAGTGCTGGGAGACTGCAGTTCTAAATAGGATGATCAGGGAACGCCTTCCCACATAGGTTGTATTTCAGGAAAAAAAAATGAAGAAGCCATTTTGATATCTGGAAAGAGAACATTTTAATCATAAAGAACTGAAGGGGTAGTTTCCCTAAGCCAGAAGATTGCCTAAACTCCTCTGAAGAAGACACAGAGTCAATGTGACTAAAGCTACAAAGAGGCTGTACTAGTTTCCTGTGGCTGCTATAACAAGCATTCATAAACAGAAATCCCCTCTCTTGAAGTTCTAGATGTCAGAATGCCAAAATCAAGGTGCTTCACCAAACTTTCTAAGGAGTCTCTAGCAAAGATTCTATTTCTTGTTTTTCTGATTCTGGTTTCTGCAGACATTTGTGGATCTGTGGCCACTTTGCTTATCCTCTGCCTCTGTCTTCACGCTGCCTATTCCTCTGTGTTTTGCTCAAAACTTTCTCTGCCTTTTTCTTATACGGATACATAAGATAGCTTTAATGGCTCACCCAAATATTCCAGGATAAACAAATCTCCTCATGACCCTTAGAACTCACAGGTTGCAGGGATTTGATTTGATAGCTGGGAAGGCTGGGAAGACGAGCAGAGGTTGTAGACACTTGATTACACTGGCTTCTACTCTAGGAGATGGGGACACTGGCTGGTTCTGACAGATGACTGACATTATCTAACTAATATTTTTAAAGACATGTTTCTTTGGATTGAGTTGAGAAGGGATACAGGAGGACCAGAGTGGGAGCAGGTGATCAGTTAATGTCCTGTTGCAATAATCTGGGTGACAGATGTATGTTTGATTGCAGGGAGCTGGGCAGTAGCAAAAATAATGAGGATGGTTGCATTCAAGGCTGGACACAGTGGTACATGCTTGTAATCCCAGTGACTCAAGAGGCTGAGGCAGGAGGGTTGCAAGTTCAAAACCAGCCTCAGCAACTTAGCAAGACCCTGACTCAAAATTAAAAATAAACAGCACTGGGGATATAGCTCAGTGATAAAATAATCCTGGTTCAAAACTTAGTACCATTTCAAAAAAAAAAAATGGTTGCCTTCTAGATACTATTTGAGGTGCTGACTTCTCAAGGTCTCTGATTATACTTTGAACTTGTGACAACCTTGGAGGGAGGTTCCTGAGAGCCCTGGTTCCAGGGAAAATATCCTCAATGAAGAGCAAAGTGACCGAGACAGGCTCCGGACTTTTCCCGGGGAACAGAGAGTCAAGTTCCTACATCTAATAATCTATGTGGAAACTCTTGAACTTAAACTTGGCCATGACATCTCATGGGAAAGCATACTAGAAAGCCTGACTTCCCTCAGGTGTGCGGATTGAGCTAGTCATTGAGCACTTAGCACTGAGTTCCCCTAACAGATTCAGAATCCCGAGCCATCGTGATTTGTTTTTTTTTTAATTTAAATTCATTGAGCTTGAGGAACATGGTTGGATAGGACTTTAGCAACAAATACAAAGCAATCTTTAGAGCTTTTCTTTTAGGTTAAAACATTGCTGGATGGGGGAGAATAATTGCCATACAAAAAAGCTAAAAACTGGTGATATAGTCAGTGAAATTCAACCCACATAAGAGAAAGAGAATGTTTCAAATTTGATTTGTTATCAACAATTAGAAATTGGGCATTTTCATATAAAAGTGAGTTCTAATGTAAAATTTCTTTTCCCAGAAACTGAGCGTTATTGACCCCATTCCCATATAATACCAATGGGTTAGGGCCTGTCAGAGGGCCCCTCCCATAGTGTCGTCCCCTCTTCCTTCTTCTTTGATGAGTTTGTCTGGAGCTCTTTGTCATCCTGTTGCACCTGGCTGCTTGATAAGATGCACTGCAAAGCTGGCATCATGGAATTTTCCTTCTTCCTGAGTCTTGTATCCACCTGTTACCTTTGTTACATGCCTCATTTCTACAATTCCCAAATCTATCACTTCTCCATTTATTTCCTCAGTTACTGGTGAATATTTGCCACAGCGTAAGGACCAACTACAGAGTTCAGAGGGAGTACAGTGCTACAGAAAGCCTTCTTGTAAAGGGAAGGGAGAGGGCAAATATTGGCAAACATTACTGACCAAATTATACTGTTATATCATGTGCACATGTGAAGATGCAGCAATGAATTCCACAATTATGTATGATATCACCAATGAAAAATATGGAAGAAAAGAGACTTCCTTCCCTACAGACACCAATTATAACTTTGGAAGCTTCCCAAAACAACCCTCAGTTTTGGTAGTTTGCTAGAAGAACTTATAAAACTCACTGAGAACTATTTTACTCATCATTATGGTTTGTTACAGGGAAAGAATATGGATTAAAACCAAAGAAAGGAGGGAATGAGGTGGAGCCCAGGGAAATACCAAATGCACAACTCTCTCGCCTTCTCGCTGGGGGCCAGGACCCACGGCTTTCCTGGTACCCATGTCTGACTACATGCTTGGAGCATTGCGAGCCACAGAAGCTCACCGTGTTCCGATTTTATTGGTGTTCCATCATATAGGGCATGATTGACAGATTGATTGCACACATCCCAGATCTCAGTCTCTAGCTTGATGCTGTGTGACCCAAAACCCTTGGCCTAAATTGCATCGTTTGCCTTTCTAGAATGGCCATCCCCACCCTAAATCACATCATGAGACCTCTCTGCATGACCCAAGGCCCTCAGATAAACAAAGACACTCTGTCAGGCATAAAATTCCAAGGGCCCAATATTACCTTCCAAAAACTGAGTGCAAAGGCCAGGCAGCCTCTTTGGGCAAGTCTAAGTTCATTATTACACACTTCTACAGAAACTGCTTAAGAACAGTACTTGGGAGACAAAAAGTAAATGGAAAATCAACTAAACTGCATAATGATCACTAATTTGACACAGTGGAGAATTCCACCCTCTCCTTCCACCCTGCTCTAGCCAGCAAACATTTCTCACTCTGGAGGCATTACCCAGCTTCTAATGATGTTTTAGGCATTCCGATACCATTCTGACTCTTGATCAATTATAAATGACTTGCTTTTGCTCTCTGATGCTTTTAGAATTTTCTCTGCATCTCTAATATTCTGAAATGCCATGATTATGAGACTTGAAGTGAGTCTTTTTTCATTCATTATGTTAGAATTTAGTTGGTCTTTTTTAATTTGGAGCCTCAAGTTCTTTAAGTTCTGAGACACTTACTTGTTTGTATTATTTCCTTAATAATTTTGTCTCCTTCATATTCATTATTTTCTCTTTCTGGAACTCCTGTTATTTAGGAAGCAAACTTGAACTGGTTATCTACTATTACCTTTTTCCCTTATGTTTTCATTCTATTTTTCCGTGTGTGTGTGTTTTCTTTTATCTCCTTTTCTTTTTTCAAAGAGAAGGTTTTCATTTTATTTCTCCAGAGAAGGAGGTAATTTTTCAAAATTTCAATCTCTACTGTCATAGTTTTATTTCAAGAGCATTTTATTTGCTTTCTGAATATTCCTTGTGATAGAATCCTGGATTTGTTTCATTGTCTTAACACTTGAGGATATTAGATCTAGAATTTTTGAAGTTTTTTTTTTCCCCTTGTTCTTCTCATTATCTTCCAAGGTTATGTTGTTGCTGGTTTGTCTTATTCTTAATGATTCATGTAAGTGGCTTCCTTGAAAGTCAGGAATTTTTTTTTTTTTTTTTTTTTTTTTTTTTTTNATGAACTTTAGAATCAGTCTTTTTTTTTTTTTTTTTTTTTTTTTTTTTTTTTTTTACCATTTATTTGTGTTTAGTGTTCAGACATTAAAATCATTTTTGGAACATCTGCATGACTGTGTGGTGTTTCCTGACTTACAATTCTCCCTGCAAAGGTGATCAGACAGGAATCCTGCCTTTTAGTGGGAGAACTCTGGTTGTCAGTTTTCACGTGCTTTTCTCTTGAGTGAGCTGGTTGCAAGAGGGAGGGAGGTCTGGGAGCTCCTACCAGGAGCACAAGCCTCAGGGAGGAGGAAGGGCATCAGGAGAGAAGCACCCACAATTCAGCTCATAAACCTTAATATTGTAACCATCCTCAATAATATGGAGCATCTCCTGGGTCAGAAACTGTGGTTCAATATTCCCAGGGAGTGAACCCCAGTGTCTTTCCAAGATGGGAAATGGGGAAGGGCCTGTTTACCTGTACTGAGGGGATCCGAGAATGAGGATCACTCTGGAAACTCCCAATAACCCTTCCTGGAATCAGTTCCAGACATGCTCCCTACCTTGCGAGGTACCTGACTTCTCCAAATCCCGAGTCTGATTCTGGGGGTCAGTGGGCCCACTGTGCTGCCCTCTCTTCGTGTGTGCTCTGGTCTCACTGTCCATCAGCTTACCAGATGTGATTGACAGCCCTTGTCTCGTGTCTGCTCCAGGGGTCTGGCTTGTTCTCCTTCTCCTTGTGCTATCGTTCCAGTGTTTACAAACTATTTCATTGACATCTCAGATTTAGAGAAACCTGTGTTTAGCTTCCCATGCAAAGCTGGAAATCTACATCAACTACCAAGGAGTGGAAGAGTAAACTCCAACCAAGACGTGACCCTTGTATCACCACCTCTGTTTTTTAATTCAAAGAATGGGTTATAAATTACATACTGTAGGATTGTGTATGTGATAATAAATAATCTTTAAAGTTATGATAGGTGTATTCTAGATAATCTGGGAGTGTTTATATCAGTGGTACTGAAATTTATTTTAGATCATTACACACATACATCTCCTTGTACACATCCACACATTCCACACATAAATATGTTATAAATCACAATTGAAACTCAGCAAATTTTTTGTAAGGGATCATTGACATGGTTGTAGAAAAGCTGAAAAACTAGAGAGAGAGGGAAAAAGAAACACTGAGGTAATTCAGAGTTCAGACAGCATAGACAGCCCTCCTCACCAGGCTGGGGAGGTCTCGTGGAGAGATGCAGAGCTGCTGGAATTGAGACCCTGAGTTGCCCACACAGAGCCAGTAGACAGGACAGAAGACACAGGCACAGTGGGAGAGGGAGGGAGACAAATCCTGGTGTCTCTCCTGCCACTCAGGTCTCCTGTACCTCCCATCCCCTGAATCCAGCCGGAGCCCACCCACCTCAGAACAAATCTCCAGGTCATCCACACACAGCACAGAGCAGAGCAGGGGCAGAGCAGTGAGCCCACAGGCCTGGGATCAGAAGAGACTCTCAGGGGATCATACTACCTGCCCTAAATAAAGGATGGTTGGAATAACTGCTGAGTATCCACACTCCAAACGTACCCCAAATAAATGACAAGATGACAAATCTTAAATCATGCAGAAATCTTAGCAAAGTGCAGATAGGTATTCCATTAAATTTTTGGAGAACTGAGGGTGTGTGTGTGTGTGTGTGTGTGTGTGTGTGTGTGTGTATGGAGAGAGAGAGAGAGAGAGAGAGAGAGAGAGAGAGAGAGAGAGAGAGA